>NC_058080.1:358649146-359018920 GCF_014858855.1 Bufo gargarizans | reverse complement strand
ATAGCAAAAAAAAAAAACACACTATTGATGGTTAATGTACTTGGTGGCAGCTTGTGCTGGCGCACCACAAGACACAAAATGGCCGCCGATCACCCCAGAAAAAAGTGACTGAAAACGCTCTGGGCAGCCTTAAAACAGTGAGCAATTAACCACCTCAGCTCCCCTAGCCAGGGTCGACTTTAATATTGATTGGACCCTGGGCAAGAATTTACTTGTGCCCCTGGATCCCTCACATTCCCCCCCCCCCCCCCCCGCACTTACCCTGTACTTGCTATACAGCAGCACTTACCGGTCACGTCCAGGGTCTCCAGGTGACGTCTCCTCTCTGTCATCATCTTCTCTGTAGATCTTCTCTCTCATCATCTTCTCCACTCGGTCTGGACAACTTCTCTCACATTCTATCATTATCCCCCAAGTGGAGTCCCCACAGTGTTATCCTGCTGCTTGCTGTGCCCCCCCCCAGGGGTGTAGCTATAGGGGGTGCAGAGGTAGCAGTCTCTACCGGGCCCAGGAGCATGAAGGGGCCCAAGACACTTGTGCTGCATAAGAAGACACACAAAGCACTGAGGGAAGGGGGGGCCCAAGCTGAACTCTTGCACCGGAGCCCATGAGCCTTTAGTTATGCCCCTGCCCCCCCCAATACCCCCAAATACTATCCTGAAGAAACAGTACTGCCTCCCATAGTAATAGTGCTCCTCATAGTCGCACCAATAGTAATTCCCTTCTAGAATGCCCTCATTAGTAACACTGCCCCAACCGTGATAATGCTCCTCAACAATGCCCCCATTATTAGAAGGTAGAAATAAGACCCCCTATTCCCCCAGTGGTAATAAAGCTCCCTACAGACCCCTCAGTAGAATAAGGCCCCCATAGTGCGTTTAGTGAAAAAAGGCGATCTATAAGACCCTCCTATAGAGCCCCCAGTAGTTATAAGACCGCCTACAATGTCCCCTGGATCTGCAGTGCCCCCTGCAGTTATCTCCCTCCTTCCATACAGTCCCATGTAAATAACATCACCTCCCCAGCCGCCTCCAACGCACAATCCAATGTAAACATCACCCCCTAAGGCTACTTTCACACTTGCGTTCGTGCAGATCTGTCCTGTACTTGTACAGGACGGATCCGCACCGATAATACAAACGAATGCATCCGTTCAGGACCAATACGGATCCGTCCCGACTTACATTGAAAGTCAATGGGGGACGGATCTGTTTACAATTGCACCATTTTGTCTCAATGCAAAGGGATCTGTCCCCATTTACTTACATTGTAAGTCAGGGTGGATCCGTTTGGCTCCGCAAGGCCATGCGGACACAAAAACGCTGCTTGCAGCATTTTGGGGTCCGCCTCCAAAACAGAACAGGGGGCCGTACGGAGCCGAACGAATGCATTCTGAATGGATCCGCATCCATTCAGAATGCATTGGGGTTAAACTGATGCATTTGGGGCTGCTTGTGAGAGCCTTAAATGGATCTCACAAGCGGATCCCCAAAAGCAAGTGTGAACGTAGCCTAAACATTAAGTCCCATGTACATAAAGCTCATTCCCCCCCCACCATCCACTTTCAACATACAGTCCCATGTAAAATAACATCACTCCCTCCCCCAGCCACCTCAAGCACACAGTTCCATATCAATAACATCCTCCCTTCAGCCCTAACATACATCCAGTTAAATAACTACAACTCCCAGCATTGCTCTGCCTCCCCCTTCACTTACCTCTCCAGTCCTCATATACAAAAATCAGCATTAGGTTCCTTCTCCTCTTCACTCCTGTCCAATCCTGCACTGGTCACATGATGGTGACATCATCCAGGTCATCCTATCACAGCCTGTTTTGCTGATCACATGGACCTGTGATGTCACCACAGGTCCTTCACCTCTTCCCAGTGTATTAGATTCAATTGTATTGCTGTTCTGTGTAAGGCATACAGTTGTATCTAGCAGGCAGGGAGGACATTCGGGGGCCTGGGACAAAACATCCGGGGCCCAGGCCCCGAATGTTTTACCTAGTGACGCCCCTGGACTAGTGAATGGGAGTCGGGAAATGGAGCTCCCTGGGCCCCCAGGAGCAAACTGGCCCGGGGCAGCTGCCCCTTTTGACTTGCGGCAAAGACGGGCCCTGCCCCTAGCTTAAACACCCTTAATGACCAGACCACGTTTTACCAATTCTGCACTACACTTACTTTCACAGTTTATTGCTCGGTCAGACAACTTACCACCCAATGAATTTTACCTCCTTTTCTTCTCACTAATAGAGATTTCATTTGGTGGTATTTATTGCTGCTGACATTTTTACTTTTTTTGTTATTAATCGAAATTGGCCGAAATTTTGCAAAAAAATGACATTTTCACTTGCAGTGTAAAATTTTTCAAATAAACTACATTTATATATAAATTTTTCTCTAAATGTATTGTTCTACATGTCTTTGATAAAAAAAAATAATGTTTGGGTAAAAGTTATAGCGTTTACAAACTTTGGTACAAAATGTGAATTTCCACATTTTGAAGCAGCCCTGTCTTTCTGGGCACCTGTCATGTTTCCTGAGGTTCTACAATGCCCATACAGTAGAAAAAACCCACAAATGACCCCATTTCAGAAAGTAGACACCCTAAGGTATTCGCTGATGGGTATAGTGAGTTCATATAACTTTTTATTTTTTGTCACAAGTTAGCGGAAATTATTATATTTATTTATTTTTCTTTTTCTTACAAAGTCTCATATTCCACTAACTTGTGACAAAAAATAAAAACTTCCATGAACTCACTATGCCCATCACAAATACCTTGGGGTGTCTTCTTTCCAAAATGGGGTCACTTTGTGGGTAGTTATACTGCCCTGGCATTTTAGGGGCCCTAATGCGTGAGAAGTAGTTTGACATCAAATGTGTAAAAAAAAATGCCCTGTGAAATCCTAAAGGTGCTCTTTGGAATTTGTGCCCTTTTGCCCACCTAGGCTGCAAAAAAAGTGTCACACATCTGGTATCGCCGTACTCAGAAGAAGTTGGGCAATGTGTTTTGGGGTGTCTTTTTACATATACCCATGCTGGTGAGATAAATATCCTCTCTAAAAGACAACTTTTTCCATTTTTTTATGCAAAGTTGGCATTTGACAGAGATATTTATCTCACCCAGCATGGGTATATGTAAAAAGACACCCCAAAACACATTGCCCAGTACAGCGATACCACGTGTGACACTTTTTTGCAGCCTAGGTGGGGCAAAGGGCCCACATTCCAAAGAGCAACCTTTAGGATTTCACAGGGCATTTTTTACGCATTTTGATTTCAAAACTACTTCTCACGCATTAGGGCCCCTAAAATGCCAGGGCAGTATAACTATCCTACAAGTGACCCCATTTTGGAAAAGAAGACACCCCAAGGTATTTCGTGATGGGTATAGTGAGTTCATGGAAGGTTTTTATTTTTTTGTCACAAGTTAGTGGAATATGAGACTTTGTAAGAAGAAAAAAAAAAAAATCATCATTTTCCGCTAACTTGTGACAAAAAAAAAAAATTCAAGGAACTCGCCATGGCCCCTCACGGAATACCTTGGGGTGTCTTTTTTCCAAAATTGGGTCCACTAGTGGGGTAGTTATACTGCCTTGGCATTTTAGGGGCCCTAATTGCGTGAGAAGTAGTTTGAAATCAAAATGTCGTACTCAGGAGAAGTTGGGCAATGTGTTTTGGGGTGTCTTTTACATATACCCATGCTGGGTGAGAGAAATATCTCTCTAAAAGACAACTTTTCCAATTTTTTTTATACAAAGTTGGCATTTGACAGAGATATACACATTTCCCAACTTCTCCTGAGTACGGCGATACCACATGTGTGACACTTTTTTGCAGCCTAGGTGGGCAAAGGGGCACAAATTCCATTTAGGAGGGGCATTTTTTAGACATTTAGATTCCAGACTTCTTCTCACGCTTTAGGGCCCCTAAAATGCCAGGGCAGTATAAATACCCCACATGTGACCCCATTTTGGAAAGAAGACACCCTAAGGTATTCCATGAGGGGCATGGTGAGTTCATAGAAGATATTTTTTTTGGGCACAAGTTAGCGGAAATTTTTTAGTTTTTGTTTTTTCTCACAAAGTCTCCCTTTCCGCTAACTTGGGACAAAAATTTCAATCTTTCATGGACTCAATATGCCCCTCAGCGAATACCTTGGGGTGTCCTTCTTTCCAAAATGGGGTCATTGTGTGGGGTGTTGTACTGCCCTGTCATTTGAGCGTCTCCGCAATCATTACATGTATGGCCAGCATTATGAGTTCTGCTATTCTCCTTATATTGACCATACGGGTTGATGAGATATTTTTTTTTCGTTCAGCCTCTGGCTGAAAGAAAAAAATGAACGGCACAGATTTTCTTCATTCACATCGAACAATGTGGATGAAAAAATCTCTGGCAAAAAAAAAAAAGGAGGGGAAATGCGTCTTGCCAGGACATAGGAGCTCCGCCCAACATCCAAGCCCACTTAGCTCGTATGCCCTGGCAAACCCGATTCTCCATTCACATCAATCGGCTCATAAGCCTCGGCAAACGTATCTTTTACTGCAGAGGAGAAATCTTGTCTTGCAGCGCCGCATACACCGACTTTGTGTAATCTGACAGCAGCGCAATGCTTCTGTCCAGAATGCACATCAGTGCTGCAGCTGGTCGATTGGTTGGGTCCACCTAGAAGGTAAAAAAAAAAAAAAAAATCAGGCCGCAACGCAATAAATGTATTAACATTATAATAACATTTGAACGGAACATTAACCTTTTATAAACTTTATTTAACTTTTTGAACAGAACTTTTACTTTTTTGCTTACCAGTGATTTTTTTTTTTGTTTCGTTTTTTTTACCTTTTTATAGGACAAACCTCTCCTTTCCCATGGGACAATGTGCAAAGCGCAAGCGCCCAGAGGATGTGGCGAAGTACATTATGCACCTTGTCCCAGGTGAAAGGAGAGGTTTGCAGCAGCTCTGTGTGAAAGGGCCCGAATAGCCCTGTGTGGCCTGTCCTGTGAGATGCAATCCCTATGCTAATAGTGTACCTGTGAGTGGTACTTCTGGAAACACTCCCCTAAGTATAGGGCAGGTGGTCAGGGCAGTCAGGACAGAAATAGCGGGTGTCACGCCTTATTCCACTCCTGCTACAGACACGACATCTTTTTCGGGGTGACGCTTGTGTTGAGGTACCAGCAACGACATTGGCGAAATGACGCTCGTGTAGACGGCTCACTACGCTGGTGGTGCTGGATACAGGAGGTTCTTGATGATCTCTTTCTGAAATTTGAGGAAGGATCTTGTTCTCCCCCTTACTGTAGAGAACAAAACTATTATATACAGCCAATTGAATTAAATATACAGACACCTTCTTATACCAGTGTCTGGTGCGACGGGACACTAATAAGGACCCAACATCTGGTCATTGAAGTCCACCCATGAGCGAATTATAGTTGTGGACCGAGAGGGGCTTTTTAATGACACTGGTTGCTCGTTCTATTTGTATTGTCGTGTCTGCGTGAATGGAGGAGAGCATGTAAACGTCACGCTTGTCTCTCCATTTCACCGCGAGCAGTTCTTCGTTACACAAGGCAGCCCTCTCCCCCCTTGCAAGACGGGTGGTAACTAGCCATTGGGGGAAGCCCCGGCGCCTAGGTTGCGCGGTGCCACAGCAGCCAATCTGTTCTAGGAACAAATGCCTGAAGAGGGGCACACTTGTGTAAAAATTGTCCACATAAAGATGGTACCCCTTGCTAAATAAGGATGACACCAAGTCCCAGACTGTCTTCCCACTGCTCCCCAGGTAGTCAGGGCAACCGACCGGCTCCAGGGTCTGATCTTTACCCTCATAGATCCGAAATTTGTGGGTATAGCCTATAGCCCTTTCACAGAGCTTATACAATTTGACCCGATACCGGGCGCGCTTGCTTGGGATGTATTGTTTGAAGTCAAGGCATCCGGTAAAATGTATAAGGGACTCGTCTACGCAGATGTTTTGCTCAGGGGTATACAAATCTGCAAATTTGGTCATAATAGCTTGGCATAATAGCTTCCGGGGTTGGCGGCTATAAATTGAGTGGCATACCGATTTGTTTCTGCCACGACTAAGTCCAAGAGCGCCGCAGTCAAGAACAGCTCAAAAAATCCCAGTGCCGAACCGATCTGAGCTGTCTCAACCCGAACTCCAGACTGGGCAGTGAAAGGGGGAACTACTGGTGTGGCTGAAGTTGGGGGCTGCCAATCAGGGTTTGCCAGCACCTCAGGGACTCTAGGGGCTCTACGGGCCTGTCTGTGCGGTGGCTGCGACGGGGGAACTACTGCACGTGCCACCGTACCAGCTTCAACTGCCCTTCTGGTGCTCGCCACTTCACCATGTTCTACGGCAGTGCTGGTACTAGGTCCAGGATGGGCTGCGCTGCTGGTGTATGCCTCACCACGTAAACCGACAGCGCCAGCCCCACTCTGCTGCCCTTGAAGCGGATCCTGCGCAACCCGTGGTCTAGCAACACGGGGCCGGGTACGCCTGGTGGTATCAGGGACCTCAACCTCCTCGTCCGAACTTTGGGTCAGACTGCCCATTCCTCATCCAACTGGGTCAGAAGCCTGTAGGCCTCTTCAGAAGAATACCCCTTATTTGCCATTTGGTCAACTAAATTTAGGGGGATTTCCCTGAGACTACCCAAGAAAAAAAGCAAGCCTGTCTTACAAATGGGAGGCTAGCGAAGTACCGGAAGCCGCTGCGATTGATAAAAAATATCAAAACAGATTTTTTTTATCGCCGCAGCGCTTGTAAAGTGATTGTGCAGTGATAAAAAAATATATTTTTTTTTTGTCACTGCGGCGGGGCGGGCGTTGGTGAATGTGTGGGCGACCGATCAGGCCTGATCGGGCAAACACTGCGTTTTAGGTGGAGGGCGAGCTAAGTTGACACTAATACTATTATAGATCTGACTGTGATCATTTCTGATCACTTACAGATACTATAAAAGTACAAATGCGATGCGCATGCGGGACGCGATCCTGGACGCGATCCTGCGTTAGGTGGTCCGGAGTCGGTTAAATAGCAGAGGTTGAATGATACACAGCTGTACATCGATCACTTCACTAATTGTTTGCCCCATAGTGCCCCAGTAGTAATAAAGCCCCTGTATAGTGGCTACAGTAGTAATTATGCCGCCTATAGTGTCCCAGTAGTTATAATATCCTCCCTGTAGTGCCCCCTTTAGAACCTCCAGTAGTGCCCCAGAAGTTATTATGCACCATTAGTTATAATATGTTCCTCCAGTAATGCTGCCCATATAGTGCCCTCAGTAGCTATAATGTCCACTTTTAGAGCCACCAATCCTGTGGTGCTGTACTCATGGTATGTGAATTTTTTAAACAGACTTTATTAAATGATGTTGTTATACTACAGACACTGTTTGCTGGACTTCACCAAGATTTGCTGGATTGTGTTTTTTTCCCCAAGTCTCTGTGTTTGGCATATTTCTTTAAAGAGCAATACACCTTATTTTTCAATTTGTTGATCGTGCAATAATCTAACAAACACATCACGTGTATTTTATACCTTTATCAAGATGGACAGAAAAATACAATTAAAATGAAACAGAATGTATTAGTGTACATGGGCAGTTTAGCACACATTAGTAAGTTCTTGTCAGAGCTATCATTTACACACAAAAAGTATGCAATTTAAAGGGGTTGTCTGAGATTTTTATATTGATGGCTGATCCTATGGAGAGTTGCAACCTCCTCCTAGGCCAGTGATGTAATTTTCATGGCTTAAGCGCAGCACAGTCCCAGTCAAGTGAATGATCCTTGGCTGCAATACAAAGCACAGTCACTATACAATGGATGGCGTTGTGAGGAAGCCACAGTGCTCACTGCCGCAGCCTCTTCCAACAGATGATTGGTGGTGCGTGGAGTTGGACCCCTACTGATCAGTTACCCTGAGGATCGGCCATCAATATCAAAATCTCAGACAACCCTTTAATGAACGATTGATATGATGAGTCATTATATTATTAAAAAGCAAGACTACTATGCATTTAAAGTAAATCCAGCTCTGAAGCAGACAATCACTGGGCATGGATCACATTTAAAAAAACTGCCATTGATATAGTCTTGACCCTAAAGTCAGGTTTCAGTAATAATATATGCCTAAAGCTATAAAGGCACAATAGTGTTCATGGTTCCCATTGACTGGAGATCCATATATGGATCCCCTGAGAGCTTCCCTGTAGCTCCCAAGCCAGTGGTTTTCTATAGATGAGCATGTATTCACCATGATGATGGTATTAGAACAAGAACTCTGTTTCTAATCTTTATTTATCCTATCAAATGTGCACATAAATTCAATTGAGCATTTCAGGCAAGTGAACAAATGCAAACTGTGCTGTGTATTTATGCTGGAAGACTGTGCATTACTCAAAGCGGCTTCCAACTTCACCCTTGACGCCTCTGCTCTTTAAATGTTTCATAGTCGTTTGGTATGGTATCTGAAAAGTAGAAAAGAAAAGGTTTTGCAGTGTTTTAAAACAATTTTTTCTAGGTCCCCAAGTGAACCACAACATGCATTCATAATTTCAATTTGTATATTATCATATACATCAATCACTATATTATAATTCAGTGCTGCCACCTGCTGGCTTGAATTGTAATATACAAGTAATGAGCCTGGAAGCCTAGTACAGGCTCAGACTATCTTCACCCGGGGGAGGAGTTCCTGCCTGTGAAGCGCATACCTCTGGGTTTTTGGCATCTTAGATGCCATGGTGACATTTGAACACAACATCTGAGGGGTTAATTGTCTGTGATCTGCATTACCGCCAATTGCGGATATTAGCCACGGGTGTATGAAACAGCAGACACCCGCTAGTCATGTTTAAAGACAATAATGAAGGGGTTAAATGGTACATAATTTGCAGCAGAAAAATCTGTGGATTGCAAAAGCTGAAAATCCGGGTAGAAATCCACATAAATAACCATGTGGTGTATTAATAATCCAATATCACAGGTCTTAAATATCTCATACACTTTGCTAATACTGAAAAAGGGACTGATTTGCTATGCACTAATCCACAGGAACAAATCCACAGCATATCAGACCTGTGTGAAAATGCTCTTATGTTCTGCATGGACTGTAACTCTGAAGCCATGTCCACTCACTTTGACACATATAGCATCCTAAAATCTCATTGTGAGAGGTACATACCGTATGGGAATATAAGGTTAAGGAACAAAAAGAAACCAATGTGGATAAACAGAACTGTAAAGAAAGCAATAAATGACAAAAATAAAGCATAATAAAACACTAAACAGGAGGGTAGCACGGAAGCACTGAAAAACTATAAGGAAAAAATAGAACATGTAAAAAACCATAAAAGCGCCAAACTAGAGACCGAGAGATTAATTGCCAAAGAGAGTAAACTAACCCTAAAATGTTCTTCAATTATATAAATGTTAAAAAGTATAAATCTGAAGGTGTCGGCCCGTTAAAGAGTAATGAGGGGGAGTCGCAGAGAGCGACGAGGAGAAAGCAAAGCTTGTTAAATATTTTTTTCTCCAATGTATTCACTGAGGAAAATAAACTTCAGATGACATGCCGAATGTTGAAATAAATTCCCCATTAAAAGTGTCCTGTCTGACCCAGGAAGAAGTACAACAGCGACTT
Source organism: Bufo gargarizans (assembly GCF_014858855.1). Classification (NCBI taxonomy): domain Eukaryota; kingdom Metazoa; phylum Chordata; class Amphibia; order Anura; family Bufonidae; genus Bufo; species Bufo gargarizans. The sequence continues at coordinate 359,009,257 of NC_058080.1, read as the reverse complement.
AAAAAGATTAAAATAGACAAATCGCCAGGACCGGATGGCATACACCCCCGTATCCTAAGGGAATTAAGTAATGTCATAGCCAGACCCTTATTTCTGATATTTGCAGACTCTATACTGACAGGGAATGTCCCACAGGATTGGCGCATGGCAAATGTGGTGCCAATATTCAAAAAGGGTCCAAAAACAGAGCCTGGAAACTATAGGCCGGTAAGTTTAACATCTGTTGTGGGTAAACTGTTTGAAGGTTTTTTTGAGAGATGCTATGTTAGAGCATCTTAACGGAAATAAGCAAATAACGCCATATCAGCATGGCTTCGTGAGGGATCGGTCATGTCAAACTAATTTAATCAGTTTCTATGAGGAGGTAAGTTCTAGACTTGACAGCGGCGAATCAATGGATGTCGTATATCTGGACTTCTCCAAAGCATTTGACACTGTACCACATAAAAGGTTAGTATATAAAATGAGAATGCTCGGACTGGGAGAAAACGTCTGTAAGTGGGTAAGTAACTGGCTCAATGATAGAAAACAGAGGGTGGTTATTAATGGTACATACTCAGATTGGGTCACTGTCACTAGTGGGTACCTCAGGGGTCAGTATTGGGCCCTATTCTCTTCAATATATTTATTAATGATCTTGTAGAAGGCTTGCATAGTAAAGTATCAATTTTCGCAGATGACACTAAACTGTGTAAAGTAATTAACACTGAGAGGACAGTATACTACTACAGAGCGATCTGGATAGATTGGAGGCTTGGGCAGATAAGTGGCAGATGAGGTTTAACACTGACAAATGTAAGTTATGCACATGGGAAGGAATAATGCAAGTCACCCGTACTTATTAAATGGTAAAACACTCGGTAACACTGACATGGAAAAGGATCTAGGAATTTTAATAAACAGCAAACTAAGCTGCAAAAAACAGTGTCAGGCAGCTGCTGCCAAGGCCAATAAGATAATGGGTTGCATCAAAAGGGGCATAGATGCCCGTGATGAGAACATAGTCCTACCACTTTACAAATCCTTAGTCAGACCACACATGGAGTACTGTGTACAGTTCTGGGCTCCTGTGAACAAGGCAGACATAGCAGAGCTGGAGAGGGTCCAGAGGAGGGCAACTAAAGTAATAACTGGAATGGGGCAACTACAGTACCCTGAAAGATTATCAAAATTAGGGTTATTCACTTTAGAAAAAAGACGACTGAGAGGAGATCTAATTAATATGTATAAATATATCAGGGGTCAGTACAGAGATCTATCCCATCATCTATTTATCCCAGGACTGTGACTGTGACGAGGGGACATCCTCTGCGTCTGGAGGAAAGAAGGTTTGTACACAAACATAGAAGAGGATTCTTTACGGTAAGAGCAGTGAGACTATGGAACTCTCTGCCTGAGGAGGTGGTGATGGTGAGTACAATAAAGGAATTCAAGAGGGGCCTGGATGTATTTCTGGAGCGTAATAATATTACAGGCTATAGCTACTAGAGAGGGGTCGTTGATCCAGGGAGTTATTCTGATTGCTGATTGGAGTCGGGAAGGAATTTTTATTCCCCTAAAGTGAGGGAAAATTGGCTTCTACCTCACAGGGGTTTTTTAGCCTCCTCTGGATTCAACTTACAGGATAACAGGCCGAACTGGATGGACAAATGTCTTTTTTCGGCCTTATGTACTATGTTACTATGTTACTTATGTACTATATATGGATGACATTTTTTAGAATAATTGACATAAATATGATGTTCACAATCAATAGTTAACTGTGTTTTTTAATGATAATCCATTATTTTGCCTATTACAATCTAAAAGTAGTTGAAACTTCTTCACATATTGTATTAAAAAAATGGCAACTCACCATTACAACGGTATCTTAGGTTAGACCAAATTATGTTTTCTTGGGAGAAACAAAAGACTCCAAGGCGTCCTCCCCTCATAGTGGTGTCCAGTATAACCCCAGAGTCTGCTACCAATTCTGGACCTTCAAAAAACTTAACCCTGGAAAACAATAACCACGCGTGATTAAAGGCTAGGCAGATTCACGGCTCATTTATGGCAACAGTCATCACGCCGCTAAGGAACATTATACTTGTCCTGAGTGGCATGCTCTTAGTCCTGTATTAGACCAGCAAATGAGGCTGACGATTGTCAGGAAGAAAGCGTTCCTTCCCGACAATCACCTCCTCATCTGTGGAGAAGACTGCTGCAGCAATCTCCTCCACAGTATGGGGAGGAGCAATCACTAATGCCAATGTTCATCCCCATACAAAATCTTTATTTGATGGCAGCAGAGCGTGGAAAGACGATTAGCGATGATCTAGCCGACCCTCGGCACATCTAATACAGCCCTAGGGTCCATTCACACGTCCGTTTTTTCTTTCCTGATCTGTTCCGTTTTTTCAGGAACAGATCAGGACCAGATCTGGACCCATTCATTTTCAATGGGTCCTGGAAAAAAATCGGACAGCGTTTCCGTTGTTCCGTTCCGCAGGTCCGTTTAAATATAAAACATGTCCTATTCTTGTCCTGAAAATCGGATCCTGGTACAATACAAGTCAATGGATCCGCAAAAAACGGATGACATTCGGATGGTCATTCCGTATGTCATCCGTTTTTTGCGGATTCCGTTCCTGGAAACACATAACAATTTTTATTTTTTTATTTTATTTTTTTCAATTTATTTTCAAAGAAATCCAAACAACTTTATTTGATTATTGAAATGTATACATGTTCCCGTTTTTTGCGCATCCGCAAAAACGGATGACATCACGGATGACATACGGAAACATTTCAGGAACAACGGATCCGCAAAAAAACGGACCGTTTTTCAGGATGAAAAAAAAACAGGACGGGTGAATGGACCCTAAGGATGAGCATACTTGCCCTGCAGATCACACAAGCAAAGCAAATGTGCTGTGCAAGCTGGAACAGAGCAATGGCTGTGATATACAGCTTCGGCCCCGCTCTTATGGCGGAGATCAGAGGAATCTCTGGCATTTAGTCCCTTAGTTGTCATGGTCCATAGCGAACTTGGCATACTAGCGATATGCCCTCATTGTCTGAGATGGGAATAACCCTTTAAGCCAGGGGTGCACAACCTGCGACCCGGGGGCCATATGCGGCTCTCGATACCATTCTGTCCGGCCCCCAACCATCTGGTAACAGACATGTATGTCTATGTGTTGTGGCTGCTCAAATGAATCTTTTATGTATTCTCCTATTAGATGGAAGTACTAGACGTGTAACTAGACATTTATGATATACTGTACACTGTATATTCAATATGACATAATAATAATATTCAGTTGGTAATACCTCTTTAAGTTTTATTTTTGACCCTTGGAATTGGTTCAGGCTGACAATGTGGCCCCAACCAGAAAAGGTTGTGGACCCCTGCTTTAAACCATGCCAGGGGTAACCTAATAGCCTGTCAATATTACGCTGACTGGCTATAAGCCTTTGGAATACAAGGTATAGTATATCATAATCATCATAACAGTTTTTATTGTGCTGGCCAAAGAAATGAGTGGAGCTTGGATGCAACAAGGGTAACACCCTCATTGCACTGAAGGCCTAATTTGCATATTAAGAAAAAGTATTTAAACTCGGGAACGGAGCCTCGGATCAACAACAGCGGTTTAAACATGGGCATGGGAACTACAGCTATGTGTCTATGCAAACAGTTTGATAAGGTGGTCGCTGGGGACAGATTCCCGTTCAGAGTGGTTGTTTGACTTATCGAATACATTTCCCCCCAGCTGACAATTGTAATAAAATTTTAAAAAGTATTCTTACCCCCTTCAACTTCTGACATTACCAATGCTGCCTCTCCGATCCTCCCGTCTCCTTTTGATTGGCTCCAGGAACTATGTGCCCTTATACTACCTATAACACTGCAACCAGTGATGTGCTGTATACCACTGAGGCCAGTGGTTGGCTGCAGCTATGTCTGGTGTATATGGGGATACATTGCTTCAGCCAAGAAGATGATGTCATGGCTGCAGCAGCGGGGAATAGTGAGTGCTGCAAGTGGTGGGAGCAGCCAGGCTGCAAGCGGCAGGGGATAAAATAACATTCTTTTATTTTGTTCATTACAATTGCTTCATTGAGGGTTTTTTTTTTTTTTTTTTTAAATAAGTCAGACTACGCTATGGTTAGTATTTACAGTAACTAAACATTACTACCCAGCCCAAAGCATGCAGGGCTCTTTGACTGTCATAAAATAACTTGAAGCCTGGTGCCCATTTTGCAAACATAGAAGAGGATTCTTTACGGTAAGAGCAGTGAGACTATGGAACTCTCTGCCTGAGGAGGTGGTGATGGTGAATTCAGTAAAAGAGTTCAAGAGGGGCCTGGATGTACTTCTGGAGTGTAATAATATTACAGGCTATAGCTACTAGAGAGGGGTCGTTGATCCAGGGATTTATTCTGATTGGAGTCGGGAAGGAATTTTTTTTCTTCCTCTGAATCAACTTGCAGGATAACAAGCTGAACTGGATGGACAGATGTCTTTTTTCAGCCTTATAAACTATGTTACTATGTTACTAAAGTGCAGGGAAATTCCATGCTGCCCGCATGTTAGTATGCTAATGCTCCCAGAGCTGTACAGATAGGGAATTACTATTTAAGAAGATTTGTGAGAAAAATCATGTGCATATAACTAGATATCTTTATAGCAATAGTGTTGCCAGCAGTTACAACTACTAAAATATCCTAAATGTTTCTGTTCTTTCCCTGTCACCTCTGATTCCCATTCTCCTGCAGGTGCTGCTAATGCTGTACAAGTATGCGTATTCATATAATACAGTGCATCCAATACAGGGTTAAGCCCTTCAGTAATATACAGCAAGGTTTCTCAACACTAGTCCTCAAATACCCGTCAGGTACCGTACATGTAGTAAGGAGCGGACTGGGAACTTAAAGTGGCCCTGGAAAAAAATACTAAAAGTGGCCCCATTTTGTAGTTGGTTCCAAATTGATGGAACGCAGTGCCAGCAATATCATATTGCGGCACATTATACCGCCCCAACAGAGCCAAATACCACAGTCCATCACAAAATACATCCACAAAAACTTTCACTGGCGGGAAGGAGGGCCCAGCCCAGGCGGCCCCCTGGATATCAGCCCACCTGGAAATTTCCCTGTAAGGTCTATGGCCAATCCGCCCCTGCATATCCTAATATTGTTCAGGTGCAGTTATTGACCACACAAACCGTGAAACACATTTACAATGCTTTACTGGTAAATACCATGTAGCTAAAATACATGGCAAATTGTGGTAAAACCGTGTGTTGAATATACAACCATAAGCCAGGTTTTCACATGGAGTGGGGGGGGGGTTGAGAACCATGTGGTAGGGGTAAAACATGTGCTCCACCTATTTTAACTGAGAGACTGTGTCACTTCATAGCAGTTTTGCCGTCATACTACCACCCTGCGTACACTACATGGAAATTCTGGAATTTCCATAACTGTCCTATCTATGGGATATCCTCAAATCATGCAGTGTTGGTGGTACTTGAGTACATACCGGATGTAACCTACAGATGGCCTGTGTTGCAAGAACCAACGGTAAGATGTCTTATCTTTCCATCCTACATTTCTTGGATCCTTCCATAACAGCTTGACTTGGTTCACTGTGTCACCCGTGTGCCACAAAGAGTTCCTGAGCTGTTCTCCAGGTCCAGTCTTTGATTTGACAGCCTACAGTATATAGCATTAAACAGTAAACCAGTAAATGATATTTAAATATTTCTCTTGACACATATGAAATTTGTACAAGTTGAATTTTAAACTTCTTAAATCTAATATATAAAGCTGAGTGTACGGTATTTGTGTGTGTATGTCCGCTAAAGGAATCTGCATTTACAATCGCAAAATTTGGCACACAGGTACATCAGGTGTCCGGAAAGGTTTTAGACCAGGTCTCAGCTTTCTTGGACGTACAGTTCCTGAAATATTCCCAAAAAAAGCATTAGCCAATAGAAGCTTGGTGACATGACCCTTATCAGCCAATAGAAGCTTCCAGGTCCTCCCGTTTCCACATACACAGTTTTACTCCAGGTTTCCATAACAACACAGCCATTTATCTTCACTGCTGCAGGAGAGCTTTAAAGGGACTCTGTCACCTGGATAATCACTATTGAAGTAAATCCATGGCCTAATAGCACTTAGTACCTTATTTCAAGATGTACCTTTGCTCCAGCAATAGAAGTTTTTATCCTCTGAAAATCCAGTTTATTTGGTATGCAAATGAGCCAGTAAGGTGCCCAGAGGGGCGTCACTCTTGCAAGAAGGAGCCCAGACACGCCCCCTTCCACAATGTGTCCACCCTCAAAAGACTTAAAACTCCCCCCGGGTCCTAAGCCAATGCCCCAGATCTGGTTAGGCCACTCCCCCTCCCACTCCTGAGCCGACAGGGATTGAAAAAATGAAGGTAAAAATCCCTGTAGCTCACACTCAGACAGTACAGTGCTGCTGTCTTAGAGTGAGCTGTTCAAAAGGGGGAGGGCCCCTGTGGAGGTCACTGTCAAGGGGGTGTTATGCTGTGAAAGTAACTGTTAAAAGGGAAGGCTGCTGTAAAGGTCAAAGTTAAGGGGGTGGGCTGTTGTGGAGGTCCAATTTTAAGGGACGGGGCACTGTGGGGGTGTCAGTATTAAGGTGTGGGGGCTGTGGAGGTCACTATTTGGGGGGCAGGGTGCTGTAGATGTCACTGTTTTGGTGGATAGTGTTGATATCTTTTAACGACACACACACAAACATTAAATGAAATAGATTAAATATACCCGAGCAAAGCCGGGTCCTTCAGCTAGTCAAATATAAAGATCAAATATAGTTTGCCCAATAATGTCTCAGTATCCAAGTTAAAGAGGACCTTTCACCAGAATTAAACTTCTAAAGTAACTATACAGGCATGTAGAGCGGCGCCCAGGGACCCCCCTGCACTTACTGTTATACCTGGGCGCCGCTCCGTTCTCCCGTATTGCCTCCGGTATCTTTACAGTTAGGCTCCACCCAGGGGAACCTGCCGGCGCCTCCTTCTCCCATGCTGCAGCGCTGGCCAATCACAGCGCTCAGCTCATAGCCTGAGAGGCTTTTTTCTCTCTCAGGCTATGAGCTGAGCGCTGTGATTGGCCAGCGCTGCAGCATGGGAGAATGAGCCGACGGCAGGTTCCCCTGGGTGGAGCCTAACTGTAAAGATACCGGAGGCAATACGGGAGAACGGAGCGGCGCCCAGGTATAACAGTAAGTGCAGGGGGTCCCTGGGCGCCGCTCTACATGCCTGTATAGTTACTTTAGAAGTTTAATTCTGGTGAATAGGTCCTCTTTAAGCCAACACCGAGCATGCCCATATTCCTGTTTATTGAAAGGGCGAATCCTGGCATTCAACTGAAGGACATGATGTTGGCAGATGTAGGATTTCTGAAGAGCATATCATGTAACCAAATTAGAGAGTGACTGATCCAAGCAAAGTACAGATGAACCTCGAAAAATTAGAATATCGTGCAAAGTCCATTTATTTCAGTAATGCAAATTAAAAGGAATTGCATTAATGCAGCTTAAAATTATAATTTTGTGAAAAGGTTCAATATTCTAGGCTCAAAGTGTCACACTCTGGTCAGCTAATTTATCCCTGAGCAAGGGTACCTCAAAATTGTGACCTTTAATGAAATAAATTAACTTTGCACGATATTAAAATTTTCGAGTTTCATCTGTATATTGGAAATTTTCCTCTGCAGGCAAGTTAGGATTAAGGGGTTATTAGGAAAACCCCTTTAATGCTACAGTACATAAAGAATTTTAGACAAGTGTTTGCTTCCAACTTTATAACAGTTTGGGGAACCCCTTTCCTGTTCAAGCATAACACTGCCCTGCGCACAAAGTGAGATCCATAAAAACTTAATTTCATGAGTTTGGCTTGAAAAAGCTTGATTATCTTGCATAACCCTGACCTCATTCCCCATGAACTGGAAATCGGATAGCTGTTATAAAAAGTAAAGTGTGAACCTAGCCTAAATAGTGCATTCCTATGGATGTCACTATTGTGTACTCCAAGTACATGCGTATGTCTTAAGTCACAGGGTAATTCTAAAGGAACCTTGTATAAAAGGGGTTGGCCACTTTTTACTATTGATGACCTATCCTCAGGATAGGTCATCAATATCAGATCAGCGGGGGTCCAAGTCCTGGCACCCCCGCCGATCAGTTGTTTTGAGAGAAGGCGCGCTCACACAACCATGAGAGCTGCCTTCTCTGCTCTGCTTACCTGCTCACCGCAGCAATTGCAGTGGTGAGCAGGTAATTATAAGTAGGTTTCCCCATTCACTTCTATGGGAAGGTCTTTCCTATGCACTGGAACAGACAGAGGCGTACCATAGAAGTGAATAGGGACGCCATACTTGCAGGTAAACATAGACATGAATAGGGACGCCATACTTGCAGGTAAGCAAAGCAGAGAAAGCAGCGCTGCCTTCTCTTCAAACAGCTGATCGGCGGAGGTGCCGAAAGAGGGACCCTGCTGATCTGATATCGATAACCTATCCAGAGGATAAGGTGTTGGCCACCTTCCAGTTACTGTTGGCCAATGTGTTTGTAAGATAACTACGTATATGGCACTTTCTTTGTTGATATTCCATGCCATTTTCTATATTTTATAAGGTATGTCCCTGGCCAAGTCTTTTTGCTGTCCACTCCATAATATGGCTGCTGATGAGGGTGACCCGATACATCACTCAACCTCCTCCATTCAAATACACTGCACCTGTATCTGCATTGTTGGGAGTTTAGTGCATGTGCAGTGTGTTTAAATGGAGGAGGCTGAGTGTTGTGTATGGTCACATGACCCTCCATCATGGCCATCTTATGGACAGGACCTCTATTCGGACAGCATAGAAGATTTGCCCAATCAGAGGAAATGACTTATGAATTATAGGAAACGTCCACATTAGTAATTGCCATATAGTCATCTTACATACATTGGTTAACATTGCTAAAAAGTGGCCAACCCCTTTCATTCTCTGAGAGATCTATGATGAACATGCAGCAATGGAGTTAAGAGATTTAGCCCAAATATAGTAAGCCGTCTCCAAATAAAATATCACTGTAGTATGAATATTGTTCTGAGTGTTTTCCTTAGTTTTTATACATTATTTGTACTTACCTTATAGTGCATCCATGTTACATTATTTGTAATGCTTACTTTCCTTATCTATTTTCATATAACCCCTTCCTTTTAAAATCAACCACCCCCCCCCTTCGGAGATGTTCTATTTCTCTTTTATCTTACCTTTAGTTGAATGCCAGGTTCGGCCACTGCTCTAAAGGGGTTTGCCTGCCAATATTTTTGTTCCATCTGTTTCCACATTACAGAATAGAAACTAGAGCTGTCCTGATAGCCATATAAATCCAGCGTAATCATCATCTGTTTCAGTGTTAACGTGAAATGTCCCTTCAAAGTCTACTCCATTAAATGCGTGTAACCTAAACACAGACGGAAACACAAATTGTTCCTTTAACGTGGAAATTGATGATTGTATAGGGATATACTGTATCTGGTTTATGTTATAGTGGGTGTGCAGCCAGCATCTATTAATAACATGCAGTAGAAAACAATAGAGTACAGTAGAAAATATACAATTCATGCAGAAAGTATAAATAATCCAACATTCTTTGATCTTAGACCTAACATATTATAGACAAACTCAAGATTTTTCTTTTTTATGGGGTTCCAAATGCTGTTGTTGCTAATAGATGAGACATCAAAATGCCACCTGTACCACTTTCTTCAGGTACTACAACATACATTTACAAAGGGCGATGATCAGCCATAGTGCTCTAGGATGGTTTGAGTTAATTTTTTATCCAGGGCTACTACCAGGGCAGTACTCGCAATACTGCAGTCCGGGCCTAGACATTATCAGGAGGTCAAGAGTTTAGGATGACAATAGAGTTAATACAGTGGTGAACAAGTAGATCGGGATCTGCAGGGTACTGTAGGTCATCCTCAATGTAAAACATGGAAATCAGACAACATATAGCACATGGCATCTCTTTCTAAAAACTTAGAACCAGCCCTGTACCTCATATGTATCCAGAGACATCCCCATTCATTGTTCCAATTGCTCTGCTAGATTTATATCTAGCTGGTAGCTGGCAGGTTAGCCATCACAGTGCTAGGGCATTTAAACAGGTAGCCTCTAAAACATACTGGGAAAGATTTGCCACTCCTGGGTTAATGCTGCAGATAATACCCATTAGATGTCATAAAATAAAATAAAATCTCCTGTGTATTAAATATTGCTTTTACATTTCTTATTATGCTTTCCCTTGGATTTCTTTTAACCACTTCAGCCCCGCTAGCTGAAACCCCCTTCATGACAAGAGCACGTTTTACACTTCTGCACTACACTCCTTTCAGCCGTTTATCGCTCGTCATGCAACTTACCACCAAATGAATTTTACCTCCTTTTCTTCTCACTAATAGAGCTTTCATTGGGTTGTATTTTATTGCTGCTGGACATTTTAACTTTTTTTGTTATTAATCGAATGTAACGATTTTTTTTGCAAAAAAAATGACATTTTTCACTTTCAGCTGTAAAATTTTGCAAAAAAAACGACATCCATATATAAATTTTTCGCTAATCTATAGTTCTACATGTCTTTCATAAAAAAAAATGTTTGGGCAAAAAAAAAATGGTTTGGGTAAAAGTTATAGCGTTTACAAACTATGGTACAAAAATGTGAATTTCCGCTTTTTGAAGCAGCTCTGACTTTCTGAGCACCTGTCATGATTCCTGAGGTTCTACAATGCCCAGCAGTAGAAAAACCCCACAAATGACCCCATTTCGGAAAGTAGACACCCTAAGGTATTCGCTGATGGCATAGTGAGTTCATAGAACTTTTTATTTTTTGTCACAAGTTAGCGGAAATGATGAGACTTTGTGAGAAAAAAACAAAAAAAATCAATTTCCGCTAACTTATGCAAAAAAATATTTTTTTCTATGAACTCGCCAGGCCCCCTCATTGAATACCTTGGGGTGTCTTCTTTCCAAAGTCGGGTCACATGTGGGGTATTTATACTGCCCTGGCTTTTTAGGGGCCCGAAAGTGTGAGAAGAAGTCTGGGATCCAAATGTCTAAAAATGCCCTCCTAAAAGGAATTTGGGCACCTTTGCGCATCTAGGCTGCAAAAAAGTGTCACACATCTGGTATCGCCGTACTCAGGAGAAGTTGGGCAATGTGTTTTGGGGTGTCATTTTACATATACCCATGCTGGGTGAGAAAAATATCTTGGTCAAATGCCAACTTTGTATAAAAAAAATGGGAAAAGTTATCTTTTGCCAAGATATTTCTCTCACCCAGCATGGTTATATGTGAAATGACACCCCAAAACACATTCCCCAACTTCTCCTGAGTACGGCGATACCAGATGTGTGACACTTTTTTGCAGCCAAGGTGGGCAAAGGGGCACATATTCCAAAGTGCACCTTTCGGATTTCGCAGGCCATTTTTTACACATTTTGATTGCAAAGTACTTCTCACACATTTGGGCCCCTAAATTGCCAGGGCAGTATAACTACGCCACAAGTGACCCCATTTTGGAAAGAAGACACCCCAAGGTATTCCGTGAGGGGCACGGCGAGTTCCTAGAATTTTTTATTTCTTGTCACAAGTTAGCGGAAAATGATGATTTTTCTTTTTTTTTTCTTTTTTCCTTACAAAGTCTCATATTACACTAACTTGCGACAAAAAATAAAAAATTCTAGGAACTCGCCATGCCCCTCACGGAATACCTTGGGGTGTCTTCTTTCCAAAATGGGGTCACTTGTGGCGTAGTTATACTGCCCTGGCAATTTAGGGGCCCAAATGTGTGAGAAGAACTTTGCAATCAAAATGTGTAAAAAATGGCCTGCGAAATCCGAAAGGTGCACTTTGGAATATGTGCCCCTTTGCCCACCTTGGCTGCAAAAAAGTGTGACACATCTGGTATCGCCGTACTCAGGAGAAGTTGGGGAATGTGTTTTGGGGTGTCATTTTACATATACCCATGCTGGGTGAGAAAAATATCTTGGTCAAATGCCAACTTTGTATAAAAAAATGGGAAAAGTTGTCTTTTGCCAAGATATTTCTCTCACCCAGCATGGGTATATGTAAAATGACACCCCAAAACACATTCCCCAACTTCTCCTGAGTACGGCGATACCAGATGTGTCACACTTTTTTGCAGCCTAGGTGGGCAAAGGGGCACATATTCCAAAGTGCACCTTTCGGATTTCGCAGGCCATTTTTTACACATTTTGATTGCAAAGTTCTTCTCACACATTTGGGCCCCTAAATTGCCAGGGCAGTATAACTACCCCACAAGTGACCCCATTTTGGAAAGAAGACACCCCAAGGTATTCCGTGAGGGGCATGGCGAGTTCCTAGAATTTTTTATTTTTTGTCGCAAGTTAGTGGAATATGAGACTTTGTAAGAAAAAAATAAAAATAAAAAATCATCATCATTTTCCGCTAACTTGTGACAAAAAATAAAAAGTTATATGAACTCACTATGCCCATCAGCGAATACCTTAGGGTGTCTACTTTCCGAAATGGGGTCATTTGTGGGGTTTTTCTACTGTCTGGGCATTGTAGAACCTCAGGAATCATGACAGGTGCTCAGAAAGTCAGAGCTGCTTCAAAAAGCGGAAATTCACATTTTTGTACCATAGTTTGTAAACGCTATAACTTTTACCCAAACCATTTTTTTTTTTGCCCAAACATTTTTTTTTTATGAAAGACATGTAGAACTATAGATTTAGCGAAAAATTTATATATGGATGTCGTTTTTTTTGCAAAATTTTACAGCTGAAAGTGAAAAATGTCATTTTTTTGCAAAAAAATCGTTACATTTCGATTAATAACAAAAAAAGTTAAAATGTCAGCAGCAATAAAATACCACCCAATGAAAGCTCTATTAGTGAGAAGAAAAGGAGGTAAAATTCATTTGGGTGGTAAGTTGCATGACCGAGCGATAAACGGTGAAAGGAGTGTAGTGCAGAAGTGTAAAAAGTGCTCTGGTCATGAAGGGGGTTTCAGCTAGCGGGGCTGAAGTGGTTAAAAGAAATCCAAGGGAAAGCATAATAAGAAATGTAAAAGCAATATTTAATACACAGGAGATTTTATTTTATTTTATGACATCTAATGGGTATTATCTGCAGCATTAACCCAGGAGTGGCAAATCTTTCCCAGTATGTTTTAGAGGCTACCTGTTTAAATGCCCTAGCACTGTGATGGCTAACCTGCCAGCTACCAGCTAGATATAAATCTAGCAGAGCAATTGGAACAATGAATGGGGATGTCTCTGGATACATATGAGGTACAGGGCTGGTTCTAAGTTTTTTAGAAAGAGACTGCCATGTGCTATATGTTGTCTGATTTCCATGTTTTACATTGAGGATGACCTACAGTACCCTGCAGATCCCGATCTACTTGTTCACCACTGTATTAACTCTATTGTCATCCTAAACTCTTGACCTCCTGATAATGTCTAGGCCCTGACTGCAGTATTGCGAGTACTGCCCTGGTAGTAGCCCTGGATAAAAAATTAACTCAAACCATCCTAGAGCACTATGGCTGATCATCGCCCTTTGTAAACATGTATGTTGTAGTACCTGAAGAAAGTGGTACAGGTGGCATTTTGATGTCTCATCTATTAGCAACAACAGCATTTGGAACCCCATAAAAAAGAAAAATCTTGAGTTTGTCTATAATATGTTAGGTCTAAGATCAAAGAATGTTGGATTATTTATACTTTCTGCATGAATTGTATTATTTTCTACTGTACTTCTATTGTTTTCTACTGCATGTTATTAATAGATGCTGGCTGCACACCCCACTATAACATAAACCAGATACAGTATATCCCTATACAATCATCAATTTCCACGTTAAAGGAACAATTTGTGTTTCCGTCTGTGTTTAGGTTACACCGCATTTAATGGAGTAGACTTTGAAGGGACATTTCACGTTAACACTGAAACAGATGATGATTACGCTGGATTTATATTTGGCTATCAGGACAGCTCTAGTTTCTATTCTGTAATGTGGAAACAGATGGAACAAACATATTGGCAGGCAAACCCCTTTAGAGCAGTGGCCGAACCTGGCATTCAACTAAAGGTAAGATAAAAGAGAAATAGAACATCTCCGAAGGGGGAGGTGGGTGGTTGATTTTAAAAGGAAGGGGTTATATGAAAATAGATAAGGAAAGTAAGCATTACAAATAATGTAAACATGGATGCACTATAAGGTAAGTACAAATAATGTAATAAAAACTAAGGAAAACACTCAGAACAATATTCAATACTACAGTGATATTTTATTTGGAGACGGCTTACTATATTTGGGCTAAATCTCTTAACTCCATTGCTGCATGTTCATCATAGATCTCTCAGAGAATGAAAGGGGTTGGCCACTTTTTAGCAACTGTTAACCAATGTGTATGTAAGATGACTATATGGCAATTACTAATGTGGACGTTTCCTATAATTCATAAGTCATTTCCTCTGATTGGGCAAATCTTCTATGCTGTCCGAATAGAGGTCCTGTCCATAAGATGGCCACTGATGGAGGGTCATGTGACCATACACAACACTCAGCCTCCTCCATTTAAACACACTGCACATGCACTAAACTCCCAACAATGCAGATACAGGTGCAGTGTATTTGAATGGAGGAGGTTGAGTGATGTATCGGGTCACCCTCCATCAGCAGCCATATTATGGAGTGGACAGCAAAAAAGACTTGGCCAGGGACATACCTTATAAAATATAGAAAATGGCATGGAATATCAACAAAGAAAGTGCCATATACGTAGTTATCTTACAAACACATTGGCCAACAGTAACTGGAAGGTGGCCAACACCTTATCCTCTGGATAGGTTATCGATATCAGATCAGCAGGGTCCCTCTTTCGGCACCTCCGCCGATCAGCTGTTTGAAGAGAAGGCAGCGCTGCTTTCTCTGCTTTGCTTACCTGCAAGTATGGCGTCCCTATTCATGTCTATGTTTACCTGCAAGTATGGCGTCCCTATTCACTTCTATGGTACGCCTCTGTCTGTTCCAGTGCATAGGAAAGACCCTTCCCATAGAAGTGAATGGGGAAACCATACTTATAATTACACCTGCTCACCACTGCAATTGCTGCGGTGAGCAGGTAAGCAGAGCAGAGAAGGCAGCTCTCATGGTTGTGTGAGCGCGCCTTCTCTCAAAACAACTGATCGGCGGGGGTGCCAGGACTTGGACCCCCGCTGATCTGATATTGATGACCTATCCTGAGGATAGGTCATCAATAGTAAAAAGTGGCCAACCCCTTTAATATACAAGGTTCCTTTAGAATTACCCTGTGACTTAAGACATACAGCATGTACTTGGAGTACACAATAGTGACATCCATAGGAATGCACTATTTAGGCTAGGTTCACACTTTTACTTTTTATATCACAGCTATCCGATTTCCAGTTCATGGGGAATGAGGTCAGGGTTATGCAAGATAATCAAGCTTTTTCAAGCCAAACTCATGAAATTAAGTTTTTATGGATCTCACTTTGTGCGCAGGGCAGTGTTATGCTTGAACAGGAAAGGGGTTCCCCAAACTGTTATAAAGTTGGAAGCAAACACTTGTCTAAAATTTCTTTATGTACTGTAGCATTAAAGGGGTTTTCCTAATAACCCCTTAATCCTAACTTGCCTGCAGAGGAAAATTTCCAATATACAGATGAAACTCGAAAAATTTTAATATCGTGCAAAGTTAATTTATTTCATTAAAGGTCACAATTTTGAGGTACCCTTTGCTCAGGGGATAAATTAGCTGACCAGAGTGTGACACTTTGAGCCTAGAATATTGAACCTTTTCACAAAATTATAATTTTAAGCTGCATTAATGCAATTCCTTTTAATTTGCATTACTGAAATAAATGGACTTTTGCACGATATTCTAATTTTTCGAGGTTCATCTGTACTTTGCTTGGATCAGTCACTCTCTAATTTGGTTACATGATATGCCTCTCTTCAGAAATCCTACATCTGCCAACATCATGTCCTTCAGTCTGAATGCCAGGATTCGCCCTTTCAATAAACAGGAATATGGGCATGCTCGGTGTTGGCTTAAAGAGGACCTTTCACCAGAATTAAACTTCTAAAGTAACTATACAGGCATGTAGAGCGGCGCCCAGGGACCCCCCTGCACTTACTGTTATACCTGAGCGCCTCTCCGTTCTCCCGTTATTGCCTCCGGTATCTTTACAGTTAGGGTCCACCCAGGGGAACCTGCCGTCGGCTCATTCTCCCATGCTGCAGCGCTGGCCAATCACAGCGCACAGCTCATAGCCTGAGAGAGAGAAAAGCCTCTCAGGCTATGAGCTGAGCGCTGTGATTGACCAGCGCTGCAGCATGGGAGAAGGAGGCGCCGGCAGGTTCCCCTGGGTGGAGCCTAACTGTAAAGATACCGGAGGCAATAACGGGAGAACGGAGAGGCGCTCAGGTATAACAGTAAGTGCAGGGGGGTCCCTGGGCGCCGCTCTACATGCCTGTATAGTTACTTTAGAAGTTTAATTCTGGTGAAAGGTCCTCTTTAACTTGGATACTGAGACATTATTGGGCAAACTATATTTGATCTTTATATTTTGACTAGCTGAAGGACCCGGCTTTGCTCGGGTATATTTAATCTATTTCATTTAATGTTTGTGTGTGTGTCGTTAAAAGATATCAACACTATCCACCAAAACAGTGACATCTACAGCACCCTGCCCCCCAAATAGTGACCTCCACAGCCCCCCACACCTTAATACTGACACCCCCACAGTGCCCCGTCCCTTAAAATTGGACCTCCACAACAGCCCACCCCCTTAACTTTGACCTTTACAGCAGCCTTCCCTTTTAACAGTTACTTTCACAGCATAACACCCCCTTGACAGTGACCTCCACAGGGGCCCTCCCCCTTTTGAACAGCTCACTCTAAGACAGCAGCACTGTACTGTCTGAGTGTGAGCTACAGGGATTTTTACCTTCATTTTTTCAATCCCTGTCGGCTCAGGAGTGGGAGGGGGAGTGGCCTAACCAGATCTGGGGCATTGGCTTAGGACCCGGGGCGGAGTTTTAAGTCTTTTGAGGGTGGACACATTGTGGAAGGGGGCGTGTCTGGGCTCCTTCTTGCAAGAGTGACGCCCCTCTGGGCACCTTACTGGCTCATTTGCATACCAAATAAACTGGATTTTCAGAGGATAAAAACTTCTATTGCTGGAGCAAAGGTACATCTTGAAATAAGGTACTAAGTGCTATTAGGCCATGGATTTACTTCAATAGTGATTATCCAGGTGACAGAGTCCCTTTAAAGCTCTCCTGCAGCAGTGAAGATAAATGGCTGTGTTGTTATGGAAACCTGGAGTAAAACTGTGTATGTGGAAACGGGAGGACCTGGAAGCTTCTATTGGCTGATAAGGGTCATGTCACCAAGCTTCTATTGGCTAATGCTTTTTTTGGGAATATTTCAGGAACTGTACGTCCAAGAAAGCTGAGACCTGGTCTAAAACCTTTCCGGACACCTGATGTACCTGTGTGCCAAATTTTGCGATTGTAAATGCAGATTCCTTTAGCGGACATACACACACAAATACCGTACACTCAGCTTTATATATTAGATTTAAGAAGTTTAAAATTCAACTTGTACAAATTTCATATGTGTCAAGAGAAATATTTAAATATCATTTACTGGTTTACTGTTTAATGCTATATACTGTAGGCTGTCAAATCAAAGACTGGACCTGGAGAACAGCTCAGGAACTCTTTGTGGCACACGGGTGACACAGTGAACCAAGTCAAGCTGTTATGGAAGGATCCAAGAAATGTAGGATGGAAAGATAAGACATCTTACCGTTGGTTCTTGCAACACAGGCCATCTGTAGGTTACATCCGGTATGTACTCAAGTACCACCAACACTGCATGATTTGAGGATATCCCATAGATAGGACAGTTATGGAAATTCCAGAATTTCCATGTAGTGTACGCAGGGTGGTAGTATGACGGCAAAACTGCTATGAAGTGACACAGTCTCTCAGTTAAAATAGGTGGAGCACATGTTTTACCCCTACCACATGGTTCTCAACCCCCCCCCCCCCCCCACTCCATGTGAAAACCTGGCTTATGGTTGTATATTCAACACACGGTTTTACCACAATTTGCCATGTATTTTAGCTACATGGTATTTACCAGTAAAGCATTGTAAATGTGTTTCACGGTTTGTGTGGTCAATAACTGCACCTGAACAATATTAGGATATGCAGGGGCGGATTGGCCATAGACCTTACAGGGAAATTTCCAGGTGGGCTGATATCCAGGGGGCCGCCTGGGCTGGGCCCTCCTTCCCGCCAGTGAAAGTTTTTGTGGATGTATTTTGTGATGGACTGTGGTATTTGGCTCTGTTGGGGCGGTATAATGTGCCGCAATATGATATTGCTGGCACTGCGTTCCATCAATTTGGAACCAACTACAAAATGGGGCCACTTTTAGTATTTTTTTCCAGGGCCACTTTAAGTTCCCAGTCCGCTCCTTACTACATGTACGGTACCTGACGGGTATTTGAGGACTAGTGTTGAGAAACCTTGCTGTATATTACTGAAGGGCTTAACCCTGTATTGGATGCACTGTATTATATGAATACGCATACTTGTACAGCATTAGCAGCACCTGCAGGAGAATGGGAATCAGAGGTGACAGGGAAAGAACAGAAACATTTAGGATATTTTAGTAGTTGTAACTGCTGGCAACACTATTGCTATAAAGATATCTAGTTATATGCACATGATTTTTCTCACAAATCTTCTTAAATAGTAATTCCCTATCTGTACAGCTCTGGGAGCATTAGCATACTAACATGCGGGCAGCATGGAATTTCCCTGCACTTTAGTAACATAGTAACATAGTTTATAAGGCTGAAAAAAGACATCTGTCCATCCAGTTCAGCTTGTTATCCTGCAAGTTGATTCAGAGGAAGAAAAAAAATTCCTTCCCGACTCCAATCAGAATAAATCCCTGGATCAACGACCCCTCTCTAGTAGCTATAGCCTGTAATATTATTACACTCCAGAAGTACATCCAGGCCCCTCTTGAACTCTTTTACTGAATTCACCATCACCACCTCCTCAGGCAGAGAGTTCCATAGTCTCACTGCTCTTACCGTAAAGAATCCTCTTCTATGTTTGCAAAATGGGCACCAGGCTTCAAGTTATTTTATGACAGTCAAAGAGCCCTGCATGCTTTGGGCTGGGTAGTAATGTTTAGTTACTGTAAATACTAACCATAGCGTAGTCTGACTTATTTAAAAAAAAAAAAAAAAAAACCCTCAATGAAGCAATTGTAATGAACAAAATAAAAGAATGTTATTTTATCCCCTGCCGCTTGCAGCCTGGCTGCTCCCACCACTTGCAGCACTCACTATTCCCCGCTGCTGCAGCCATGACATCATCTTCTTGGCTGAAGCAATGTATCCCCATATACACCAGACATAGCTGCAGCCAACCACTGGCCTCAGTGGTATACAGCACATCACTGGTTGCAGTGTTATAGGTAGTATAAGGGCACATAGTTCCTGGAGCCAATCAAAGGCAGACGGGAGGATCGGAGAGGCAGCATTGGTAATGTCAGAAGTTGAAGGGGGTAAGAATACTTTTTAAAATTTTATTACAATTGTCAGCTGGGGGGAAATGTATTCGATAAGTCAAACAACCACTCTGAACGGGAATCTGTCCCCAGCGACCACCTTATCAAACTGTTTGCATAGACACATAGCTGTAGTTCCCATGCCCATGTTTAAACCGCTGTTGTTGATCCGAGGCTCCGTTCCCGAGTTTAAATACTTTTTCTTAATATGCAAATTAGGCCTTCAGTGCAATGAGGGTGTTACCCTTGTTGCATCCAAGCTCCACTCATTTCTTTGGCCAGCACAATAAAAACTGTTATGATGATTATGATATACTATACCTTGTATTCCAAAGGCTTATAGCCAGTCAGCGTAATATTGACAGGCTATTAGGTTACACCCCTGGCATGGTTTAAAGCAGGGGTCCACAACCTTTTCTGGTTGGGGCCACATTGTCAGCCTGAACCAATTCCAAGGGTCAAAAATAAAACTTAAAGAGGTATTACCAACTGAATTATTATTATTATGTCATATTGAATATACAGTGTACAGTATATCATAAATGTCTAGTTACACGTCTAGTACTTCCATCTAATAGGAGAATACATAAAAGATTCATTTGAGCAGCCACAACACATAGACATACATGTCTGTTACCAGATGGTTGGGGGCCGGACAGAATGGTATCGAGAGCCGCATATGGCCCCCGGGTCGCAGGTTGTGCACCCCTGGCTTAAAGGGTTATTCCCATCTCAGACAATGAGGGCATATCGCTAGTATGCCAAGTTCGCTATGGACCATGACAACTAAGGGACTAAATGCCAGAGATTCCTCTGATCTCCGCCATAAGAGCGGGGCCGAAGCTGTATATCACAGCCATTGCTCTGTTCCAGCTTGCACAGCACATTTGCTTTGCTTGTGTGATCTGCAGGGCAAGTATGCTCATCCTTAGGGTCCATTCACACGTCCTGTTTTTTTTCATCCTGAAAAACGGTCCGTTTTTTGCGGATCCGTTGTTCCTGAAAATGTTTCCGTATGTCATCCGTATGTCATCCGTTTTTGCGGATGCGCAAAAAACGGGAACATGTATACATTTCAATAATCAAATAAAGTTGTTTGGATTTCTTTGAAAATAAATTGAAAAAAATAAAAATAAAAAAAATAAAAAAATTTGTTATGTGTTTCCAGGAACGGAATCCGCAAAAAACGGATGACATACGGAATGACATCCGAATGTCATCCGTTTTTTGCGGATCCATTGACTTTGTATTGTACCAGGATCCGATTTTTCAGGACAAGAATAGGACATGTTTTATATTTAAACGGACATGCGGAACGGAACAACGGAAACGCTGTCCGATTTTTTCCAGGACCCATTGAAAATGAATGGGTCCAGATCTGGTCCTGATCTGTTCCTGAAAAAACGGAACAGATCAGGAAAGAAAAAACGGACGTGTGAATGGACCCTAAGGGCTGTATTAGATGTGCCGAGGGTCGGCTAGATCATCGCTAATCGTCTTTCCACGCTCTGCTGCCATCAAATAAAGATTTTGTATGGGGATGAACATTGGCATTAGTGATTGCTCCTCCCCATACTGTGGAGGAGATTGCTGCAGCAGTCTTCTCCACAGATGAGGAGGTGATTGTCGGGAAGGAACGCTTTCTTCCTGACAATCGTCAGCCTCATTTGCTGGTCTAATACAGGACTAAGAGCATGCCACTCAGGACAAGTATAATGTTCCTTAGCGGCGTGATGACTGTTGCCATAAATGAGCCGTGAATCTGCCTAGCCTTTAATCACGCGTGGTTATTGTTTTCCAGGGTTAAGTTTTTTGAAGGTCCAGAATTGGTAGCAGACTCTGGGGTTATACTGGACACCACTATGAGGGGAGGACGCCTTGGAGTCTTTTGTTTCTCCCAAGAAAACATAATTTGGTCTAACCTAAGATACCGTTGTAATGGTGAGTTGCCATTTTTTTAATACAATATGTGAAGAAGTTTCAACTACTTTTAGATTGTAATAGGCAAAATAATGGATTATCATTAAAAAACACAGTTAACTATTGATTGTGAACATCATATTTATGTCAATTATTCTAAAAAATGTCATCCATATATAGTACATAAGTAACATAGTAACATAGTACATAAGGCCGAAAAAAGACATTTGTCCATCCAGTTCGGCCTGTTATCCTGTAAGTTGATCCAGAGGAAGGCTAAAAACCCCTGTGAGGTAGAAGCCAATTTTCCTCACTTTAGGGGAATAAAAATTCCTTCCCGACTCCAATCAGGCAATCAGAATAACTCCCTGGATCAACGACCACTCTCTAGTAGCTATAGCCTGTAATATTATTACGCTCCAGAAATTCATCCAGGCCCCTCTTGAATTCCTTTATTGTACTCACCATCACCACCTCCTCAGACAGAGAGTTCCATAGTCTCACTGCTCTTACCGTAAAGAATCCTCTTCTATGTTTGTGTACAAACCTTCTTTCCTCCAGAGGCAGGGGATGTCCCCTCGTCACAGTCACAGTCCTGGGGATAAATAGATAATCGGAGAGCTCTCTGTACTGACCCCTGATATATTTATACATAGTAATTAGATCTCCTCTCAGTCGTCTTTTTTCTAAAGTGAATAACCCTAATTTTGATAATCTTTCAGGGTACTGTAGTTGCCCCATTACAGTTATTACTTTAGTTGCCCTCCTCTGGACCCTCTCCAGCTCTGCTATGTCTGCTTTGTTCACTGGAGCCCAGAACTGTACACAGTACTCCATGTGTGGTCTGACTAATGATTTGTAAAGTGGTAGGACTATGTTCTCATCACGGGCATCTATGGCCTTTTGATACAACCCATTATCTTACTGGCCTTGGCAGCAGCTGCCTGACACTGTTTTTTGCAGCTTAGTTTGCTGTTTATTAAAATTCCTAGATCCTTTTCCATGTCAGTGTTACTGAGTGTTTTACCATTTAATAAGTACGGGTGACTTGCATTATTCCTTCCCATGTACATAACCTTACATTTGTCAGTGTTAAACCTCATCTGCCACTTCTCTTCCCAAGCCTGCAATCTATCCAGATCGCTCTGTAGTAGTATACTGTCCTCTTCAGTGTTAATTACTTTACACAGTTTAGTGTCATCTGCGAAAATTGATATTTTACTATGCAAGCCTTCTACAAGATCATTAATAAATATATTGAAGAGAATAGGGCCCAATACTGACCCCTGAGGTACTCCACTAGTGACAGTGACCCAATCTGAGTGTGTACCGTTAATAACCACCCTCTGTTTTCTATCATTGAGCCAGTTACTTACCCACTTACAGACGTTTTCTCCCAGTCCGAGCATTCTCATTTTATATACTAACCTTTTATGTGGTACAGTGTCAAATGCTTTGGAGAAGTCCAGATATACGACATCCATTGATTCGCTGCTGTCAAGTCTAGAACTTACCTCCTCATAGAAACAAATTAAATTTGTTTGACATGACCGATCCCTCACGAAGCCATGCTGATATGGCGTTATTTGCTTATTTCCGTTAAGATGCTCTAACATAGCATCTCTCAGAAAACCCTCAAACAGTTTACCCACGACAGATGTTAAATTTACCGGCCTATAGTTTCCAGGCTCTGTTTTTGGACCCTTTTTGAATATTGGCACCACATTTGCCATGCGCCAATCCTGTGGGACATTCCCTGTCAGTATAGAGTCCGCAAATATCAGAAATAAGGGTCTGGCTATGACATTACTTAATTCCCTTAGGATACGGGGGTGTATGCCATCCGGTCCTGGCGATTTGTCTATTTTAATCTTTTTAAGTCGCTGTTGTACTTCTTCCTGGGTCAGACAGGACACTTTTAATGGGGAATTTATTTCAACATTCGGCATGTCATCTGACGTTTATTTTCCTCAGTGAATACATTGGAGAAAAAAATATTTAACAACTTTGCTTTCTCCTTCTCGCTCTCTGCGACTCCCCCCTCATTACTCTTTAACGGGCCGACACCTTTAGATTTATACTTTTTAACATTTACATAATTGAAGAACATTTTAGGGTTAGTTTTACTCTCTTTGGCAATTAATCTCTCGGTCTCTAGTTTGGCCGCTTTTATTTGTTTTTTACATGTTCTATTTTTTTCCTTATAGTTTTTCAGTGCTTCCGTGCTACCCTCCTGTTTTAGTGTTTTATATGCTTTATTTTTGTCATTTATTGCTTTCTTTACAGTTCTGTTTATCCACATTGGTTTCTTTTTGTTCCTTAACCTTATATTCCCATACGGTATGTACCTCTCACAATGAGATTTTAGGATGCTATATGTGTCAAAGTGAGTGGACATGGCTTCAGAGTTACAGTCCATGCAGAACATAAGAGCATTTTCACACAGGTCTGATATGCTGTGGATTTGTTCCTGTGGATTAGTGCATAGCAAATCAGTCCCTTTTTTCAGTATTAGCAAAGTGTATGAGATATTTAAGACCTGTGATATTGGATTATTAATACACCACATGGTTATTTATGTGGATTTCTACCCGGATTTTCAGCTTTTGCAATCCACAGATTTTTCTGCTGCAAATTATGTACCATTTAACCCCTTCATTATTGTCTTTAAACATGACTAGCGGGTGTCTGCTGTTTCATACACCCGTGGCTAATATCCGCAATTGGCGGTAATGCAGATCACAGACAATTAACCCCTCAGATGTTGTGTTCAAATGTCACCATGGCATCTAAGATGCCAAAAACCCAGAGGTATGCGCTTCACAGGCAGGAACTCCTCCCCCGGGTGAAGATAGTCTGAGCCTGTACTAGGCTTCCAGGCTCATTACTTGTATATTACAATTCAAGCCAGCAGGTGGCAGCACTGAATTATAATATAGTGATTGATGTATATGATAATATACAAATTGAAATCTTATGAATGCATGTTGTGGTTCACTTGGGGACCTAGAAAAAATTGTTTTAAAACACTGCAAAACCTTTTCTTTTCTACTTTTCAGATACCATACCAAACGACTATGAAACATTTAAAGAGCAGAGGCGTCAAGGGTGAAGTTGGAAGCCGCTTTGAGTAATGCACAGTCTTCCAGCATAAATACACAGCACAGTTTGCATTTGTTCACTTGCCTGAAATGCTCAATTGAATTTATGTGCACATTTGATAGGATAAATAAAGATTAGAAACAGAGTTCTTGTTCTAATACCATCATCATGGTGAATACATGCTCATCTATAGAAAACCACTGGCTTGGGAGCTACAGGGAAGCTCTCAGGGGATCCATATATGGATCTCCAGTCAATGGGAACCATGAACACTATTGTGCCTTTATAGCTTTAGGCATATCATATTATTACTGAAACCTGACTTTAGGGTCAAGACTATATCAATGGCAGTTTTTTTAAATGTGATCCATGCCCAGTGATTGTCTGCTTCAGAGCTGGATTTACTTTAAATGCATAGTAGTCTTGCTTTTTAATAATATAATGACTCATCATATCAATCGTTCATTAAAGGGTTGTCTGAGATTTTGATATTGATGGCCGATCCTCAGGGTAACTGATCAGTAGGGGTCCAACTCCACGCACCACCACCAATCATCTGTTGGAAGAGGCTGCGGCAGTGAGCACTGTGGCTTCCTCACAACGCCATCCATTGTATAGTGACTGTGCTTTGTATTGCAGCCAAGGATCATTCACTTGACTGGGACTGTGCTGCGCTTAAGCCATGAAAATTACATCACTGGCCTAGGAGGAGGTTGCAACTCTCCATAGGATCAGCCATCAATATAAAAATCTCAGACAACCCCTTTAAATTGCATACTTTTTGTGTGTAAATGATAGCTCTGACAAGAACTTACTAATGTGTGCTAAACTGCCCATGTACACTAATACATTCTGTTTCATTTTAATTGTATTTTTCTGTCCATCTTGATAAAGGTATAAAATACACGTGATGTGTTTGTTAGATTATTGCACGATCAACAAATTGAAAAATAAGGTGTATTGCTCTTTAAAGAAATATGCCAAACACAGAGACTTGGGGAAAAAAACACAATCCAGCAAATCTTGGTGAAGTCCAGCAAACAGTGTCTGTAGTATAACAACATCATTTAATAAAGTCTGTTTAAAAAATTCACATACCATGAGTACAGCACCACAGGATTGGTGGCTCTAAAAGTGGACATTATAGCTACTGAGGGCACTATATGGGCAGCATTACTGGAGGAACATATTATAACTAATGGTGCATATAATAACTTCTGGGGCACTACTGGAGGTTCTAAAGGGGGCACTACAGGGAGGATATTATAACTACTGGGACACTATAGGCGGCATAATTACTACTGTAGCCACTATACAGGGGCTTTATTACTACTGGGGCACTATGGGGCAAACAATTAGTGAAGTGATCGATGTACAGCTGTGTATCATTCAACCTCTGCTATTTAACCGACTCCGGACCACCTAACGCAGGATCGCGTCCAGGATCGCGTCCCGCATGCGCATCGCATTTGTACTTTTATAGTATCTGTAAGTGATCAGAAATGATCACAGTCAGATCTATAATAGTATTAGTGTCAACTTAGCTCGCCCTCCACCCAAAACGCAGTGTTTGCCCGATCAGGCCTGATCGGTCGCCCACACATTCACCAACGCCCGCCCCGCCGCAGTGACAAAAAAAAAATATATTTTTTTATCACTGCACAATCACTTTACAAGCGCTGCGGCGATAAAAAAAATCTGTTTTGATATTTTTTATCAATCGCAGCGGCTTCCGGTACTTCGCTAGCCTCCCATTTGTAAGACAGGCTTGCTTTTTTTCTTGGGTAGTCTCAGGGAAATCCCCCTAAATTTAGTTGACCAAATGGCAAATAAGGGGTATTCTTCTGAAGAGGCCTACAGGCTTCTGACCCAGTTGGATGAGGAATGGGCAGTCTGACCCAAAGTTCGGACGAGGAGGTTGAGGTCCCTGATACCACCAGGCGTACCCGGCCCCGTGTTGCTAGACCACGGGTTGCGCAGGATCCGCTTCAAGGGCAGCAGAGTGGGGCTGGCGCTGTCGGTTTACGTGGTGAGGCATACACCAGCAGCGCAGCCCATCCTGGACCTAGTACCAGCACTGCCGTAGAACATGGTGAAGTGGCGAGCACCAGAAGGGCAGTTGAAGCTGGTACGGTGGCACGTGCAGTAGTTCCCCCGTCGCAGCCACCGCACAGACAGGCCCGTAGAGCCCCTAGAGTCCCTGAGGTGCTGGCAAACCCTGATTGGCAGCCCCCAACTTCAGCCACACCAGTAGTTCCCCCTTTCACTGCCCAGTCTGGAGTTCGGGTTGAGACAGCTCAGATCGGTTCGGCACTGGGATTTTTTGAGCTGTTCTTGACTGCGGCGCTCTTGGACTTAGTCGTGGCAGAAACAAATCGGTATGCCACTCAATTTATAGCCGCCAACCCCGGAAGCTATTATGCCAAGCTATTATGACCAAATTTGCAGATTTGTATACCCCTGAGCAAAACATCTGCGTAGACGAGTCCCTTATACATTTTACCGGATGCCTTGACTTCAAACAATACATCCCAAGCAAGCGCGCCCGGTATCGGGTCAAATTGTATAAGCTCTGTGAAAGGGCTATAGGCTATACCCACAAATTTCGGATCTATGAGGGTAAAGATCAGACCCTGGAGCCGGTCGGTTGCCCTGACTACCTGGGGAGCAGTGGGAAGACAGTCTGGGACTTGGTGTCATCCTTATTTAGCAAGGGGTACCATCTTTATGTGGACAATTTTTACACAAGTGTGCCCCTCTTCAGGCATTTGTTCCTAGAACAGATTGGCTGCTGTGGCACCGCGCAACCTAGGCGCCGGGGCTTCCCCCAATGGCTAGTTACCACCCGTCTTGCAAGGGGGGAGAGGGCTGCCTTGTGTAACGAAGAACTGCTCGCGGTGAAATGGAGAGACAAGCGTGACGTTTACATGCTCTCCTCCATTCACGCAGACACGACAATACAAATAGAACGAGCAACCAGTGTCATTAAAAAGCCCCTCTCGGTCCACAACTATAATTCGCTCATGGGTGGACTTCAATGACCAGATGTTGGGTCCTTATTTAGTGTCCCGTCGCACCAGACACTGGTATAAGAAGGTGTCTGTATATTTAATTCAATTGGCTGTATATAATAGTTTTGTTCTCTACAGTAAGGCTGGGAGAACAAGATCCTTCCTCAAATTTCAGAAAGAGATCATCAAGAACCTCCTGTATCCAGCACCACCAGCGTAGTGAGCCGTCTACACGAGCGTCATTTCGCCAATGTCGTTGCTGGTACCTCAACACAAGCGTCACCCCGAAAAAGATGTCGTGTCTGTAGCAGGAGTGGAATAAGGCGTGACACCCGCTATTTCTGTCCTGACTGCCCTGACCACCCTGCCCTATACTTAGGGGAGTGTTTCCAGAAGTACCACTCACAGGTACACTATTAGCATAGGGATTGCATCTCACAGGACAGGCACACAGGGCTATTCGGGCCCTTTCACACAGAGCTGCTGCAAACCTCTCCTTTCACCTGGGACAAAGTGCATAATGTACTTCGCCACATCTCTGGGCGCTTTGCGCTTTGCACATTGTCCCATGGGAAAGGAGAGGTTTGTCCTATAAAAAAGGTAAAAAAAACGAAACAAAAAAAAAAATCACTGGTAAGCAAAAAAGTAAAAGTTCTGTTCAAAAAGTTAAATAAAGTTTATAAAAGTTAATGTTCCGTTCAAATGTTATTATAATGTTAATACATTTATTGCGTTGCGGCCTGATTTTTTTTTTTTTTTACCTTCTAGGTGGACCAACCAATCGACCAGCTGCAGCACTGATGTGCATTCTGACAGAAGCATTGCGCTGCTGTCAGATTACACAAAAGTCGGTGTATGCGGCGCTGCAAGACAAGATTTCTCCTCTGCAGTAAAAGATACGTTTGCCGAGGCTTATGAGCCGATTGATGTGAATGGAGAAATCGGGTTTGCCAGGGCATACGAGCTAAGTGGGCTTGGATGTTGGGCGGAGCTCCTATGTCCTGGCAGACGCATTTCCCCTCCTTTTTTTTTTTTGCCAGAGATTTTTTCATCCACATTGTTCGATGTGAATGAAGAAATCTGTGCCGTTCATTTTTTTCTTTCAGCCCAGAGGCTGAACGAAAAAAAAATATCTCATCACCCGTATGGTCAATATAAGGAGAATAGCAGAAACTCATAATGCTGGCCATACATGTAATGATTGCGGAGACGCTCAAATGACAGGGCAGTACAAACACCCCACAAATGACCCCATTTTGGAAAGAAGACACCCCAAGGTATTCGCTGAGGGGCATATTGAGTCCATGAAAGATTGAAATTTTTGTCCCAAGTTAGCGGAAAGGGAGACTTTGTGAGAAAAAACAAAAACTAAAAAATTTCCGCTAACTTGTGCCCAAAAAAAATATCTTCTATGAACTCACCATGCCCCTCATGGAATACCTTAGGGTGTCTTCTTTCCAAAATGGGGTCACATGTGGGGTATTTATACTGCCCTGGCATTTTAGGGGCCCTAAAGCGTGAGAAGAAGTCTGGAATCTAAATGTCTAAAAATGCCCTCCTAAATGGAATTTGTGCCCCTTTGCCCACCTAGGCTGCAAAAAAGTGTCACACATGTGGTATCGCCGTACTCAGGAGAAGTTGGGAAATGTGTATATCTCTGTCAAATGCCAACTTTGTATAAAAAAATTGGAAAAGTTGTCTTTTAGAGAGATATTTCTCTCACCCAGCATGGGTATATGTAAAAAGACACCCCAAAACACATTGCCCAACTTCTCCTGAGTACGACATTTTGATTTCAAACTACTTCTCACGCATTAGGGCCCCTAAAATGCCAAGGCAGTATAACTACCCCACTAGTGACCCAATTTTGGAAAAAAGACACCCCAAGGTATTCCGTGAGGGGCATGGCGAGTTCCTTGAATTTTTTTTTTTGTCACAAGTTAGCGGAAAATGATGATTTTTTTTTTTTCTTCTTACAAAGTCTCATATTCCACTAACTTGTGACAAAAAATAAAAACTTCCATGAACTCACTATACCCATCACGAAATACCTTGGGGTGTCTTCTTTCCAAAATGGGGTCACTTGTAGGATAGTTATACTGCCCTGGCATTTTAGGGGCCCTAATGCGTGAGAAGTAGTTTGAAATCAAAATGCGTAAAAAATGCCCTGTGAAATCCTAAAGGTGCTCTTTGGAATGTGGGCCCCTTTGCCCACCTAGGCTGCAAAAAAGTGTCACACGTGGTATCGCTGTACTGGGCAATGTGTTTTGGGGTGTCTTTTTACATATACCCATGCTGGGTGAGATAAATATCTCTGTCAAATGCCAACTTTGCATAAAAAAAATTGGAAAAGTTGTCTTTTAGAGAGATATTTATCTCACCCAGCATGGGTATATGTAAAAAGACACCCCAAAACACATTGCCCAACTTCTTCTGAGTACGGCGATACCAGATGTGTGACACTTTTTTGCAGCCTAGGTGGGCAAAAGGGCACAAATTCCAAAGAGCACCTTTAGGATTTCACAGGGCATTTTTTTTACACATTTTGATGTCAAACTACTTCTCACGCATTAGGGCCCCTAAAATGCCAGGGCAGTATAACTACCCCACAAGTGACCCCATTTTGGAAAGAAGACACCCCAAGGTATTTTGTGATGGGCATAGTGAGTTCATGGAAGTTTTTATTTTTTGTCACAAGTTAGTGGAATATGAGACTTTGTAAGAAAAGAAAAATAAATAAATAATAATAATTTTCCGCTAACTTGTGACAAAAAATAAAAAGTTATATGAACTCACTATACCCATCAGCGAATACCTTAGGGTGTCTACTTTCTGAAATGGGGTCATTTGTGGGTTTTTTCTACTGTATGGGCATTGTAGAACCTCAGGAAACATGACAGGTGCCCAGAAAGACAGGGCTGCTTCAAAATGTGGAAATTCACATTTTTGTACCAAAGTTTGTAAACGCTATAACTTTTACCCAAACATTTATTTTTTTATCAAAGACATGTAGAACAATACATTTAGAGAAAAATTTATATATAAATGTAGTTTTATTTGAAAAATTTTACAACTGAAAGTGAAAAATGTCATTTTTTTGCAAAAATTTCGGCCAATTTCGATTAATAACAAAAAAAGTAAAAATGTCAGCAGCAATTAAATACCACCAAATGAAATCTCTATTAGTGAGAAGAAAAGGAGGTAAAATTCATTTGGGTGGTAAGTTGTATGACCGAGCAATAAACTGTGAAAGTAGTGTAGTGCAGAATTGTAAAAAGTGGTCTGGTCATTAAGGGTGTTTAAGCTAGGGGCAGGGCCGTCTTTGCCGCAAGTCAAAAGGGGCAGCTGCCCCGGGCCCAGTTGCTCCTGGGGGCCCAAGGGAGCTCCATTTCCCGACTCCCATTCACTAGTCCAGGGGCGTCACTAGGTTAAAACATTCGGGGCCTGGGCCCCGGATGTTTTGTCCCAGGCCCCGAATGTCCTCCCTGCCTGCTAGATACAACTGTATTGCCTTACACAGAACAGCAATACAATTGAATCTAATACACTGGGAAGAGGTGAAGGACCTGTGGTGACATCACAGGTCATGTGATCAGCAAAACAGGCTGTGATAGGATGACCTGGATGATGTCACCATCATGTGACCAGTGCAGGATTGGACCGGAGTGAAGAGGAGAAGGAACCTAATGCTGATTTTTGTATATGAGGACTGGAGAGGTAAGTGAAGGGGGAGGCAGAGCAATGCTGGGAGTTGTAGTTATTTAACTGGGATGTATGTTAGGGCTGAAGGGAGGGATGTTATTGATATGGAACTGTGTGCTTGAGGTGGCTGGGGGAGGGAGTGATGTTATTTACATGGGACTGTATGTTGAAAGTGGATGGTGGGGGGGGAATGACGTTTATGTACATGGGACTTAATGTTTAGGCTACGTTCACACTTGCTTTTGGGGATCCGCTTGTGAGATCCATTTTAAGGCTCTCACAAGCAGCCCCAAATGCATCAGTTTAACCCCAATGCATTCTGAATGGATGCGGATCCATTCAGAATGCATTCGTTCGGCTCCGTACGGCCCCCTGTTCTGTTTTGGAGGCGGACCCCAAAATGCTGCAAGCAGCGTTTTTGTGTCCGCATGGCCTTGCGGAGCCAAACGGATCCACCCTGACTTACAATGTAAGTAAATGGGGACAGATCCCTTTGCATTGAGACAAAATGGTGCAATTGTAAACAGATCCGTCCCCCATTGACTTTCAATGTAAGTCGGGACGGATCCGTATTGGTCCTGAACGGATGCATTCGTTTGTATTATCGGTGCGGATCCGTCCTGTACAAGTACAGGACAGATCTGCACGAACGCAAGTGTGAAAGTAGCCTTAGGGGGTGATGTTTACATTGGATTGTGCGTTGGAGGCGGCTGGGGAGGAGGTGATGTTATTTACATGGGACTGTATGGTGAAGGGAGGAGTATAACTGCAGGGGGCACTGCAGATCCAGGGGACATTGTAGGCGGTCTTATAACTACTGGGGGCTCTATAGGAGGGTCTTATAGATCCGCCTTTTTTCTACTAAACGCACTATGGGGGCCTTATTACTACTGAGGGGTCTGTAGGGAGCTTTATTACCACTGGGGGAATAGGGGGTCTTATTTCTACCTTCTAATAATGGGGGCATTGTTGAGGAGCATTATCACGGTTGGGGCAGTGTTACTAATGAGGGCATTCTAGAAGGGAATTACTATTGGTGCGACTATGAGGAGCACTATTACTATGGGAGGCAGTACTGTTTCTTCAGGATAGTATTTGGGGGTATTGGGGGGGGCAGGGGCATAACTAAAGGCTCATGGGCTCCGGTGCAAGAGTTCAGCTTGGGCCCCCCCTTCCCTCAGTGCTTTGTGTGTCTTCTTATGCAGCACAAGTGTCTTTGGGCCCCTTCATGCTCCTGGGCCCGGTAGAGACTGCTACCTCTGCACCCCCTATAGCTACACCCCTGGGGGGGGGCACAGCAAGCAGCAGGATAACACTGTGGGGACTCCACTTGGGGGATAATGATAGAATGTGAGAGAAGTTGTCCAGACCGAGTGGAGAAGATGATGAGAGAGAAGATCTACAGAGAAGATGATGACAGAGAGGAGACGTCACCTGGAGACCCTGGACGTGACCGGTAAGTGCTGCTGTATAGCAAGTACAGGGTAAGTGCGGGGGGGGGGGGGGAATGTGAGGGATCCAGGGGCACAAGTAAATTCTTGCCCAGGGTCCAATCAATATTAAAGTCGACCCTGGCTAGGGGAGCTGAGGTGGTTAATTGCTCACTGTTTTAAGGCTGCCCAGAGCGTTTTTCAGTCACTTTTTTCTGGGGTGATCGGCGGCCATTTTGTGTCTTGTGGTGCGCCAGCACAAGCTGCCACCAAGTACATTTAACCATCAATAGTGTGTTTTTTTTTTTTTGCTATATCCTACATCAGGGGCTTGGCTGTGCTTGCTATTTTATTGAGGGGTGAAATACAATCGCCAAAATAGCAGTACCCTAAATCTGGTGTTTCAGCTGAGGCTAGCCAATTGTAATACTGTCTGCTGTCTGGCAAAGGATATATTTTTTTCTGGGTTGAAATACAATTCCCAAATGATCAATTCCCTAAATCAGTGGTTTCTGCTGTATCAGGCCAAGTTTAAATCTATCCATAAAAGGGTATATTAGATTGAATGTGCGGATAGGGTCATCCTCAATAACTTCACACGCTACCGTGCATTTCCAAGTCTAATTCTGTCCGTATACGTATACCTGTCATCCAGCGCCTAAATAATAGGCCTACAATTCAGCTAAATCTGTGGTTACTGCTGTGCCTGTATTAGTGTAATACGGTACCTAAGTAGATAGCCAGATAGTGTTAGGTGCCTGTAAAAAAGGCCTGAATTTGAATTCAATACATTGGGCCAAAACATTTTTTTCTTATTGTGATGAACGGTAACAATGAGGAAAACATCTAGTAAGGGACCCGGACATGGTTGTGGTGGTGTTAGTGGACCCTCTGGTGCTGGGAGAGGATGTGGCCGTTCTGCCACAGCCACACGTCCTAGTGTACCAACTACCTCAGGTCCCAGTAGACGCCAGAATTTACAGCGATATTTGGTGGGGCCCAATGCCGTTGTAAGGACGGTAAGGCCTGAGCAGATTAGACATTCATAACTACCTCCCCTTAACCATATATTATTGTACTCCAGGGCACTTCCTCATTCAATCCTCTTTTTATTTTCATTTTACCATTATATTGCGGGGCAACCCAAAGTTGAATGAACCTCTCCTCTGTCTGGGTGCCGGGGCCTAAAAATATCTGACAGTGGCCTGTTCCAGTGTTGGGTGACATGAAGCCTGATTCTCTGCTATGACATGAAGCCTGATTCTCTGCTATGGGACCTCTCTCCTCTGTCTGGGTGCCGGGGCCTAAAAATATCTGACAGTGGCCTGTTCCAGTGTTGGGTGACATGAAGCCTGATTCTCTGCTATGACATGAAGCCTGAATCTCTGCTATGGGACCTCTCTCCTCTGTCTGGGTGCCGGGGCATAAAAATATCTGACAGTGGCCTGTTCCAGTGTTGGGTGACATGAAGCCTGATTCTCTGCTATGGGACCTCTCTCCTCTGTCTGGGTGCCGGGGCCTAAAAATATCTGACAATGGTCTGTTCCAGTGGTGGGTGACATGAAGCCTGATTCTCTGCTATGACATGAAGCCTGATTCTCTGCTATGGGACCTCTCTCCTCTGTCTGGGTGCCGGGGGCCTAAATATCTGACAGTGGCCTGTTCCAGTGGTGGGTGACATGAAGCCTGATTCTCTGCTATGGGACCTCTCTCCAACTGATATTGGTTAATTTTTATTTATTTTATTTCTATTTTTATTAATTTCCCTATCCACATTTGTTTGCAGGGGATTTACCTACATTTTGCTGCCTTTTGAACCCCTTTAGCCCTTTCCTGGGCTGTTTTACAGCCTTTTTAGTGTCGAAAAGTTTGGGTCCCCATTGACTTCAATGGGGTTCCGGTTCAGGGCGAAGTTCGGGTTGAGTTCGGATCCCGAACCCGAACATTTCCGGGAAGTTCGGCCGAACTTCTCGAACCCGAACATCCAGGTGTTCGCTCAACTCTAATGTCCAAGTCACTTCCCTAAGGCATGTAGCTTATAGTTCTCTAGGGAATGTAGCTTATAGTTCCTACTTCATGTTCATATACAATGTTGCAATCTGGGACTTGAATTCACAGTATGATCAAGAAGAAGGGTTCCGTAATAAACAGTGCAGTTTGCCAAGGGTTAGTCCAGTACTCACATGTATGAAGGTGATATCCACTTCGTGGCGTCCCACGTGGGGTGAGTATAGGGAAGGTTACCTCTGACTTTTGTCTTTTGTAAATAGAAGGCTTCAATAGTACCTCATTGCCGCAGATGCAGTCTGTTGTGACTGGTAGACAGAACTAAAATCATAGTTCTTCTCTAGTTGTACCAGAATCAGCTTATGATAAGGCTCCCTGTATTTCTCTGGTGTCCCTCGTGTCTCCGGCGGTGCCTATACAGGTGATGGGGCTTCGCTAGCTTCCTGCTATTTTCTGTAGCACGCCAAACCCTATTTGGATGAAAGCGCTTTCTTTAACATCAGCTAGGAGAGCGATGTTAGTTATCCATTTGCCGGTTATTATAATGCCAGATTCAAATATCTTATCTTATACACCAGACGCGTTTCGAAGACTATACTGTCTTCTTCCTCAGTGTCTAGAGTGCCCACTCATTTCGTTTTTACTACTATATTTTGGTGAATAGAGTGCGGCATCAGTTTGGAGCACCTTGCCATCTCCAACCAGAGGGAGAGCCACCCTATACCCCCCTTCTATAATAGAAAATCTGCCAGGAGTTAACCTAGTCTCTCTGCTGCATGAGGTGAACTATAAAAAGGCACCCCTCCCCCCCCCCACCCCATCCATTATTAAACTGCCTAGACCATGCTGAAGTGAATGGGGCTGAACACAATACCAAGCACAGTCGCTATACAATGTACAACGCTGTGCTTGGTAAGCAGTGAGAAGGGAAGGGCACTCACAGGAGTGCCACTGCCTTCTGAAACATCTGACCGATAGGGTTCCTGGGTGTCGGGCCCCCACCAATCA
Source organism: Bufo gargarizans (assembly GCF_014858855.1). NCBI lineage: Eukaryota > Metazoa > Chordata > Amphibia > Anura > Bufonidae > Bufo > Bufo gargarizans. Next base: position 358,973,385 of record NC_058080.1, on the reverse strand, counting down.
GATACTGATAACCTATTCTGAGGATAAATCATCAGTATTAAAAACTCAGAAAACCCCTTTAAGCCTATATGAGGTTCATAGTAATTTTGCATAAATTTGTTTTGATTAATATGAAAACTGTGGCATATGGAATATTAATATTCAGTGTGCTTATATATTTTTTCATTATAGAGCTGTCTAGGTAGTCTCTCCTGTCCTTTCCCCTGGTTCAACGATCAGGGCAATTTCCTAGAAACGCCCAATATACAGTCAGGTCCATAAATATTGGGACATCGACACAATTCTAACTTTTTTTGCTCTATACACCACCACAATGGATTTGAAATTAAACAAACAAGATGCGCTTTAACTGCAGACTGTCAGCTTTAATTTGAGGGTATTTACATCCAAATCAGGTGAACGGTGTAGGAATTAAAACAGTTTGCATATGTGCCTCCCACTTGTTAAGGAACCAAAAGTAATGGGGCAATTGGCTTCTCAGCTGTTCCATAGCCAGGTGTGTGTTATTCCCTCATTATCCCAATTACAATGAGCAGATAAAAGGTCCAGAGTTCATTTCAAGTGCGCCATTAGCATTTTGAATCTGTTGCTGTCAACTCTCAAGATGAGATCCAAAGAGCTGTCACTATCAGTGAAGCAAGCCATCATTAGGCTGAAAAAACAAAACAAACCCATCAGAGAGGTAGCAAAAACATTAGGCATGGCCAAAACAACTGTTTGGAACATTCTTAAAAAGAAGGAATGCACGGTGAGCTCAGCAACACCAAAAGACCCAGAAGACCATGGAAAACCACTGTGGTGGATGACCGAAGAATTCTTTCCCTGGTGAAGAAAACACCCTTCACAACAGTTGGCCAGATCAAGAACACTCTCTAGGAGGTAGGTGTATGTGTGTCAAAGTCAACAATCAAGAGAAGACTTCACCAGAGTAAATACAGAGGGTTCACCACAAGATGAAAACCATTGGTGAGCCTCAAAAACAGGAAGGCCAGATTAGAGTTTGTCAACTGTGCATGCAATGTGAATGCAATGCGTTTTTCACAAATGGTTTCTAAGAGATGTTTGTAAACCTTAAGTTTTTTATCACGCGCCTGAAAAACGCATGAAAACGCATTGCACTTGCACGGAAAAAACTGAACTACTGAACGCAATCGTAGACAAAACTGACAAAACTTGCTTGTGAAATGGTGCAAGTTTCACTGAACACACCCTGAACGCATCCGGACCTAATCCATAATGTTCGTATGAAACGGGCTAAAGGGGTTAGAGGAGTTGGCAAAAATGACAAAAACAGACCTGCTTTTCTTCTAGATGCAACATGACCAATGGGATGTATCTGGTATTGCAGCTTAGCCCCCTTCACTTGAAAAGTAAAACCTTTATTTCCAATCCTGGATGAGTCCTTTACAATTAGGCATGTATGAAATTAGCTGCTGCTCAATCCTAAACACTGAAGCGACCAGATATTCTTATTCTGTCATTCACATAGAAGTCAGGCTGCAGAGTTACACACACACAGTGCACAGCACAACACTAGTACTACATTTATAATGGACACCAGGTATGCAACATTAAGGGCTGTTTCACACGAGCGGATGCCGTGCGTGACATCTGCTGCGTGAATGACAGCCAAGACCCGATGCGGACAGCAGAAGCATTAACATGATTGATAATGCTCCGTGCCTCTCTGTGATCTCTTTACTACGAAATCACAGTGAGATAAAGTTGTCACTGTGATTTCGTAGTAAAGAGATCACAGAGAGGCACGGAGCATTATCAATCATGTTACTGCTCCGTGCTTCTGCAGTCCGCATCGGGTCTTGGCTGTCATTCACGCAGCGGATGTCACGCACGGCATCCACTCGTGTGAAACAGCCCTAATACTTCCTCTGCCCTGGACCACCAAAAATCCAGACATAAGGCCCTTCTCTACCCCAGGTTATCAGAGATACTGGCATTAACCTCTTCACTGCCATAGACCACGAGGGTTGCAGATATCAATTCCTTCTCTTTCTCTGACCTCAGGGATTTTAATAAAAAAACCATCAACTACCTTAAGTAATCACAGCAACTTATTTGGTCCTATACAGCAATATTTATTTGAGACAATTTTGTATCACCCAATTTAGAAGGACCAGTACCCAGGTCCCTAAGTGCCTTGCTTACTAGTTTCAATTGCCTAGAGGGAACCTTGCGATGATATGGGAACTACCAAAAAGGTTTAATTTCTATATGTTACTTACACATACTTTCAATAGGCATTAGATTTTGTAGAACTGCATACCCATTTTAAGTCTCCTAGTCTTCCCACCAAATTATGACCAATGCTTCTACTCCTCATAGTCTTGAAATATTTTCAGATGGTGGCAATGGCCTTTGCAATGTGTGCCAACTTTGAGAGACTGCATTGGATGGTCATTGAAAAAAACTGTTTCCTAATACAATGTGATTGGATTCGTTAACCTTAGCAGCAGTGATGTTCAAATAATGACCCAAAGGACTACAGGGAACAGTCAGTGTCTGCCGACAGATCTTTAGGCTGTTCATTTATTGCTTTTCATCACGTGTAATTATCAATTGAAGGTGGAAGCAAATAATATGGAAGAAACAAATGAACAGAAAAGAAGATTTATTTGATGCTACTTTACTCCTGTAAAAGCAATGAAATAAATGCAGTATTTTGCAACGCATAACACTAAGCTAGAGGAACTGTCAAAATACATACAGACATCGCCGGTTTTATGCACAGAAATCTGAAGTCTTATTATTGAGAATGCATTATCAGTCATCACACCCAAGTATGTATGTATCACAGCTCAATTCCTTTTTATGCAGCTAGCTGTTTCCATGAAGATTAGTCACGTGCTGCTTCTCACCCCTGTGTTCTCACCTAGACAACAAGAATTATTTAGCACATGTGGGAATGTGAACAGAAAAAGATAGATTAGGTCAGGTTATGAAAGCAATACAGCAACAGTTAATATATGAATATGAAAATAAGTCTTATGCCCCATTTTATTCTAGCTTATGTTTTACATTGTTATACTTCCTCTATTGTGCTTTACATAAAACGTTATGTAAAGGTGTCAGACATAAGTGACAGATAGATTATATAGAGCGATACTGTAAATAGATTAAATAGAAAAGTAGATAGATAGATAGACCAATCAAAATCTTAGGCTTGAAGTTCTTGGGAACTAATGTGCTATTTAAATGCTGGTGTCTTCTAATGTGTCAGAGGGACCTTTCAGACCCCAGTGCCCAGGAGCAACTTCTACCCCTGTTTCCAATCAGTGTTAGCCCTCTTTCACACGGGCGTCGCGTGTGAGGGCCGGATAGGATGCGGGTGCATTGCGGGAGAATGCATGATTTTTCCACGTGAGTGTAAAGCGTTTTAAGATGTTTTGCATGCGCCTGAGAAAAATCGGCATGTTTGGTACCCAGTCCCGAACCCGCACTTCTTCACCCAGTTCGGGTTTGGGTTAGGTGTTCTGTAGATTTTATTACTTTCCCTTATAACATGGTTATAAGGGAAAATATTAGCATTCTTAATACAGAATGCTTAGTAAAATGTCCATTGAGGGGTTAAAAATATTAAACAAATTTAACTCACTCCATCCGCGTAGCGGATCTCCTCTTTTTTTCTTCAGGACCTGGCTAAAGGACCTTTGATGACGTCACTGCGCTCATCACATAATCCATCACATGGTCCATCACCATGGGGATGGATCATGTGACGGACCATGTGATGAGCTCAGTGACGTCACCACAGGTCCTATTCCTGTGCACAGCAAAGATGAAGACAGAAGAGAAGCCGGGCTGGGCAAGCAAGTGGATTAAGGTGAGTTAAATTATTATTATTATTATTTTTTAACCCCTCCAGCCCTATTGTACTATGCATTCTGTATTACGAATTCTATTATTTTCCCTTATAACCATGTTATAAGGGAAAATAATAATGATCGGGTCCCCATCCCGATGGTCTCCTAGCAACCGTGCGTTAAAATCGCACCGCATCCGCACTTGCATGCGGATGCTTGCGATTTTCACGCAGCCCCATTCATTTCTATGGGGCCTGTGTTGCGTGAAAAACGCACGAAATAGAGCTTGCTGCGATTTTCACGCAACACACAAGTGATGCGTGAAAATCACCACTCATGTGCACAGCCCCATAGAAATGAATGGGTCCGGAATCAGTGCGGGTGCAATGCGTTCACCTCACGCATTGCACCCACGTGGAAAACTCGCCCGTGAGAAAGGGACCTAAGAATTTTAGAAAAATCTACAGGTTTTTTAGAAAAAAAAATACAGGTCTAATTGGACATAGGGGATGTCCAATTAGACCTGTATTTTTTTTTCTAAAAAACCTGTAGATTTTTCTACAAACTGCGAACAAACTATTCACTGCTACTGATGCACTAAAATACACTTATTTGCACACTTATAAATGGTATAAAAATAGCTGCAGGTTTTTTTTTTGAAAAAAAAAAAAAGGCATCATTGGACATCTCCTGGGTGCGACCAAACTATACACTGCTATTGATGCACTAAGGTATGCTTAATTTCTCATTTATACACAGTAAAAAAAATTGCAATAGGCTTTTTAAAAAATAAATAAAAATACAGGCCCAATTGGACGTCCCCTGGCTATGACTAAACGATACACTGCAATTGACACACTTATAAATAGTGGAAAAACTGCAACACATTTTTTTGGGGGAAAAAGGGACTAGTTGGATGTCATCTGGCTGCAACCAAGGAAAGATTTTTGGGATATTCGTGATGAATCCGATTTAGAATTGATTGTCTCATGTCTAGTTTACACCTCATGCACACGGCCGTTGTGCGGCTGTTCTGTGCATTGGGGACCTCAATTTACGGTCCCCAATGCACGGGAAACGTACGTGCGGCGGCCAGGAGGGATCAAGACCCATTCAATTTGAATGGGTCCGTGATCCATTGCGGTGTGGAGGCACGGAGAAAAACCCCAAGGAAGCACTCCGTAGTGCTTCCGCAGGGTTCCGTGCCTCCGTTCGGCACCGCAGCTCTGGATTGCAGACCCATTCAAGTGAATGTGATGCGGGGAGTACACGGCTGGGCGCATAAGACTTTAGTCTGCTTAGGAGACTTGAACCTACAATCTCTTGATCGCTTGAGACATGTCAGATCTGAGACATGTCAGACATGTACGGTGCTGGAATCAGGGTCACAAATCCCAGCGCCCTACAGCTACAGCACTCGGATTGGTCGGGCGCAGCTCGATCAGCTGCAGGGGTCCGGCAGTCACAGATAGCCAGACCCCTGCTGTATGCACACACATAAGTGAAAACACTGATGCTGGTGTATTAATCCTTTCGCTGCGCCCACCCGATCAACTGCAGAGGTCCGGCATTCACAGATAGCCGGACCTCTGCTGTATGCACTGGCAACGGTAAAAAATAAAAAAAACTGTGTCAAAAAAGCCATTTTCTGGTCACCTTGCTTCACAAAAAGTGTAATACCAAGTGATCAAAAAGTCTTATGTACCCCAAAATGGTACCAATCAAACCATCATCTCATCCTGCAAAAAATAAGCTCCTACCTAAGACAGTCACCCAAAAAGTAAAAAAAAAATAGGGCTCTCACAAAATGGAAACACAAAAAACAAGATTAGATTCTGTTCAAAAATGATTTCACTGTGTAAAACTTCAGAAAAATAAAAATGTTAGACATAGTAGGTATCGTCGCGTCTGTAACAACCTGCTCTATAAAAATATCACATTATATGCCCCCCCCCAGGTGAATGCTGTAACAAAAAAAATAAAAAATTCTGAGTCCTGCCATGTGCCCTCTCAGGACAAAATGGGTAACAAATTATGGGTTGCTTTTTCTCCTGTTACCCCTTGGGCAAAAGCAACATTTTATTGCAAGAAACAAAACTTTTCATTTTTACAATCAAGTGTTTCCAAATTCCGAAAAACGCTTAGGGGCTCAAGTGGTCAGTACCCCCTTAATATATTTTTTGAGGGAGGGGTGTAGTTTCCAAAATGGGGTCACTTTTTGAGGGTTTCCACTGTAGGGGTACATCAGGGTCTCTTCAAATACAAAATTGTGCCTAAAAACTTTTCTAGCTAAATCTGCCTCCAAAATCCCCACTGCCACATGCTCATAAAGCAGTTTACCGCCACATATGGGGTATTTCTGTAAACTGCAGAATCAGAGTTAAATAGCAAGACAGTGAAGGAGTTTAAGCATGCATGGGATAGGCATAAGGTCATCCTTCATATAAGATAGTGCCAAGGGCTATTCATGGCTTTTCATAGTATTCAGTATATTGGGCAGACTAGATGGGCCAAATGGTTCTTATCTGCCGACACATTCTATGTTTCTAAGACAGCACTACTCACTGAGCAATCTCAGATAGTCCAATATGTGGCAGTGCCTGCAGTGTTGAGTCCCGGACTTTGGGTCTCCTCTAATGACAACCAAAGATAAAATGACTGGGGCACTCCAATGATTCGAAATCTTCTGGAATTTATTAACACAGAATGCAGCAATGTTTTGACCACACTGGTCTCACTCCTGGTGATCTCACAAGACTTCCATATTCTAGTTTACTTCTGATCTCATGATCTGTCACATGGTTCGGTCACATGATTCCTGCCCATACCACCTATACCAACGACTCCACTGACCTTGCAAATACAATAGGTAACCTGTCCCATCGTTGCCAGGATACCCAGTAAATCATAAGGCAATTGATACTTTTGTCTCCCTTGTCAGAATGGAAATGGAGAAGCTCAGGAAATTCTCTGGGCTTGGCCATGATGCCAATTTGACTAGGGGAGAGAAAGAAGCCCTATCCATTTTAAAGAATAGAGAGGAACTTACTATAAAGAAGACAGATAAGGGAGGAGCTACTGTGGTGATGGACACCGAAAAATACAGGTTGGAAATTTTAAGGCAGGTGCAGGATAGAGAAGTGTATAGTGTAGCTGGCCAGCTAAGACTTGTCTTGGGTTGCAAATATAGCTTATATGTGTATATAGCCAGACGTGCCAATAACCTAAATACAGTTCCTATGTTTATGTGTTAAAGACAAAAGCAGAGTTATTTACTGTGATATGTTTTGGATGTCATATAACTGTTCTAATTTGTATTCACGGAAGCAGAAAAGATAATATGCCTTTAAGATTCATTTATAGTGTAAGGTAAGCTCAGTGACACAGCAGAAACAACAGAAAGCATAGTGTTAATCTGTTGTTGCTGGGCAGAAGTTTAGACCAATCACAGCCAGCTTCTCACACAGCAAGAGTTTTCACCAATTACAGCCAGCCTCACACACAGTCTGTCTGGGAATTCCCCTAGCAGGAGCTGCTAGAATCATTATTCACCAGAGACAGGAGCTGAAGAGACATTCACTTCACTGAGAGCTGTGTTTTTATGGAAGCAGGAGAGGCCAACATAGGTATTTAAAACAGTTACAGTATATATTGTGATTGGAACTGTATATTGAACCAGTTATATGTGTGTTTACTTACAGTTCCACCAATTGAAAAGTACAAATACAAATTGCAAGCTACAGTTTCAAACTGTGAACTACTACAAATACCCTGCAAACATATTGCAATCCAAATTGCATACAACCATACCAGATCATATTCAACCAATCTGCAAATAGTCACTGCTAACTGCATACCGCCATTTTGTGATATCTTTTCAACACGTGTTTTGTACATGGACTATCTGCTGCTGAGTATTATAAAAGTTAAGTTAATAAAAAAGTTATTTTCAAGCATTTGGTGTGCTCTTTAAACCTACTGTTTCCATAGAATGGCGCTAGAGGAATTAAAGAGTAACAGACAGTCTGGTTAGACTGAAAGTCAGAGATATAAAAATTCTTCTAATGCCACAGTGCAAAAGGCACTTGATAGTGCTGTGCCTGACACATTTGGGCCCTTTAACAAAGATCCGAAATGGGAGATTACATGGAAAATCAGGTTACTGGTAGACAATGCTTATGCCAGTGACCTGATTGATGAGAAACTCCATACCTGCCTTATACCACAAAATCCGGTGATCCCACTGCTTTATGCTGTTGTGGAAATATTATTATGCGGACATTTTATCTTAGGATGTGTGTGTGTTTTTATAGATTGTCATCTGTCTCCCTGTGTCAGATTTAACCAAAGAACGCTCTAGCAGAGGGTACTTGGGTTGAATCGAGACCAGTGGTAAAACAGTCAGTATGAAAACCTTCTCATGGGCTTGGAGACGTGTTCTCAGTGTGTAGGGGGACGTTTGCCAGCTTGTGAGCACTAAGTGCAATGCGCTGGGCTTCTTCCCTTCAAATGTCTATACACATTAGAGAAGTGAAGTTTGCATAACGAGAGATACATATTATACCTCTGCTGCGGCTTCACTATCCCTTTCTGGATACATATCTGCTTTTAAGACATGCATATCTGCCTTGTCGGTATACTCGTACCGTATACTGACAATAGCCGTAGCAATGTCTCGCAGATAGTCTCAAACCTATAGGAACCAGTAGAATGATCTTCACTAGATATTGGTCACTTTGAGCAGTATTGAATGGGGTCCATGCTGATAGTGATGGGGGATAGGCGGCCACCTGGCTGATCAGACAATGGACATGACTCATCCTTCCTTATACAGGGATGGGGTGTGTGCATTGCACTGTTCGGCCATGTTGATGCCCTCCCCTGTCCTTTGACATGTACCTGTACTTTCTTGGCTGACTGGCTGAAATTGTAAAGCCATCTCCTATGGGGCGTCATGCTATTGCCTTAATAAAGAAGGAGACTAGGCAGGAGAAGGTTGGAGTGCTCAGCAATAATTCAAGATGGTAACACCTTTGTCTGACTGTGGTTGAGAGATTTACCTTTCCTTACACAAAGTCTGATGTGAGCGTATTTCAACTACAAATATTTCTATATCAATGCCCTCCCCAAAATCCACAAGGATTTGAGAAATCCCCCTGGACGCCCGATAGTGTCTGGTATAGAATCCGTCTTTTCTAGACAGGGTGTTAAGGTCATATACAATGGGGGCTGCATCGTATGTGAGGGATACTACAGAGTTCCAATCTAGGTTGAATACTATTGATTTTGAAGAAGGTGATTTGCTAGTGTCTTTTGATGTAACTAGCCTTTATACCAGCATAGACCATGAATTGGGTGTGGAGGCAGTCAAATGGGCCTTGGTGAAATCCGAATATAGGGAGGAAATTAAATAGTTTCTCGTGTCCCTGTTGGAAATCCTGTTGACCTGTAATAATTTTTTGTTTGAAGATGTATTTTATGTGCAGTGTCAGGATACCGCAAAGGGGTCCAATGTGGCCCCGACATGTGCAAATATTTATGTTTTTGGCTTGGAGCAACAGCATATATACCCATCCACCCTCTACGTGCATGTGAGAGGGTGGATGAGGTAAATAGATGATTTTTTTTTTGGGTACGGAAGGGTACGATCATGGACTTGCATGCCTTCCATGATTACATTAATCAGTTACATAGCCAGTTGAAATTCACAAAAGTTTTTTCAGCAGAATCCTTGCAGTTTTTGGACACTCTGGTATATGTGAAAAATGGGAAATTGGAGGCTGATCTGTTTATAAAACCTACTGATCGCAATAAATTGTTGCAATTTGATAGTGCCCATCCTAGGAGGATGGTAGAAACGTTACCATGCAGCCAGTTTTTAAGAACTAGAAGGATAGTGTCAGACGAAAATCTGATAGATGAGAGATTACAGACAAGGAGTCAAAGATTTAGCGATAGGAAGTATCCTCGAAATCTGGCAAACCGTCATTCATTAAAGGTGAAACAAAGTGAGTGACAGCAATTACTGTTATTGAGAGGTAATGTGACACGACAGAGAGCAAAAAGGATACCATTTGTGTCCACTTATACAAGGATAAGTGGGAGGATAACTGAGATATTGAGGCATAATTGGCATATTTTGTCCCAATCTTTTCCTGATGTGGAGGAATTACAGTCTCCTCCACTGACGTCTTATAAAAGGTCCAGGAATTTAAGTGACAATCTTACATGTGCTGATATTGTTGTGAAGAATAAAAGGGAGGAGAGGAAGGGTTGTCACCCCTGCCTGGGTTGCTGCAATTGCAGAAACCTGATCAGGGGTGATACCTTTAGTCACCCCAGAACAGGTAAAAAATATAAAATCAATGACTTCTATACCTGCACTTCGGAGTTCGCTATCACAGTGTCTGTGTGGTCTACTCTATGTGGGAGAGACCACACAGCCCTGCAAGAATAGAATCAAATCAATCAACATAGATATACGATTCGCTATTTGATTTCTAAGAGACAGGAATGAGAGTACAGAGAAGAGGTAGAATTACCAGAGGCGGAACATTTTTGGAATTGTCAACATAACATCTCACAGGAAGATCTGTGCACATGCTGCAGGAATATTAACCACAAGGAAAATTTGATACCACTGCACCTTTGACTTATTAAGATGATTATTTTTTTTAGCATCGATCAAGGATAAGGTTTAAAATAAATTTCTGAATGTTAATAATCTATTGGTTGCGGACACGCTAATGTTTCGTAGTGGGTGAGGGGTACGGACTTAATGTGAAAAAATGCTATTAAATGGGGGTATGTATTAGGGTTCTCACTGAGGGGTGATTGTGTTATGATGAGTGATTGTTGGTTTAATCTATGAATGAGGGCTGTAGAGGACGTAGGGCCAGGAACGGTCATGGTCCTAATTAGGGGGGGGGGGGGGGGGGGCTGGTGGGTATCCATTAGCTATGACCCCCCCTAGAATGAATGAGAATAAGGGCTGGAGGCCATGGGCCGGGGTGTAAACTATTGGTGCATGGTGTTTTGCCAGTTGGTTGACTTGGGGACCACCTGGCAGTTAAACATATCTACACCTGCAGTGGTATGGATTATGGATTGGTATTCCCCATGAGGTCGTCTTTTACATACCCAAAATTTGAATTTGTATTTAATAAAGAAAATACTTTTTGGGTAATTTGTTAGTGCTTTAAATAGTCTGTGCCCCAGTCCCAATGAGACATTTGGTGTGTAATTACCCTCCCCACTGTGAATAATAATAGAAGCCAATGCTAGAGTAATATAGTAAAATAGGGTGCAGTAGGGACGCTTAGGATGCTGTCAGTGAGGACGCTCTAGGCTACTTACTATGAGTATCGCTAATATTTACTGGGTATCCTGGCAACGATGGGACAGGTGACCTATTGTATTTAAAAGGTCAGCGGAGTCGTTGGCATACGTGGTATGGTCAGGAATCATGTGACCGAACCATGTGACAGATCATGAGATCAGAAGTAAACTAGAATAGTCTTGGAAGTCTCGTGAGATCGCCAGGAGTAAGACATAGGGACGCATGCACAGTTGAGGATTCGGGACGTTACACGACTGCATACACGTGATTCATGGACTCCTCGGATTATTCCTGCAGCATGTGGCATAGGTAAGGAATGGTTTTATAGATGGTAACTAAGTTGGAAGCATGGGATTATTGGAACGGGATAGGGTTGAGGAAGAGGAGGGGTTTAATAAGGTAGTAGTTTCTGCACCCAATCAGATGTTAGATGTGGGTGTATATATATGTTCACTGTGGTGTATTATTGTATAAGCTTGACAAAGACCAGTGTGGTCAAAACCTTACTGTATTCGCTGTTAATAAATTCCAGAAGATTTTGAATCATTGGAGTGCTGCAGTCATTTCATCTTTGGCAGAATCAGAGTAATATATATTGAGGTTTATTTTGCTGTTAACCCTTGCTGTGTTGCAAGAAAAATTGATTAACATTAAAAAATTTAATTTAAAAAGGTAAATTTTGAAACTTCACCTCCATTTTCCTTTAATTCTTGTGGAACACCTCAAGGGTTAACAAAGTTTGTAACATCAGTTTTGAATAATTTGAGGGGTGTAGTTTCTAAAATGGGGTCATTTATGGGTGGTTTCCATTGCCCAAGCCCCTCAAAATCACTTTATAACTGACTTTTTTCTTAAAAAAATGGTTTTGGAAATTTTGTTGAAAATGTGAAAAATAGCTTCTAAACTTTTAAGCCTTCTAACGTCCTAAAAAAACAAAATGACATTTACAAAATTATGCCAACATAAAGCAGACATATGGGAAATGTTGATTGATAACCGTTTTATGAGGTATTACTATATGTCTTAAAAGTTGAGAAATAAAAATTTAGAAAATTGAGAATTTTTCCAAACTTTTGGTAAATTTGGGATTATTTTATAAATAAAGGTGAAATATATCGACTCAAGTTTACCACTGTCATGAAGTACATACAATGTGTCGAGAAAACAATCTAAAAATGGCTTGGATAAATAAAGGCTTTCCAAAGTTATTACCACATAAAGTGACACGTCAGATTTGCAGAAATTGGCCTGGAATTTAAGGTGAAAAGTGGCCCGGTACTGAAAGGGTTAATCAAAGCTGATTTTGGAAAATGGGGGCCCTGTACCCTGTGGAGCTCCCTAAAAAACAGAGCAGCCGGCTGGGCATGTGCGCAGCTGCTCCATTAATTTCCATGGGCGTTCCAGAGATAGCCATAGGGAAAGTGTCATTTGGCTTTTAGAGGGAAGATTTTGCTTGAATGCCTTTCCAGCGCCATGCCACATTTGAAGATACCCTGAAGTACCTTACAATGTAAACCCCCAAAATGTGACTGCATTTTGAAAACTACAACCCTTGAGAAGTGTAGTGAGCTCTTTCACACCACAGGTGTTTCACAGAATTTATAAATATAATAGTGGTGAATATACACCTGCGCTGCCGCTTTTTGTCTATGTGTCTTACTTTCCTGATGTCACTCAGGGGAATCGCTGCTGGTTCCCCAAAATAGAGTCTTCTGCCCAGACTCAAAAAAATATGCACATGCAGCTAATAAAAGGGTTAACTGGGTTCCCGCACTGATGTTCCTTCATCAGGGATAGGTAAGTATCTTAGTCCTCCTGGTTAAGCAGGCGTCCCGTTCCCATGACAACTCTTGCATAGTTCAATAGGGATTAACCATTTACCTGCCTCTATTTATTTACTATTCCTATCATATATATTTCCAGTGGTTAATTTTACAGATTATAAAGGGGGAATACTAACCCTAAAAGAGAAACTTTGAAACCAACACCAAAGACAAATCAAGTAACCAAAGATATTATAAATAAAAACTATGTAAAAAGAAAAACTGTGAGGAAGGATTTTTTTTTCAGGTAAAACCAGCAAGAAAACGACACAGAGAGGAAAAAGGGGGAGGGGACTAACGAAAAGAAAGAATTATAGCATTATGAAGGGACAAGGAATACATTATTTTAAGTAAATACACCCTAAAAAAAGGAGAACTAGAATTGCTACATAAAGGCCTTAAATTTGCCCCTTCCTCAAGATTTTGTCCTTTTATTGATATATAAAAATTTCTACAGAACTTGGCTTTAAAAAATATATAAAAAAACTCAATAAACAAAAATATAGATATAAATAAAGACCAAAATAAAGAAGGAATGAGTAAAGTAGACGCTATCTATCACCATACAGGCCTTAAACCTAGATCCAACTTCAACCCCCTGAGTGAATACTCTAACGCATTTAAAACCTTTCAAACTTTAGTATTAATAAACCTAAGGAAAATTAACCCTAATAAATTAAGACGTATACAGAACTTGACCAAAGAGGAAAAAATGGGAATTAAAACACTACACATGAATAATGACATTATTATTAGACCCACGGATAAAGGGGGGTATTGTGATTTTGGATCAGGAGGCATATCACAAGAAATCTATGTGATTATTGACAGATAAAAAACATATAAAAAAACACCTCTTTAACCCCACTAACCAGTACAAAAGAGAACTAAGTAAATTAATCAAAAAGGGGAGAGAAAAGGGAATATTGTCAAATAAGGAAGCCATATATATCAACACTCAAAATCCTAGAATCCCAATATTCTATTATCTCCCAAAAATACATAATTGCTAAATTAATCCACCAAGGAGACCAATAATATCAGGGATTGGAGGTCCCACTTCCAATTTATCAAAATATGTAGATGTGCTCCTACAGAACTATGTACAGAAACTTCCAGTGTATCTGAAAGCTACGAAACACATTCTACAATTATTAAGTGAGATAGAATGGCAGGATGACTATATTCTAGGGACCCTTGACGTCACCTCCCTATATACCACAGTAGAAAACATAGTAGAAAAAGCTACAGAATTTTTCCTGGAAAAAGAAAACCTGATGCCCAAAGAACAAATAAACTTTTTAGGGGAATGTATTATGTTCATTTTAACCCAGAATTATTTTAAATACAAAAATGAGTTTTACCTTCAGGCGTGGGGGATCGCAATGGGGACTAGGTTCGCACCCTGTTTTGCCAACCTGTACATGGGAAGGTGGGAAGAACAAACGATATATCCCCAGGGCACCCTGGGTGTGAACCTAGTCCTCTGGAAGAGATTCATTGATGATGTTGTTTTTATTTGGAAAGGGGGCGAGGCCTCATTGACACAATTTTTAACCGCTATAAATAAAAATGATTTTTATTTGCACTTTACTCCAAATTGGAATCACCAGGAAATACACTTTTTAGATCTTACTATTTTTTTTATAAAGGATGAATAAAACCTACGATAAACCTACAGCTACTAATAGTTTTATTTCATTAAATAGTTGTCATTTACCAATATGGCTAGCAAACATTCCTCACAGTCAGTACATTAGACTGCAGAGAAACTGTAGTACAATTGAACACTTTGAATAGGAAGCAAATTAATTACACAGAAAATTTGAGGAAAAGGGATATGAAATTAATAAACTAGAGCCCATAAAAGAAGAAATAAAGATGAACCGTGACATATTATTGCAGAACAAAACACATGCTATAAAAGCAGAACAAAATGAGGATGGAGAAACCTTTAGAGTCCCAATTATAACAGAATATAGCGAAAAAGTAGGGGCCTTTAAACTTTTTAATTGTCAAACGACACTGGGATATCCTTAAACAGGATAAAATTATAGGAGAAAAAAATAATGACACATCCGATTTTCACTTTAAAAAAAAAAAAAGAACATAATTTGGCCAGTCTAGTAGCCTCCTCTATGGGTATTATTCAAACATCACAATTGGAAAATAATAACAAAAAAAGGATTCTTTCCCTGCAAAATGTGTAAAAACTGTAGATTAATAAAGAATAAAAGTACTATTGCAGAAATTAGGGAAGGCCCAGATCTGTATAAAATTGGGGATCACATTACGTGTAACTGGGTAAAATGGGTAATATATTACATAAAATGCCCCAGTGAGAAAATATATGCAGGGCGAACTAAAAGGGCTCTAAAAAAAGGAATAGGAGAACATATAAAAAACATACAGAAAAAATATGATGACCACCCCCTATGACGTCACTACATGGAATACCATGGAGGACAGTTTTTAGGCTCATTGCTTGAAGGGATCGAGAAAGTGAAAATGCGTGTGAGAGGTGGTGACTATATAAAACAAATGTCACGGTATGAAAGCACGTGGATTAATAGGCTTAATAGGGACCCAGAGGCTTAAATCAAGAAATTGAACTATTTGCTTTCCAATAATGATTTACCACTGGTAAAATATATGGGAGGAATTCACCATAAAAAGCAGCTGCAAAGAATTTTTAAAAAAATAACAATCTGTAAAATTAACCATTGGAAATTTTTAAAAAACCTTATAATCTGCAAAATTAACCATTGGAAATATGAGAGGAATAAATAAATAGAGGCAGGTAAATGGTTAATACCTATTGAACTATGCAATAGTTGTCATGGGAATGGAACGCCTATTTAACCAGGAGGACTAAGATACTTACCTATCCCTGACGAAGGAACATGCATGTTCCGAAACGCATTGGAAGGTTGTTTTACCCTTGGAGGCATCCGTACTTATAAGTGTGAACGCTCTTGGACTAACTTTTGTTTGTTTCCCTTACGCGTACACCAGCTGCCGGCCGGAGCGGCACATGCAGGAGAGGAGAAGCGAGAAGACCAAGTGATTTAACATCACCACTCGGGAGGGGACAAGAAAATCACCTGCATTATATTATCAATGATTTTTGGAACACCATCGATTGGTAGTTGTAAACTGCTGTATAGGCACATAGCAGAACTTAAAAGAGAAGGAGCGGCATATGGATTTTGGAGGGCAGAATTAGTCAGAATTGTTCTCAGGTGTCATACTTGCAAAGCTCCTGAGGTACTAGTACAGTGAAAAACCCCCAAATGTTAACCCATTTGGAAACTAAACTCCAAGAAATTAAACTAGGTGTTACGACCAGAGGATGTGAATCCTCTGTGTCAGCTGATAGATGACTGGGAATGATCCAAATATTGCTGACTGCTGACTCAGAGTCAGGACCCTGGTGTCTGCACCAGTTACCCAGAATGCAGCTACCTGCCGTAGTGTGAACAGAGTCCAACAAAGGCGGAGTAAAGGAACAGATGGTCTTTACTGGCAGACAGTATTCAAAAGTCACCTGACAGATACAGGCAAAACAAAGTTCAGAGCAATACAGCGTGCAGATATAAGCGGTCTCGTTGTCAGGCAGTGCAGGGTTAGGATCCGGGCAGACTTACAGGAGGCGATGGGCAGATGCGTAGTCAAACGAAGCAGGGGTCAGAATCCAGGAAATCCAATAAACAGACACAGTGGGACGCTTCAGCGGGAGTCAAGAGGTACAACAACCACACTTGGGCACTTCATGATGAGTGAAGCTGCCTTAAATACAAATATAGTCAAGCCTCTGGGTGGGGACAGTATTCAGCTGCCTACTCCTATAAGAAAGGGAGAGGTGCACGCACGCGTGCTATAGCGCATCAGATGACACCTGGCAGTGAGGATGGACGCGGCGGAATGCTGGCGGGTGCCTGCGTCTCCTACAAGGTAAGCCAGTACTGGGACCCATCGTGAGCATTTTGACGCCATTGTTGTTTTGCAAACATTCATGCACAGGAGGTGGTACAAAGTTAAAATTAAATTTTTCCACAGGCATGCCATTTCAGTGCCCAATATGTTGTGCCCATCATGTGCCATTGTGTCAAGACCAATTATTATTATTTGCCATTATTATGCTGTGCATTCTGGTATTAGAAACATCCTACATGTGGCCTATTCTTTTGCCTGAATGTATGAGAGGGCTGAGGAGTAAGAGCACCATATGTATTTGAGGCCTAATGTGGTTATTTACACTGCTTGTGCTGACGACTGTAGAGACTCTAGGGGGAAATAATAAATGGAACCCCTGAGACGTGACCCCATTTTGGAAATTCTATTAATGAGCAGGGCATGGTGAGAAATTAAAATGGCAAGTTTTCCATAAATATGAGTTGATGTTTTCATTAATAGCATTTTGGGGTATATATGACCTTTTGAGCGCTTGATATGTTTTTTGGGAGGTGAGGTGACCAGAAAAGGCTGTTCTGACATTGTTTTTATTGTACCGCATTCACTTGAGGGATACTATTTTTTTTCCAATAATAAATTGCCTGGGGGGAGTTTTTTTTGCACTTCATTTTAATCCCACTAGGCAATTCCGACTTCTAATGGTCTAATCAAATGCACAATGCATTACAGTACATGCTGTATTGTATGCATTGTAACTGTCAGTTTTACACTGACCATTAGCCTGAGACCATGCCTGTGGCTGGGCCTCATACGCTTCAGTAGCTAGCAGATCCACAGCGACTATCAGCACCCCATAGTCATATCACGAGGATCCCTCTCTCTGTAAACGGCTTAGATGCAAGTTCAGCAATGCCTGCTGCATATAAGGGTTTAAAGGTACAGCATCAGAGTTATCTCTGCAGGCAGTTACACCAAGGCACTTGTCTTGGCTTGATTGGCTGCCAGCGGTGACCTCCATGTAGAAGGCACTGGAAGCAAAGGAGAAGAAAGCTCAACACTGGAACAAGAGCATCGGTGGGTCCTTTTTTTTAAAAAATATTCCAGCACAGTGCCTGGCAATATGAAATGCAGTTCCCCTTTAATTCCACAGGAAATAACAACCTGGCTGCTTGTGCTTATTACTGGGCTGTAAAGGAGAATTTGCAAAGGGCCAGGTGCAGGAGGAATCAGCTACAATGGAGCAGAAAACTCTCAGAAAGCGGTCCCCAAAATATGGTTCTGCAAAGGATAGAGCATATCCTATTCTTTGACAGCAAATTTGAACCACAGGCCCATTGAAGTCAACGGGACTGTAAAAAATGCAGACGTCACACAGACAGTAGCCATATTTTGCAGACTGCAAAATACATAGGGTTGAGTGAACGTACCCTTACTGGCATTATGTATAGTGTGTATGCACAAAATGGGGCAAGCAAGACATCTATGAGGTACATCTTCAGCCAATGCTGCAGAGTCGGAATCTGTGAGGTAGAGCAGCATGTTATGTCAGAGAAGGGGCATCCTTTTAAAAATTTCTCCTGTACAGCTCAGTAACATGACCATTTTGTTATATGCTGTGGTGTTGAGGACCATGGTGTCTAGAGCATTTGAAGGGACCAGAGTGAAATAATTTGTACACTAGTATGTCCATTTTACCAGTGCTAAACCTCCTGGGTTGTGTTAGTGAATTGCTCTGTAAAATCACATAACGTAGGCTCTAGAGTTAATTTTAACATGAGCATTTATTATATTATGCACATATCAATTCAAGACTATTCTCTCTTCATACAGCTTCTAATTTATGGCCCCTGATGGTTAATTTTATGTAGTACTGACAATGTGTGAAATGAATATAACAGCTTTGAAAAGTTTCAACAATTTACCTTTATTTGCACAGTGGGTGAACTGTTCTTTAGCTCTGTAATTTAACAGTTTCACCCACACACATACTAACAGTACGTGAGTCACAATAGGACAAAGGCTAGAATGGGATTAATATAATTCTTTGGTAATAACTGTTTGCATTCTGCACAACCAAGATATAACTCCTACACAAATACTATGGACACTACAGCAAAGACTCCCTGGACAGGAAAAACTACCGTTTGATTAATACACCAACACATATACAGTATTATCTGTATGTCTATCTATCGATTTACCTATCTAGTGCAAAAATTCCACGGCACTCCAACAAGTAAAAGGTATTCTGTGTTTATTCACCAAACAGCAACGTTTCGGTCCTCTTTCTGGAACCTTTTTCAATCAATGCTGTTTGGTGAATAAACACAGAATACCTTTTACTTGTTGGAGTGCTGTGGAATTTTTGCACTATATTTCCAGGAACTAGGATTGTTTCTACAGCCGTTGGCAGCCATCTACAATTTCTACATTTTCGCTATTCTATTACCTATCTATCTAACCTACCTATAATAAATCTGTATACACATGTGACTCACACTGCCACATGTATACCAGTACCACTGCTATAGCAAAGATGTTGTGGACTACAAGTGCTGGCAGAAATATTAAGTGATACTTGAATCTTATCCACAAAGAGAGCCATGTACATACTGCTGTAGGATTGTGATTCATCAAATGACAGCAAAATATTAACACTACTAGAAAAAGCATATGGGGTGTGCATACAGTGCTACTCACAGTGAGGCACAAATATGTAGTAAACCGTTTCAAATTGTACTTATATGAGTAGGATCAAGAAAATTGGTTACACAAACACATTCATTGATATAGCAACAATAATCTTGCTTAATGAAAATACTGCTTTATGCGCATAAGCATCTATCACTATAAATATCTTTAGCTAAGGCTACTTTCACACTTGCGTTTGGACGGATCAGTTCAGATAATAAAACCATCTGTATCCGTTCAGAACGGATCCATTTGTATTATCTGTAAGATAGCCAAGACGGATCCGTCTTGAACACCATTGAAAGTCAATGGAGGACGGATTCGTTTTCTATTGTGCCAGATTGTGTCATAGAAAATGTATCCGTCCCCATTGACTTACATTGTGTATCAGAACGGATCCGTTTGGCTCAGTTTTGTCAGACGGACACCAAAATGCTGCAAGCAGCGTTTTGGTGTCCGCCTCCAAAGCGGAATGGAGATGCAACGGAGGCAAACTGAGGCACACTAATGCATTCTGAGCGGATCCTTTTCCATTTAGAATGCATTAGGGCAAAACTAAAACGTTTTGGACCGCTTGTGAGAGCCCTGAACAGATCTCACAAACGGAAAGCCAAAATGCCAGTGTGAAAGTAGCCTTAGACAGTGCTCTGTTTATACACTGACCAAAAATATAAACGCAACACTTTTGGTTTTGCTCCCATTTTGCATGAGCTGAACTCAAAGATCTAAAAACATTTTCTATACGTACACAAAAGACCCATCACTCTCAAATATTGTTCACAAATCTGTCTAAATCTGTGTTAGTGGGCACTTCTCCTTTGCCAAGATAATCCATCCCACCTCACAGGTGTGGCATATCAAAGTGCTGATTAGACAGCATGAATATTGCACAGGTGCGCCTTAGACTGCCCACAACAAAAGGCCACTCTGAAATGTGCACAGTTTTCCTTTACAGGGAAGGGGGTCAGAAAACCAGTCAGTATCTGGTGTGGCCACCATTTGCCTCACACAGTGCAACAAAGCTCCGTCGCATAGAGTTGATCAGGTTGTTGATTGTGGCCTGTGGAATGTTGGTCCACTCCTCTTCAACAGCTGTGTGAAGTTGCAGAATATTGGCAGGAACTGGAACACACTGTCGTATACGCCATCCAGAGCATCCCAAACATGCTCAATGGGTGACATGTCCGGTGAGTGTGCTGGCCATGCAAGAACTGGGATGTTTTCAGCTTCCAGGAATTGTTTACAGATACTTGTAATATGGGTCTGTGCATTATCATCCTGCAACATGAGGTGATGGTCATGGATGAATGGCACAATAGTGGACCTCAGGATCTCATCACGGTATCTCTGTGCATTCAAAATGTCATCAATAAAATGCACCTGTGTTCATTGTCCATAACATACGCCTGCCCATACAATAACGCCACCATGGGCCACTCAATCCACAATGTTGATGCCAGCAAACCGCTCACCCGCACGACACCACACATGCTGTCTGCCATCTGCCCTGAACAGTGAAAACCAGGACTCATCCGTGAACAGAACGCCTCTCCAACATGCCAGACGCCATTGAATGTGAGCATTTGCCCACTCAAGTCAGTTACGACAACGAACTGCAGTCAGGTCCAGACCCCGATGATGATGACAAGCATGAGGATGAGATTCCCTGAGATGGTTTCTGACAGTTTGTGCAGAAATTCTTTGGTTATGCTAACTGATTGTTGCTGCAACTGTCCGGGTGGCTGCTCTCAGACGATCATGGATGTGAACATGCTGGAAGTGGAGGTCCTGGGCTGGTGTGGTTATACGTGGTCTGCGGTTGTGAGGCCGGTTGGACGTACTGCCAAATTCTCCGAAACACCTTTGGAGATGGCTTATGGTAGAGAAAAGAACATTCATTGCACGGTCAACAGCTCTGGTAGACATATCTGCAGTCAGCATGCCAACTGCACGCTCCCTCAAACGTTGCTAAATCTGTGGCATTGTGCTGTGTGATCAAACTGCACATTTCAGAGTGGTCTTTTATTGTGGGCAGTCTAAGGCACACCTGTGCAATAGTTATGCTGTCTAATCAGCACCTTGATATGCCACACCTGTGAGGTGGGATGGATTATCTCGGCAAAGGAGAAGTACTCACTAACAGATTTAGACAGATTTGTGAACGATATTTGAGAGTAATGGGTCTTTTGTGTATGTTCAGCTCATGCAAAATGGGAGCAAAAACGAGTGTTGCGTTTACATTTTTGGTCAGTGTATTTGGTACTACTCTATTCCTGTCTGCGTCTTTAAAAACAATTTCAAATAGGAATTTGAAGCAGGCTTGGGTACCAAGGTACCAGCCAGTACCAAAGCCCACTTCAGATTCTTATTCAATATTGTAGTGTCATGGTGTCACATTTTAATCAGCTAATCTTTGCAGATGTTTTGTGTTGGTTTCCCAAGCCTTTAAATTGTCCCTCAGTCTGGTTCAGTAGTCTAGAAGTTGGCTGTTCACAGAGTGCTATACAAGCATATTAATAGAAAGTTGAGTGGAAGGAAAAAGTGTGGTAGAAAAAGGTGCACAAGCAACTGGAATAACCGCAACCTTGAAAGGATGGTCTAGAGAAAGGCAGTCAAGAATTTGGGGGAGATTCGCAAGGAGTGGACTGTGGCTGGAGTCAGTGCTTCAAGAGACACCACACACAGACATATCTAGGACATGGGCTACAACTGTTGTGTTAAGCCACTAATGACTCCTTAGCGTCTTAACTGGGCTTAGGAGAAAAAAGACTGGACTGTTGCTTGGTGTTTCAAAATCTTGTTTTCAGATGAGAGTAAATTTAGCATTTTATATAGAAATCAAGGTCCAGAGTCTGGAGGAAGAGTGGAGAGGCACATAATCCAAGCTGCTTCAGGTCCAGTGTGACATTTCCACTGTCAGTGACGGTTTGGTGTGCCATGTCATCTGCTCGTGTTGGTCCACTGTGTTATATTAAGTCCAAAGTCAGCACAGCCGTTTACCAGCATGGCTTGGCAACTGCCCACATTGCCAAAAGTACCAATGCCTGGTTTAATAACAACGGTATCACAGTGCTTGATTGGCCAGTAAACTCGTTTGATCTAACCCCCATAAAGAATCTATGGTGTATTGTCAAGAGGAAGATGAAAGACACCAGATCCAACAATGCAGATGAGCTGAAGGTTGCTATAAAAGCAACGATAGATGAAGCCTTTTTATCTGATGAAGGGGACCTAAGTATCCCCGAAACGAGTTGTATTATCTGCCTCATTTGATGAGAAATATCCAATAAAGAAGAACTGATTCGTCCTTCATACATCTGTCCTGACCGGTGTTTTTGCGCCTAAATTGCCGTCCTAATACACTACCACCATTCTGTCTTTGGTGAGATTGCGCCTCTCCTTCTGAAGAATCGGACTCCACGGCTGCATACTCGGAGCCTGGCTAAGTATTTCCAACAAGTCCACAATAGGGTTGTGCCTATGTTTAGCACAACCACTTAAGGTGAGCCTCCATTTTTTGTTCTATCAACCACTATCATAATTTGGAGTATACTACCATAGGGGGTGCTTTCTTTTAACTGCTCTTGCAGCTATTGCACACCTAACTATATAAATAAAAGCAACCTTGGCTTTCATAAGACCTCAGCAGTGCCAAGGCTGATCGATTCGATGCCATGCTGCTTGATGCAGTAATTCATGCCCCGACCAAGTATTGCATGCATACACTGTACATACTTTTCAGTAGGCCAACATTTCTGTATTAAAAATATTTTTTTAACAAGTCTTATATAGTATTCTAATTTTCGGTGGTACTGACTTTTGGGTTCTCATTAGATGTAAGCCATAAATATCAACATTAAAAGAAATAAACACTTAGAATAGATCACTCTGTGTGTAATGAATCTGTAGAATATGCTAAAAAAAAATTCAATTATTAAGAATTACTGAAATAAAGTACACTGACCAAAAATATAAATGTAACACTTTTGGTTTTGCTCCTATTTTGCATGAGCTGAACTCAAAGATTTTCTACATACACAAAAGACCCATTACTCTCAAATATTGTTTACAAATCTGTCTAAATCTGTGTTAATGAGCACTTCTCCTTTGACAAGATAATCCATCCCACCTCACATGTGTGGCATATAAAGGTGCTGATTAGACACGATAAATATTGCACAGGTGTGCCTTAGACTTCCCACAATAAAAGACCACTCTGAAATGTGCAGTTTGATCACACAGCACAATGCCACAGATTTAGCAATGTTTGAGGGAGCATGCAATTGGCATTCTGACTGCAGGACTGTCTACCAGAGCCGTTGCTCATGCAATGAATGTTCATTTCTCTACCATAAGCCATCTCCAAAGGCGTTTCAGAGAATTTGGCAGTACATCCAACCAGCCTCACTACCGCAGCCCACGTGTAACCACACCAGCCCATGACCTCCACATCCAGCATGTTCACATCCATGATCGTCTGATACCAGCCACCCAGACAGCTCCAGCAATAATCGGTTTGCATAACCAAAGAATGTCTGCACAAACTGTCAGAAACCGTCTCAGGGAAGCTCATCTGCATGCTCGTCATCCTCAGCGGGGTCTGGACCTTACTGCAGTTCGTCGTGGTAACAGACTTGAGTGGGCAAATACATTTGATGGTGTCTGGCACGTTGGAGAGTCATTCTGTTAATGGATGAGTCCCGGTTTTCACTGTTCAGGGCAGATGGCAGACAGCATGTGTGGTGTCGCGTGGGTGAGCAGTTTGCTGTAGTCAATGTTGTGGATCGAGTGGCCCATGGTGGCGGTGGGGTTATGGTATGGGCAGGCGTATGTTATGGACAATGAACACAAGTGCATTTTATTGATGGCATTTTTAGAACAAAATAAATTTTTTATTCGAATTTTCAAAGAAATTTCAATATAACATACAGGAAATTGAATGTTTCACACGTAATATTACTTCATATCACATGAGGTGAGAACACAATCTACATTTCAAATATAATTGGTGATGCATGTATCAGAATAAATTGCAGTAAAATAAAATAAACATATACACAAAAGTGCCTTCTTAAATCTTTGTTAACTTTTAACCTTAAATGCATAAAGAAAAGTGAATCTTTATTACATATACATTGAGAACATATCTTTAATTACATGTATCACTAATCTTATCTAGCAATACTAAATTGGTTTTATGCATTATAATCTTTATTATATTTATGCTTTCTCTTATGTTGTCTGACTTTTCGGTTGACCGGCTCCTTTCACACATCCGACTCCCTCCTTACTTAGGGAAGTACTTTAGCCATGCTTCCCATTTTTGTTGCATAATGGTATACCTCTCCATACATATTGCATACGATTTTTCATTGATACAACTTCTTGACACCATCTCTATAATGTTTTTAGTAATTGGTATTGTTTCTGTTTTCCAGTTTTTTGCTATCAATGTTCTGTATGCAATAAAGATGTGTATCAAGGGGAACTGCACCGATGAATCCATAGAGTCTATTCCCAGATTCAGCAATACCAGTTCTGGGGTGATAGTAAGGGTTTTACCTGTGATCATATTAACTAGTATACCTATATCGCCTTTCAATCTCGTCAGTTTCGGGCAAGACCAAAAGACATGGAACAAAGTTCCCCTTTGATTACAGTTTCTCCAACATGTGTCTGAGCATGTGTCGTAAAAGAAATGTAATCTTGCAGGGGTGTGATACCATCTACATAGTGTTTTAAATAATTGTTCTCTATGGTTAGTGCAAATTGTTGCTTTTTTAAACAATATCAATGCTGTGTTCCAATTATTTAAGGGTATGTTTTTATTAAGGTCTAATTCCCATTTTTTATGGTAGGGCAAAAGTTCTTGAGTTGAGTCGTTGTTTAGTATGTCGTATATTGGTTTAAAGTTGCTTTTTGTAGGATTAGTGTAGGTTTGATTCAATAGGTCTGACAACTGCTGGGGAATATATGTATCTGTTTTGGGACATCTTTCCCACATCTTTTTCAAGGCGTTATATACTGGCTTGTCTTCTTCTGAGAGATTGAATTTTTCCTTTATTAGATTGAAGGGCTTAATAATATCGCCTTCAACTATGCTAACAAATGTAGTAATTCCCTTGGAGGTCCAATTTTCAATTTTTTTTATTGAGGTAAAATATTTTAGGGACTCTAGTTCTAAAGTGTGCTTGACTTTATCTGGAGAATTACTATCATTAAGAGTATGCATGTTCCATGCCTCTAATGAAGCTTTAATCGTGGGCATACATGAATTTGCTAGCATTTTGGCTTTTCCAGAGTTTAAAATAAATTGTAACCAGTTTGTCATTTGTAATGCTTTGGATTCAATTTCCACCCAACTTTTAGGGATATTTTTACTTTTGATCCAATCTAATGATTGCTGAATTAGAATAGTTTTATGATAGGATTCAATATTAGGGAACGAGATTCCTCCAAATTGAAATTTCTTCGCAAGGGTTAGCATGGATATCCTAGGCTTCATGTTTTTCCAGATGAAGTTAGAAGCTTGTATCTGGAACTTTCTCAAAAGGTTTTTAGGGATGGATAAGGGTAACGTCCTGAATTTATATAGCAATTTAGGAAGTATAAGCATTTTATATAGAGTGAGTCTTCCGAACCAACTCCATTCTTTAGACAACAGACTATCTATTTCTTTTTGTAGGTCCTTAAGTAGCTTGATGGCATTTTTAATGCACAGACACCATGGCGAGATCCTGAGGCCCATTGTGCCATTGATCCACGACCATCACCTCATGTTGCAGCATGATAATGCAGGGCCCCATATTGCAAGGAACTGTACACAATTCCTGGAAGCTAAGAACATCTCAGTTCTTGCATGGCCAGCATACTCACAGGACATGTCACCCATTGAGCATGTTTGGGATGCTCTGGATCACTGTATACGATAGCGTGTTCCAGTTCCTGCCAATATTCTGCAACTTCGCACAGCTGTTGAAAAGGAGTGGACCAACATTCCACAGACCACAATCAACAACCTGATCAACTCTATGAGACGGAGCGGTGTTGCACTGCGTGAGGCAAATGGTGGCCACACCAGATACTGACTGGTTTTCTGACCCCCTTCCCCGTAAAGGAAAACCGCGCACATTTCAGAGTGGTCTTTTATTGTGGGCAGTCTAAGGCACACCTGTGCAATATTTATGCTGTCTAATCAGCACCTTGATATGCTACACCTGTGAGATGGGATGGATTATCTCGGCAAAGCAGAAGTGCTCACAAACACAGTTTTAGACAGATTTGTGAAAAATATTTGAGAGTAATGGGTCTTTTGTGTATGTAGAAAATGCTTCAGAGCTTTGAGTTCAGCTCATGCAAAATGGGAGCAAAACCAAAAGTGTTGCGTTTATATTATTGGTCAGTGTAACTTTACAATGATATCCTAATTAATTGAGATACACCTGTATGTCAAAGCAATATTTTTGTTTTCCTTTTTTTTAATAAATTAGAGATTTCGAACATTCTATTTTCACTTTCTCATTCTGAAGTGGAGAGCGTCATCATGCATAGTGCAGAAACACAAAAGGACAAATACCAGGGGTCATGATGTATGGCATCATTAGCTACCCTGGCTCTTCCCATATGATATTCATAAAGGGAACACTGACCAGTCTTTATTATGTCAAAGACATTGTGGAACAAGTCTTCCTGCCATATTTGACCCAGTTAGTTCGGTGTTCAAACAAGATAACTCCAGCCCAAGGGTATCCAGCAGCTGCTCTGGCCTGTTCAATTGCCAGATCTCTTCTTCAGTGAGAATGTCTCGGCCTGGATGGGGTGATGGATCTTCCAGATACAGCAACCAACAACCACCTTGGGTGAACTATGGATCCAAGTTGAAAGAGCTTGGAATGACATACTACAGGAGGATATCCAGCATCTGTATGACTAATTGCTAGTTGCAGCACTGGGATCACAGGAAGGAGTACTCGTATTAATGAGCTGCAGGGACCTCACACTAATGATCAACAGTTTGTACCCTATTACTGGTCATAGGGAGCAATCTGTCAATCATCAGTGATCTTTTCTCACAGAGCAATGTAAACAATGGAGCTAATGGTAAATTTTACAGAAACTACATTATAGACACAACAGATACAGCACTGGAAAGTGCAGACCTTATGAGGACGTGATAAAATAAGTACTACTCATGTGGAAAATCCCTTACCACTCTAGTTCTTCCAATGGTCTCTGCAAAATTATCATTGCAGGACAGCAACAAACACCTGCATGTAACCACTGCTGATGCTCATTGGTTGCCGTGAACATGTTTGAGTAGTTACAAAGTCATATCAGTAATGTGACCCTTAAATAAATATCCCTAAATACACACAGCAAAGTTGTAATAATCAGAATAAAAAATAAAAATAAAATAAAAATCACAATTCCACCATTTGGATTGAGGCTTGTGCTAAGGGTGTTACCTAAGTGGTCTCAGTGATCTTTACTCTTTAACCCCTGTATAGGATCTGGAACCACCAGACTTCTACCTTTGAAGTATTCCATGACAGCTGACCTAGGCAGGTCAAAAGACACTGATATGTTGCACCAAGAAAACATCATAGTCAGTGGACAAGCAGAGATCAGCACAGGAAGTCAGGCAGAGGTGAAAGGGGCTCTCCAGGAATTAAGAAAATGAAAATACGTAAATATTACTTTATTATAAATATATCCCCAAATACCTTTCATTAGTTATAACGTCTTGATTTGTCTAGGGAGAAACAAAATGGCCGCTGTTTTATTAGTACACACAGAACCTGCCCTAATCAAGAGGACAAGTTACTTCATAACGCTGAGGTAAAAAGCTGCCGCCGCCTCCTCCTCCTCCTCTCTGATCCTGAATACAGTTTAATAATTATAGCTGAATCTTTGTGGGAATGTAGTTCAGGAGAAGACGAAGTACAGAGAGGACGGACTGGGCAGACTGTGGTAATTGAGACTGCATACCAGAGGTGCTGCTCATTAGCCAGATCCACTCATGAACTCAATTACAGAGATTCAGCTAAAGATCTTATCATCTGTATTCAGGATCAGAATCCCTGACAGGTAGAGCAGAGAAGAGGATGAGGCAGCTCTTTATCTCAGTGTTGTGAAGTAACTTGTCCTGCTGTGCGATTAGGACAGGTTGTGTGTGTACTAATAGGACAGCAGCCATTTTGTTTCTCCTAATGATTGCTCCTCAGACAAAACAAGCTATTATAACTAATGTAAGGCATTTGAGAATATATTTATAATGAAGTAATATTTAAGTATTTACATTTTCTTAATTCCCAAAGAACCCCTTTAAGCATGGGTAGTCAAAACAGAATGAGTGCCTTCACAGGAATTAGCAAGCAAGAGAAGCTATTGCTCAGGCACCCTCCAGTAGGGAGGGGAAGAGGCCCTTAATACCCAGGTCATGAGAGGCGATATTTTAAGAACCAGAGAGTGCATACCCTAAGAGCAGAGAGTACAGCAGTCAGGAGACTGCAGATGCTGAGTATGGAGCTCAGCAATCCAGTCACCAGCACTCCAGAGGAAACGTATCACCAGATCAGAAAATCTGCAGAACAGGTGAGCACCCCAGCTTCAACCGGGATCAGATAGGTTGGCAGGCCTGGAGCACTGGTGTTACATCACTTAGACCATATATTAATTACATGATTAATCCATGTAAAAAGATATTAGAGCAGCATCCTAAATGCATGTGTTATATAAAATATTACATTATAGAAACGAAAAATTACGATTAACAAAAAAATTAAAGGAATAATGCTTTAATATATGAATGCCAACACAAGAAATAGATATTAATGTTAATCAGACTATTTGTATGTTTGTGTGCGACAGGTATTAACTATGCGGAGCAGAGGCCATCACTTTAGGCAAGGGCTACACTAGTCGTGTGACAACTGTTGCAGCCAGGATCACTAAGTAGCGGTGATCCAATAGAAATAAATGGGATCTCAGCTGCAGTCACAAGAAATCTAACACGGCTGGATTTCTTGTGACTGCTGTGGCGATCCCATTCATTTCTATGGGATCACCGCTACTCAGCAATCCTGGCCACGACCAGCGTTGCTGTGTAGCCCTTGCCTAAAGGCTGGACAAACCCTTTAAGTTCAATCCTAGTCCCTAAAGGGGTTTTCCAATGTCTAAAACATGCCCCCCCCCAATGACGGGGCCCCTCATATAGATAATACCCCACTCCCCGACACCTGCATCGCTCCTGATCCCCGCACGGCCGCCGCTGCATCACCAGGTGATGCTATGGAGGCTTGTCCCCGTTGCGGCCTACTATTTGGCTAAATTTTTGAGCAACACATACCAATACATATACAGTATCCACTTACAACTTAAAGGGAACCTGTCATCATCTTTATGCTGCCCATACTAACGGCAGTATAAAGTAGAGACAGGAGAGTTGATTTCAGCGGTCTGTCATTTATAAGTTAAAAGTAGGTGGTTGTTGAGAACCAACATCACAATCATTGCAGACTGGGCCTGGAAAAGAGTCACGGCCACCTGAGCAGAGTCATGCCTGCCCACCTGCTGATGAGTTACAGTCTTCTACCTAGTTTTCTTCCTTTCTCTCTAGGAAAGAACTGTCAATCATCAGCAGATGGGTGAGTGCAGGAGATTATGAATAACCAGGACTCTTCTCAGGTAGATTTGACTCTTTTCAAGGCCTGGGTTGTAATGATTATGATGCTGGTTCTCAGCAACCACTTACTTTTACCTGATGAGCGACACATCGCTGGATTCAGCATTTCTGTCACCAGTGGCGTACCTACCATATAGGCAGACCACGCAGCTGCTATGGGGCCCGTGAGGAAGAGGGGCCCGCAGTGGAGGAGAGGCCCCGCCCCCGTCTATCTTCCTAACTGTCTCCCGTCTGCTAGCCCCGCCTCCCGTCGGCTAGCTCCGCCTCCCGCCTGTTAGCTCCATTATGCCTGATTCCTCTCTGGATTGCCACTACCCCACCAGTAATGAAGTAAGTGACCAGTTGTTGGTGAGGACAGTGCAGTGAGGGGGGGAGGGGGGGGGGGGGTCACTCAGCTTTCCCAGGCTATTCCTCTGCACATATGTCATTCAGAACAGGAGGAAAGCTGGGTGCTATTATGTAATGTGACTCAGCTTTCCTGATGTCCTGCATGGCACAAGTGCAGAGGCAGGAGAAGATATGAGGGGAGGTGGGAGCTGTATCACTCAGCTTTCTCAGATTATTCTCATGTCTCTCCACATGTGCCATGCAGGGCAGCAGAAAAGCTGGGTGCTATTACATCATGCAATGTCCCTCAGATTTCCTGCTATCCTGCAAGGTATAAATGCTTACATCATGTAATGTTCACCCAGCTTTCCCAGAGACTCCTGTCTCTGCACATGTGTCATGCAGGATAGCGAGTAATGTCAGTGTCTTCTAGCTGTCCTGCATGACGCAGAGGATGGGGGGCACTCGCTTCCTCAAACTTTTCTCATGTCTATGTGCATGTGCCATGCTGGACAGCAGGAAAGTTGGGTTGTATTACATCATGTAACGCCCCAGATTCTTGTCAATATATGCTGAACACCGCCAGAACTATCAGATCCCATTCTCTATAAGGCGACTTTCACACTTGCGGCAGGACGGATCCGACAGGCTGTTCACCATGTCGGATCCGTCCTGTGGCTATTTCCCCATTGACTATAACGGGGGTGGATCTCTGGCGCAGCATGGCGGTGCACGGCGAAAGCCGCCGGACTAAAAGGTACTGCATGTCTGACTTTTTAGTCCGGCGACTTTTGCCGTGCACTATATAGTCAATGGGGACGGAGCGGCGGTCCGGCGGCACGGCGAAATAGCCACAGGATGGATCCGACATGGTGAACAGCCTGTCGGATCCGTCCTGCCGCAAGTGTGAAAGTAGCCTAATGGGTCTGTTGGGATCCGGCATGAGTACTGCCATTTTGTAGAACAAAATACTTCTGCATGAGGCAGGGGAGAAGTTAGGGAGGGTAGTAAGATGAGCCAGGGTGCATAGTAGGAGGGACTAGGAACGGGCATGGGGGCCCAATCTAAATTCTTGCTATGGGGCCCAA
The DNA here is from genome assembly GCF_014858855.1 of Bufo gargarizans. Lineage (NCBI taxonomy): Eukaryota > Metazoa > Chordata > Amphibia > Anura > Bufonidae > Bufo > Bufo gargarizans. The sequence continues at coordinate 358,941,697 of NC_058080.1, read as the reverse complement.
TGATTTCTGTGTACGCCCCTGTCTGTCACTATTTTATACTGCCCTCAGTGAGATCAGCATAGAGTCGATGACAGGTTCCCTTTAAAGAGACTGTAGACAGTCTGGTTCTCAGAGTTCAGTAGAGGATCATACACATACAGTATCTTCCTGAGATTTGCTAGCATGCAACATATTTACAAACTTATATCCATGAAGGGATATAGCCTAAATTTGTCAGGACTTTTGTTTAAACGATTAGACTTAAAGAGGACCCGTCACCTCTGCCGACATGTCTGTTGTAGTACTTACTTGCATTCCCCATGCAATAACAATTCTGGAGCGTCTATTTTTATCCCTTTATTATTTCTACTAGAAGTTATGAATGAATTGCTAGACGTTTGGGGGTGTTTCTCTGCAGTCTGACACTAGCAGCACCGATTGGACACATCCACTACTGGTAACACCCAGCAATACCTTTACAGAAGACTGCTGGCAATTTATTTATAAACTTCTAGCAAGAATAATACAAGAATGGCACAACATAGCGTTATAAGGATAGATGCTCCAGAATGGTTACTACATGGGAGTTGCAAGTAGTTACTAAAACAGACATGTCTGTTGAGGCAACAGGTCCTCTTTAAAGTTTAAGACAACTTTCACATTAGCATTTTTTGCAAACTGTCATAAACGGATCAGGTTGTATTATGTCTTCTATAGCCATGACGGATCAGTCATGACCACCACTGAAAGTCAATGGGGGACGGATCAGTTTTCTATTGCGTCAGAGAAAACGCATCGGTCCCTATTGACTCACATTGTGTGTCAGGACGTGCGCCGCACCACATCGCGGACAGAAAAATGCTGCTTGCAAATGGAACGGAATGCATTTTGTTGCATTTGGTTCATTAACAATGAATGGGGACAAAACTGAAGCGTTTTCTTTCGCTATTGAGATCTTATGACGGATCTCAATAGCGGAATTGAAAACACTAATGTGAAAGTAGCCTAATTGCCGCTATAACCTCCAGAGTCCCTAGAACTAAATTTACTGATTGGTGCCCTCTAAAACAAACTCAATTGCAACATTTGTTTGAAAAATTCTACAGGGGTTGTGGTTTTCACCCAATGGCTTAATTAACAGAATTTTTGCTGCATACCCGGGTCAAAATCCTGCACAACTGCTGCCAATTTCAAGAAGTCATTTGTGAAGTGGTAAAGAAAAAAAACAACAAAAAAAACACAAAACACACCAGAAACCCTGCAAGCAGACGCACTAAACCAGGAACTCTTCAGAATACACTCACCAAATACCTGCACTTGGATTCTGTAAATCCAGAACAATGCATAACACCACAGCTCCTCAACCACCACAATATTATAGTTCGAGGTCTCCCTGAACCACAAGAATCTGAAAATATTTAGGAGACACCACAAACCTTGTTTAAGGAAATCCTAGGGCAACAGTTGAAATCATTCATTAAACTAGACTGGACTAACAGGGCATTATGGTCTAGGAGATCCAGCTGGCAACCCCAAGATATAATATGTTGTGTAACAGTTCATTGAAAGAGGACATCACATGCTCTTTGTGATACAGAATTTAAAAGAACTAATGTAGAACTCCTTGTGGACTCCTACATCCATTATTGCATATACTGATAGAATGCTGGGGGTTTCCTATTCAGCCTCACCTCCAAAAAAGGTTGACATTATGCCTTCTTCCATTCACCCCAAGGACCTTCCCAAATTTAGCTCAATTATGACAACCTCCAGTCAAAGAATAGACAATGAGCTGTTGTTTCCCTGGACACTCCACTGACTACACTTATGTTTTTTATTCTGATGCCTAGGTTGTTTATGCTTATAACATCCTGTTTTCCAATAAGGGGTTTACTTAACAGTTTTTTTGTGCCTTTGGCAGCTTTACTCTACTGAATGTACTTAACATACTTTGACCCTATGGGTTATATTAACACCAGCAGATTGGGTCCCATTAGACTATATTCTCCCATTTAGATATCTCTCACAACCAACCGCACAGGGTGTAGTTTGGCAAATACTATCAAGACTAGAGGTGTTTGTTCTGTTAATATTCAATTACAGCACTGCCACCAGGGAGAATTCCCAAAGCTCTTCCACATGCTGTGGAATTTTACCAGCTATATTTACTGTGGTTCTTCAAATTACCTTTTTTTTTTGGTTGTTCATGTTTTGCATTTAATTTTTCCCACCCCTCCTTTCATGATGCACGTGTTATTTTTTTTTTTATAATGGACATCAATTATGGCAAGACTAAAATCACTGGATGTTAGGGCTCATTCACACGAACGTATTTTGCGCTCTGTATACGGGCCGTTTTCTGAGTTCCGTTCATTTCAATGAGTCTGCAAAAGATCCGCATCCGTTGGTCTGTTCCTTGGCCCCGCAAAATATGAGTCCTGTCCTATTCTTGTCAGTTTTGCAGACAAGAATAGGCATTTCTATAATAGGCCTCCTGTTACATTCCGCATATTGCGGAAGGCACATGGCGCCATCCGTGTTTTGCAGATCCGCAATTTGCAGACTGCAAAAAATGGCACGGTCGTGTGAACAAGCCCTTAAGGAATTAAATCATAACCCAAAAGCCAGCTGGTGGGGGAGATTTCTCAAAACTAGTGCAAAGGAACACTGGCTTAGTCCATGGCAACTAGATTCCACCGTTGCTGTGAGCAACTAAGTCAGTTTTTCTTTACACGTTTTGACAAATTTCCCCCATTTTTTTTTTTATACAAGAAATGCACTTTGATTTAGAAGGCAACCTTAATTTTGCTAAAAAGATTATTTCTATGCTAATACAGAGACAGCTTGACTAAAAGAAGCAGGAACTGTCATTTTACATGTTAATATAGACCCACAGGGTTGCTGTTCTGAGGGTCACCAAATTATCCTATGTAACATTTATGCACCCAGTGAGAAAACATTTTTATGTGGCATATTCTACATCCTGAACTTCATTCAACACATAGTCCTCATAGGTTGAAATTTGAATCTAACCTCAAACAGAATGTGCATTCCACATATACCCTCTTGATCACAGTGAAGACTATTCTGATAAATTACTAACCCTTAGCCTTAGTTTTACAGTATAATGCTTGATCTTGAACCTTCACAATCTGATGCTTGCACAAACTTCTATTTCTACTTTGCAGAGACTAGTAGACACCTGGGCCAAGGGAGCTCTCCCTGTTAGATTTAGGAAAAACTTTTCCACCTCTCTAAGAAACGCTATTGCCCACAAAACAATGAAATTCATTTCCTTCTTGCTAAACAACATAAAGATGGTCTCTTTCTAACACAAAACTCCTCGAACCTTCTGCTAGGACTTTTATATTCCCTCTTATCCACTATACCATCAGAGCTACGAAATAAGTAACTTTCTTCTTTCTTTTCCAAATTACAACTCCCCAGACTGGCCTCTGGAGCACTTGATGAACTTAATAGTGAAAATTCAGTAGAAACACTGGCGGAGACTGTTAGGAGCAGACCAAATGGTATATCTCTGGTTTGGACCGACTCCACTACTTAGATTCTAAAATATTTGGCAATATTTTTAATCTGCAAATGTTAGCTACTTCTTTAAAGGAGAACCAATCTTACCATCTATGCTTTATTCTCACACTACAGTGATTCCAAATCCTGGAAAAGACCATTTGCAGTGGCCTATCAGACTAAATTAATCTAATAAATATTTTCAAAACTTCTGACTAGCAGACTGAGGACCGGTTGGCCTCATCTTATAAATAAAGACCAAGTTGGTAACACCAGGTGTCTTATCGATCCACCTAGTTTAACAGTTACCGACTAAATGGAAACCTCTGCCTGTCACTTACTGGTCATAAAAACTGACAATTCTACCAAAGTCCTATTTATACAAATCTATCCCATTCCTGTCCTTTGCAAAGTCTTCCAACAATTACACACCTTCCTGAATCTAGTGAGTGTACCTAGATTTTGAACTAAATCATGCGAAAATGTCACATACTTTGGTGCATCTAGTTTTAGTAAAATTATCTGCACCTAGCCCGCCAAAGGGGCACAGCTAAGGGTCCATTCACATGTCCGGAACTTGGGTCCGGATCCGTTCCGCAATTTTTAACTTTCAAATAGGGGCGAAACGGATGTGGACAACACACTATGAGCTGTCCGCATCCGCATTTACAGATCCACAATTCCATTCCCGGAAAAAATAGAACACGTCCTATTCTTATCCGCAACTGCGGACAAGAAAAGGCATTTTCTATTCTAGTGCCGGCGATGTGCGGTCCATGAAATGCAGAACGTAGATTGCCGGTGTTTCGTGCATCCGCATTTTTCGGACCGCAAAACTCCTACGGACGTGTGAATGGACCCTTACTGAAAAAATGTGTATAGCTTTACAGAAAGGGACGTGGCCTAATATGCAACATTGTGAGCAAAATTTACACAACTATTCTGGCATAAAATTCCGTCTCAAACTAAGCCAATAGCTGGTATAAAAGTTAGGGTACTTTCACACTTGCGGCAGGACGGATCCGGCAGGCTGGTCTCCCTGTCGGATCCGTCCTTCCGCTGCTTCACCGGACCGCCGCTCCGTCCCCATTGACTATAATGGGGATGGGGGCTGAGCTCCGGCGCAGCACGGCGAAAGCCGCCGGACTAAAAAGTCCTGCATGTCCGACTTTTTAGTCCAGCGGCTTTCGCCGTGCTGCCAGGGCCGGTCTAGGTGAAATGGGGCCCTGGGGCAAAAAACAATAAGGGGCCCCCCACCTCCAAATGCACATTTCTCCAGTCCAACTGACTCCAAGCAGAACCAGGGCGGGCTAGTACACGGGCAAGATGGTGCATGGGATGGATTCGATCCAGTTTAATCAACCAACCTAACAGTAACGGGCCCCCTCCCCTCCCAAATGCACATTTCTCCAGTCCAACTGACTCCAAACAGAACCAGGGTGGGCTAGTATACTGGCACTGGGATGGGTGAGATGGTGCCTGGGATGGATCCAATCCAGTTTAAATCAACCAACCTAACAGTAACTGCCCCCCCCCCCCCCAAATACACATTTCTCCAGTCCAACTGTCCAAACAGAACCAGTGCGGGCTAGTATACTGGCACGGGTGAGATGGTGCCTGGGATGTATTCGATCCAGTTTAATCAACCAACCTACCAGACTGGGATGGATCCCGATCCAGTTTAATCAACCATCCAGTTACTGGTAGGTTGGTTGAATAAACTGGATCGGATCCATCCCAGGCACCATCTCACCCATCCCAGTGGCAGTATACTAGCACACCCTGGTTCTGTTTGGACAGTTGGACTGGAGAAATGTGCATTTGGGGGGGGGAGGGCAGTTACTGGTAGTACCAGTAACTGCCCCCCCCCCCCCTCCAAATGCACATTTCTCCAGTCCAACTGACTCCAAACACAAACAGAACCAGGGCCGCAGGGCGGGCTAGTAGTACACTGGGACGGCCCGGACGGGTGAGATGGTGCCTGGAACCAAGTAAGTCAGTGAGTGGGAAACTGGGAATGGATGGGTCATCATGGATCCGATCCAGTTTAATTAACAACAAAACAATATAACCAATGAACCTACTAATGGAAATTTGGAACTTGGCTGGGGGCTGGCTGCCTTCTGACTGTGGGCGGCGGGCCTTCCCTGGCGCTGCTGGCAGAGTCAGACTGGGCTCTGGGCTGTGGCCGGCTGGCTGCCAATGGCGCTTGCTTGCTCCTTAAGTTCAATCCAAGTTCTCTGCTCTGGGCGGGGGGGGGGGGGGGGGCGGAGCCTGTGGCAACGTACGTCAGCCAGACGCTAGACGTGCCTGCCTGTGCCATGCATGCCGCTGCTCCAGTCTCGAATCTCTTAAAGACACAAGCAGTGGCAGCACAGTCAGCGGCCGCCGGCGTGCCTGGCGGGGGGCCCTTCCACTCCAGCCCAGTTAATTTTAATTACATTACTGCGGCGCGGCGCCGGACCGTTTCCAGACCACACAGGCACACAATAGAATTATAGATAATATAGTAGTTGCGGCCGGGCCGGTGCTGGGGGCCCCTAAAGAGTCGGGGGCCCGGGGGCAATTGCCCCCCTTGCCTCTATGGTAGCGCCGGCCCTCAGCCCCCGTCCCCATTATAGTCAATGGGGACGGAGCGGCGGTCCGGCGAAACAGCGGAAGGACGGATCCGACAGGGAGACCAGCCTGCCGGATCCGTCCTGCCGCAAGTGTGAAACTAGCCTTAGACAAAAGTGTCTAGTGATGCACCAAATTTATCATCCAGCCTGAGCCACTGTGATAAATTTGGTACATATCTAGGCAGTCTACATTTGAGCATCTGCATACATATTTGTGATGACCTTTGGTGGCTTAAACTTTCCCCATTATTGTGAAGGATTATTAGGTCTAGTCTGAGTTTCCCTTTTGGACAAATGGACAGAAAATGAAAAGCTTACAGTTGCTTCTAATCACTCTTTCTCCCTTAACCTGCAAATTAGCCCAGATTCAACCCTATGCTTTATGGATTTTGCTAGACTGAAATCTTTCAGATTCGTTGTTCACACCTGACCTAATACTCCCATCTAGTTATTATCACGATCGGCGTGACTATCACATGCGTGACACAGAGGGAGGGAAAGAGGAAGGCCCTGCCCAAGTGAGAGGGAAGGTGGTGACCCCTGACTCACCTTGCGGCTGGCGCCTGGCTGCCCTGACGTCCCTAGATGGGTTCCTCACCCGTACGCCGATCACGTGCCTAAAACCCTGGCTTTCCCTAAGATGAGCCCTAGATAGTGAACAGGGCGGTGGGAACACTAGTCCGCACCACTAGCTCTAAAGGAAAACACCAAGGGGAGGACAGACAATACAGACTCAACATATAATCCCAGGTGGGCGACAACAGGAGACAACAAAAAGCCCAACAGGGATCCGGAGGGTAGCACTCTGGAACAACAACCAGGATTCACAGCTCCAGTGGGTCAGTATAGAAGTCCAGGCAGGAAGCTCTATAACTGGCAACTAGAGAAGTGTGAGAGGAGAATATAAGGAGGTTGGGAGTGGCAGACAAGAAACAGCTGAGGAGGAGAAGCTACGGATCCCTGAGTGAGACAAAAAGGATTGCAAGGCAAACACAGAAAACAATCACTAAGAAACAACGTGATCTTTAGACATAGAGCGCGCAGCCACCCGCTGCGACTTCCTGACCCCGGGTATAACGGAGTCAGACGTGGCTCTTGACACCCTCGTGACAGTTATATCGAGGTCATGGTTTTGCGCTCTTTATGAACCCTATTCCAAAGGTCTCATATCCAAATGTATAGCCTGTTGAGCCTGTCAACCACAGAATCCATAACTAAACATGGATACATGCTACAATGAGAGCGATGTACAGTGATACCTCAACTTACGATGTACTTGACATGCGATGGTTTCAAATTATCAACAAATAAAAATAAAATATTCAGGCTGCACTCACCAATCAGTGCAACAGGCTTTTTTAATCCTCAGATGGATCGCTGGGTACATCAAAAGCTGAATACATGAGCGGTTGTAGCTGAATACATCAGAGGCTGAATACATCAGAAAGCTGGGTACATGTATATAGCTGAGTACACAAATAGCTGGATTAAAAAGCTGGGTACATACAGTGGGATGCGAAAGTTTGGGCAACCTTGTTAATAGTCATTTTCCTGTTTAAATCGTTGGTTGTTACAATAAAAAATGTCAGTTAAATATATCATATAGGAGACACACACAGTGATATTTGAGAAGTGAAATGAAGTTTATTGGATTTACAAAAGTTGTGCTATAATTGTTTAAACAAAATTAGGCAGGTGCATAAATTTGGGCGCTGTTGTCATTTTATTGATTCCAAAACCTTTAGAACAAATTATTGGAACTCAAATTGGCTTGGTAAGCTCAGTGACCCCTGACCTACATACACAGGTGAATCCAGTTATGAGAAAGAGTATTTAAGGGGGTCAATTGTAAATTTCCCTCCTCTTAATTTTCTCTGAAGAGTAGCAACATGGGGGTCTCAAAACAACTTTCAAATGACCTGAAGACAAAGATTGTTCACCATCATGGTTTAGGGGAAGGATACAGAAAGCTGTCTCAGAGATTTCAGCTGTCTGTTTCCACAGTTAGGAACATATTGAGGAAATGGAAGACCACAGTCAGAGTCAACCCACAGACCAGCACCAAAGACCTACAACATCATCTTGCTGCAGATGGAGTCACTGTGCATCGTTCAACCATTTGGCGCACTTTACACAAGGAGATGCTGTATGCGAGAGTGATGCAGAGGAAGCCTTTTCTCCGCCCACAGCACAAAAAGTGCCGCTTGAGGTGGGCTAAAGCACATTTGGACAAGCCAGCTTCATTTTGGAATAAGGTGCTGTGTACTGATGATACTAAAATAGAGTTATTTGGCCATAACAAGGGGCGTTATGCATGGAGGAAAAAGAACACAGCATTCCAAGAAAAACACCTGCTACCTACAGTAAAATATGGTGGTGGTTCCATCATGCTGTGGGGCTGTGTGGCCAGTGCAGGGACTGGGAATCTTGTCAAAGTTGAGGGACGCATTGATTCCACTCAGTATCAGCAGATTCTGGAGACCAATGTCCAGGAATCAGTGACAAAGGGATCTTTCAACAAGACAACGACCCTAAACACTGCTCAAAATCCACTAAGGCATTTATGCAGAGGAACAAGTACAACGTTCTGGAATGTCCATCTCAGTCCCCATACCTGAATATAATTGAAATTCTGTGGTGTGACTTAAAGAGAGCTGTCCATGCTCGGAAGCCATCAAACCTGAATGAACTAAAGATGTTTTGTAAAGAGGAATGGTCCAAAATACCTTCAACCAGAATTCTGACTCTCATTGGAACCTACAGGAAGCGTTTAGAGGCTGTAATTTCTGCAAAAGGAGGATCTACTAAATATTGATTTAATTTCTTTTTTGTGGTGCCCAAATTTATGCACCTGCCTAATTTTGTTTAAACAATTATAGCACACTTTCTGTAAATCCAATAAACTTCATTTCACTTCTCAAATATCACTGTGTGTGTCTCCTATATGATATATTTAACTGACATTTTTTATCGTAACAACCAACGATTTATACAGGAAAATCATGACGATTAACAAGGTTGCCCAAACTTTCGCATCCCACTGTATGTGTGTGGCATCGGAAGGACTTGCATACAAGCATGCAGTGGTTGAGATTCGGCGATGGCAGTTTCGCGCGTCAGCGCTTCATCTGGCCCTTAGATATAACTGCGTGTCCGCGCCAGTTATTTAAAGGATAACTGTCGTATATATTTTTGGGGGGAGTATTAGATTGTGGTGATTAATATCACATTGGTGGCCCTATTTCAACTTTTCACTGTGTATTCAATTACCCCTTAATTCCACATTTTTGTTCCCTGTACTGCCTATTTTTACCTGTGCTTAAAGGGACACTGACAGGCCCGATAAAAATATTTAGTTATTCCTATGCAGTCATAGGTCTATTAAAGTGTATTCCAATCACATAAGAGTACCCCCTGTCCACATTGTAAACCATGTAAAAACAACTTTATAATTATCTGTCAATCACCTTCCTTTATGCCCAAGGGGCGTTTTTTCACATTTCTATGCCCAAGGGGCGTTTTAACTCCTACCTTTGTGCCCAGCCGCGCCCCAACTGTCGCTTCCTAGCGCTGCCCAGCTCATTATTATTCACTGCGCTGGGCGGCTTTTACAGTCCCCGATCCTCCCGAGCCGGCGCAGCAGGAGACGCTGGCATTGAATAAGGGACGCAGGCGCACTGCGAGTGAGGGTGCCAGGGTCTCCTGCTGGATTGAACTCACTTGGGCAAGTTATCCGGCGCATGTGCAGAAGGTACAAGTGAGTTCAATCCAGCAGGAGACCCTGGCATTGAACTCACTTGTACCTTCTGCACGTGCGCCGGATAACTTGCCCAAGTGAGTTCAATCCAGCAGGAGACCCTGGCACCCTCACTCGCAGTGCGCCTGCGTCCCTTATTCAATGCTAGCGTCTCCTGCTGCGCCTGCGCGGGAGGATCGGGGACTGTAAAAGCCGCCCGGCGCAGTGAATAATAATGAGCTGGGCGGCGCTAGGAAGCGACAGTTGGGGCGCGGCTGGGCACAAAGATAGGAGTAAAAACGCCCCTTGGGCATAAAGAAATGTGAAAAAACGCCCCTTGGGCATAAAGGAAGGTGATTGACAGATGATTATAAAGTTGTTTTTACATGGTTTAAAATGCGGACAGGGGGTACTCTTATGTGATTGGAATACACTTTAATAGACCTGACTGCATAGGAATAACTAAATATGTTTATAGGACCTGTCAGTGTCCCTTTAAAATAGGGTTGCTAGGCATGGCACATCTATGTTGATAGACAGAGCACGCAGCTGCAGGCTCACATTACTGACAAACAGGGACTGTAAGTTAATGATTAAAGCCAGGTCCTCCTCAGCAGCTGAACACTGCCCGGGCTGTGTGCACTTCTCCCTGTCCCTGCACTTGGCAGACGCTCCCTCACTCAGCAGAGCTGGAGAATGCAGAGTTGGAGTAGCGCAGACCAGGGAAGGGAGATCTGCCATCTGCTCAGTGTATAAATAAAAGCAACATGTGGTAAGAGGACCTCTTTGTGCTGCAGGAGATTAACCCTTCAGGGTTACTGACACTTTTGGGGGGCTATTGTTACTTGCTAGTGCATGTGAGGAGCTCAATGCATTGCAGGTAGTGAGGGCAGCCGGGATTAGCCTCTGGGTGAGGGCAGTGGCGGCCATCTTAACTGAATAGTGAAATTGCAGTTTTATGCAGACTGGTTGCTAAGGGCTGAATCAAATTAAATAAGGGGTAAGTCAGTCTAATAGTAACTGATTCTGGAATATCATGTTATTAGTAACTAAATATATGAAAATTGAAATTAGGGTCTAAATGTGACAGTTATCCTTTAAGCATAGGCTCCGGCGTCTCACCATTATGATGTCATCCGCTGCGTCACAGACTAGGAACATTCGTCTGACGTCGCCCTGGAGCCGGTGCTATATGGTGTATTAAAACACAATCATAAAAACAACAAATCTCTTGCTAACATATGAGATGGTTAAAGAAACACTTGCCAATCTATTTTGTCATTTAGACCTAGCGGGCCCATTGCGCCCGTGCGCAGTATCCATCTATTTTCTCTCCTTCATAATTTGCGGTGCCTATCTCCTCCATGAGGGAGGTTCTGTACCGTTTCTATGCCCGCAAACCTTAATACATTGACATCTCCATTATGTATGGAATTGACATGTTCTATTACACGTGGGCAGCCCTTGCCTGAACTTCTGGATAAAACATGTTCCCTAATCCTCTCACTTTGGTTTCTAACTGTTTTGCCAATGTAGAATCTGCCACATGTGCAAATTAATAAGTAAACAACAAACTTGGTTTTACAAGTAATAAGTGTTTTTACCCTATATATTGGACACCTCCAAAGATTAGAGTTTCCCATTGAGGGCTAAATTTGCAACATATGCAGTCTCCACAGCGGCGGTTACCCTTGGGTTTCCACCCATCTAACCAGGTATTTGTCTCCTCCCTAAAGCGACTGCGTACTATACTTGTCTTTGAATGTGTGGCACCTCCTAAATGCAATAATGGGGCGAATGCCCTTCACATTGGTTAAATTGTAATCTCCTTCCAAAATGTCCCAATTACTGTCTATTACTTTTTTAATCTGTTCTGCCATGGGACAAAATTTGAAAGAGAAGACAATTGGTTGTGCGTCTTCCTGTTTTTGTTTCTGTGCAATCCTATGAGTGTCACCTACTGTATTTGTGTTACTTTTGACAAAGCTTCATTGAGCAAACTGATTGGCTATCCTCTGGCTAGAAAGCGTTTTTTTTTTTTTAAATCTGAGGCCTGCTTTGCATAATCCTCCTCTGTTCTATTTATGCGCTTCAATCTTAGAAATTGACCATTGGGGATCGCCTTCTTGACACTAAAAGGGTGGAAGCTAGAATACTGTAGGCGTGAATTGGTGGCAGTGGGTTTGCGATATCCCTCTGTCACCAACTCACCATCCCTAACTGTAATAAGCACGTCCAAGAATTCCAACTTCCATATTCCTGCTGTTGTCTTTGTTTAAGTAATCAACAAAGTCGACAAAATCCTTCTCTGAGCCTGACCAAATGATGAACATTTCATTTATAAATCTAAGATGTGTACATGTACGGGAGAAATCTATTTACAACTGAATATATGAATTTATCTTCTAGTCTAGCTAAAGTGTGAAGGGACATTATGCCTCCCAAACAGGCAAAAAATAAAATTGCTATAAAAACAAAACAGGAACTTAATTTAAAAAAAACAAAACAAAAAAAAAAAACACGACTATGGCATAAATATAAGTGAGCTAGTGTAACAGTATGATTTCCCACAACCAACCATTTCTACAATTGTGAAGATAGACACTTAACAGCATTAAAAAGACTGACAAATCAACCACAGTGCACAAAGATGGAGAGGTTGCTGTATTTATGGATTAAGAAAAAGCAAATGAGAGGGGACACTGTTCCAGGACACTGTGAACATGCAAAAGGAATTTTTTTTAAGAACTGAAAGCAAATTCAGTCAAGTGGTGACGCCACTGTGGTACCAGTCGTTATGAAGAGTTTAGAGACAGCAAAGGTTGGTTTGAATGTTTCATGCAAAGATGGGAGGTGAAAAGTGTTATACGACATGGAGAGGCAGCTAGCTCAAATTGCGAAGCAGATGATTCTTTTAAACTGGAATTTTAGCATCTTCTGGATCATGAAGGCTACCTTCCACAACAAGTTTTGAATTGCGATTAAACTGCCTTATTCTAGAAGAAAATGCCCAAGCGAACATACATCACCAAAGAAGCTAGTCTTCCTGGACACAAGCCTATGAAAGTCCGACTAACCCTCCTGCTGGGATCTAACGCATCAGGGGATTTTAAGCTAAAACCAAAGTTGGTTTATCATTAGGACACCCCTAGAGTTTTCAAACAGAAGTAAAGCCAATTTAGGAGTGTTCTGGCGCTGCAATAGGAAGGCCTGGGTGACCAGACATGTGTTTAATAAATGGGCAACAGAAGTCTTGTCCTTCAAATCATACCTGGAGAAAAAAGGACTGCCGTTAAAAGTACTGCTGCTGTTAGACAACGCTCCTGGTCATGACCCAGCACTGGCAGAATCCTTGGAGGCCCAATTTAATTTAATCACAATTAAATTTCTACCTCCAAACACCACTCTTCTTGAACCTATGGATCAACAGGTCATCTCAAACTTCAAGAAACTGTACACCAAGAAGATGTTTGCGAAATGCTTTGAAGCGACTGAGGCAGACAAAAAATTGACATTGGCAAAGCAAGGTTTAACATCTTGTACTGTGTGAGGCTAATTGTTAATGCATGGAATGACGTTTCTATTCGTGTCCTTAATTCTACTTGAAGACTTTTATGGCCCTCTGTCGTGCATGAAGCCACTGTTTGTGGTTCATACAGAAAATGAGATTGAGCAGGAGATTGTCACTTTAGCCCAGTCTAGGAGTCTGGAAGTTGATAAAGATGATGTAGAAGAGCTCATTCAAGACCATGAGAGCGAACTGACTACAGAAGAGTTACTTGGGCTTGAGAAGTCAATACAGCATGACAGTGGAGAAGAGGAGCGTTGTGAAGAGGACCATGTTATCACAGCTCAAGAGATGAATCTGTTTCCTTCCTGGGAAGTTGTAAAGAATGTTGTCCAAAAACCCAGACAGACATCGCTCTTGCTGAGCTTAAAACTTGTAATTATGAAGACAAGGTGCTGAACTACTTAGTTACATTAGACGTTTTTTCAGCAGTACCAAAAGGCCAATAAAAGACCTTGAAGATGCTCCCACACATGTAGAGAATAATCAAGAAGCTTCTTCTGACTGCTAAAGGTAAGAACCTGCTTTATTTCTATTCATTTTGTGCTTAATGTGCCTCAATCCTCCCTTTTTTCTTATGACGGTCAACATTTTTGAGGTTTGGAACCAATTACCCATTTTCCATAGACTTATGGTTTCAACATACAATGTTCGTCGCAGAACCAATTAATACTGTATGTTGAGGGAACACTGTATAAGCAGAGATACCCCTTGATAATTTGAGAAAATTATTTGGCGTAATGTAGCAAAATAGTTCTTGTGTACACTGAGGAACAAAGAAGATGATACATTGGTATCACATTCACAAAATGCTACATAAATGTTACTACATAAATGTTAATTCATTAGTTTTTGGCTATTTTTGGAGATGCCAAGGACACAAAAGGATCCATACTGCATATCTTTTGGACGTGCCCACTAATCAATCCATTATGAACAATGGTGTGGTGGCTGCAATCATTAAAGGGACACTGACAGGCCCAATAACCATAATTGGCTGTACATATCCATGCACAGGTCTTCTAATGTGCATTAAAAACATATAAGTATCCCCCCTGTCCACATTATGAATACAGTTAACTCACGTTTTATAACCTGAACTAATCGCTTCTCTTGCGCCCAGCCAGCATCAGCCCGACTGCCATTTTTGAAGCGCCGCCCAGCTCATCAATATTTACTTAGCTGGGCAGCTTCTGCAGTCCCCGACCTTCCGAGATCCGGCACATGCCCAATAGAAAGCTATGGGTGTCGGGCGCATGCGCAGAAGCTGAAAGCGAGTCCGATGCCCATAGCTTTCTATTGGGCATGCGCCGGATCTCGGAAGGTCTGGGACTGCAGAAGCCGCCCAGCTATGTGAATATTGATGAGCTGGGCGGCGCTTCAAAAACGGCGGTTGGGCTGATGCTGGCTGGGCGCAAGAGAAGCTGAAACCCCGCCCCTTGGGCGGAAAGAACGGCGATTAGTTCAGGTTATAAAACGTGAGTTTACTGTATTCAGAATGTGGACAGGAGGGATACTTATATGTTTTTATTGCACATCAGAAGACCTGTGCATGGATATGTACAGCTAATTATGGTTATTGGGCCTGTCAGTGTCCCTTTAAAGTGAGTCTGTCATTCGCAACATGGCAATGCAAACCATAATAAACTCACCTAATTCCAACTGTGGCTCCCTTGCAGATTAAAGGCAAATTATGCTTTTAAAGTACAATGAGGACAGAGCACTGCACACAAGCTCCACTCCATTCACTGGAACACTGATTGACATGGCCAGGCAGTGGGTATGTACAGTAATCTCACCCGTCACTGCCAATGTTCTGCCCTCACTATACTAAAGGGATCTTTTTCATGTTTCACAAAAAGTGATTTTATCTGCAAGGAAGCCATATATCACTATACGAATGGTACAGCTAAAATTAGGTGTGCCTATCTGGCATTATGCTGGGATGGATAGTGATGTAGAGGATGACAGACTCACTTTCATTTAAGTTCCTTCTCAACATCCTTCCAAAAGTGATTTGTAGGTTGGTTGCCAGTCTGTTCCCATCTACTTACAGCTGTGAAGTGTCCCATACTCAGAAGCAATCATTCCCACCCTCTCCAACAGTATGTCAGAATTAAAGCCATTCGTAACACATAACGTTCAACAGCGAGCATTAACAAGTTGCTGGATGAATTATTTTATTTTAGCATCACATGATTTCTGAGCAACATAATGTTGCCAGGGATATAATTCAACTTCCAGCTGCACAGTCACGCTCAGTTCGAAAAAAGGCAAAAAGATCTCAGGTGGCATGCGAAACAACTAAAATAAGCAATTTAGAAATTCCCATTTTACACATGTGAACATCATAACGTCCGACTATAAATGAAAGCTACACTATAAGCAGGCTGGTCCTTTCAAACATCTTAAAAGAGAACATTAATAGACTAAGCAGCATTTTTTTAAGTGAAGAAAAAAAAATAACAATTAAAATTTTATGTGAAAACAGGAACAGTTACAATCTACAAATCTAATGTTAGAAATGGAGATTACATTTTGTTTACGTTAAAGGGGTTTTCCAAGACTTTAGAACCAATGACCTATCCTCTGGTTGGTGGGGATCCGACACTGATCAGTTGTTTGAGAAGGCAGATGCGCCTTCTCACAGGTTACGCTAGGCCATGTGACGTGTTCTAGGAGGAGAAATCCAATATATGGCACTCCACAGATCATTTATAGTTTTTTATTTTTTTGTGTCTGTTTGTAGACTAAAGAAATGCATTAAAGGGGTTGTCCCACCTGGACACTTATGGTATATCCACAGTATATGCAAAAAATTTCCAATATGTTTGGGTCCCACCTCTTGTACTTGCTTCGATCTCAAGCATGAGACTCCACCAGGAATGGAAAAGGTGCTGAGGACATGTGCCTTGCCTTACTCACCCATTTTCATAATCCTAGAGGAGTGAATGGAGAAAGCCACACATGCTTGGCATGCTCTCCATTCCTGGTGAAGCCCCATTTTTTAGATAAACAGCAAGTCCCAGAGGTGGGATCTGTTGCTATTAGATATTAATGGCATATCCTATGGATATGAGATAAATGTCCACATAAGATGACCCTTTTAACTCTATTCAGTATACCATGTGAAACACATCTTAAAGGGTTTCGGTCACCCCAATTTTCGCTATTAAACAGGCTGTCATTAGAGATGTGAAAATGTCACCTGAATTTAACTCTGCACTTTTATTTAAGTATGCCCCCATTTTCGTGTACTTTTAAAGGGATTCTGTCGTGAGAAATTGGTCCTATAAGCTAAACATATGGTGATGTCCCTTGTAAAACACTGAATCCTAAAGTGAGTTTATCAAATGCCCCTGTGGCTCTATATTCATAAAAAAGAGGTTTACATCACCTGTCAATCACTTCGAAATGTGTCCATGGGGATGTCTCCTGGTGAAAGGTGCCCAGCTGCATCCATCTCATTTAGGTGCCCAGCGCCGCCTTCAAATGCTGAAATCGCCGCCCTCACTTTCTTTCGATCCGCCTACCTCAGCTCAGTTCAACGCCGCCTCTCGTACGTCCGCTCGAATCAGCCAGATCCCGCGCGTGCGCACTAGGTATAACCTGATGTGCCCATGTGGACTACTGGCAGCAGCCTCGTTTAGCGAAGTGTGCATGCGCCGGCTGGCGCACTTCGCTCGAACCTCCACTGACTGCCCTATTCAAGTATGCCCCCGAAAACGGGTGCATGCTTGAATAAAAGAAATGCAGAGTTAAATTCAGGTGACATTTTCACATCTATAATTTTAGCCTGTTTAATAGCGAAAATTGGGGTGACAGAAACCCTTTAAATATATTATGTGCATCAGACAGGGGGCTTAGTCGCTCTTTTTTTGAAAAAGGTCAAGACAAAGTCTGCAGGAAATTACATTGTGTATACATGAACAAACCTTACAATTTGGCCTTAATCCCTATAAACTATTGCAACCAAACACAATAATGATTCAGATGTTCCTTTGTATATTTATTTTTTCTTTAATTTGTGAAGCCTACAAATAAGGCAAGTAAACACCACAGTAAAAACAAATAGCCCCTTCCAATTTTTCATTCCCATAAAGAGAAAAAATATATATATATATATATATATATAACAAAAACAAAAATAAATAAAAAAAAAACACAAATGAATAGGACATAATATAGTGTTTGCTTTGCAAGATATAAATTCCACACAATGATCTTTTTAAAAAGGTAAAAATGATTTATAATACACAGATATTTACGCTGCCGTGCTAGCATAGAAAATGCACATGCATCCATGCCTAGCCTAATCAATATAAATAATAACCAACTAAAAATACAATAGACAACACTAGCATTTTGTTTTCTTTTAAACAAACATATAAAACAAGAAATCGTTCACTTCAGACTCACAGTGACAGGCTCATTGCCAACAGGAAATAATATTTTCATTCACACATCCACATTCAGTATTTAGAATATTTATTCAGACCTTTGTATTTTTTTTGTTGTACAGTTGGATATTTTGTACCATGCTGGTTTGAGTGGATTTTTCTTTTTTTTATATAGTCTCTTAAAGAAATATATATTTTTATACAGCTTTGCAAATTAGTACATTTAGGACATATAATGTGGTTGAAAAGGAAAGCAGATTGCATACTGATATTAACCAAATTCCATAGGGTAAATGAATCAGTGATATATTTTACAATTAATACATTACATAGTGTCTGGAACTCCAGGCACAGAATGATAGTAAAAAAAAAAAGTAATGGAGGTACATACTTGTGACTAATACATTAACGAATAATGGGGAAAGAATTCTATTGGCATGCATTTGCATCACATAGCATCACCGACACTCTTGTTTCTGGTGCCTATGCATGGTTTTCATGCAGGCAGCATACACTTATTTTTGTACTCATTATGCACAACTCTACATAAAGAAGATTTCTCCCATCATCACTCATGCCCTTAGGTAATATTTGCAGTTTCATAATCAAATCACAGTTTTATGTTAAGGTATACTTCAACTATGAGAATACCATAAAAGGTTTCCAAATGTAAGCATAAGCAACAGTCTTATTTGTGACCCATACCACCCAATAACCCAAAGAAGAAAAAGATGAAATGAAAAGCAGCATATAGTACACCCAGACAAAATAGTTTTGAAACAGTGTCGTAGAAAATATACTTTATACATTGCGAGATTAACAGTTAACATTAAGGTGTCAAAAGTAGGTCAGAATAATACATATTTTCTATATATTTATATAATCAAAATTTGACATTGTTACATAATCTCGTTCGTTATCTTGGCCTGGTAATATAACAACATACAAGGCACCACACAGCATCTAGAGCCGCCTCAGAAGTTATTTCTGAAAGCTAGGAATGCGCTAGCATTCGAGGAGCCTCACAGTAGGGCTATTCATGTAGCTCTATTAACAAATGTGTTTGTTTTTCGATTAACCCAAATATTCACACACGCGCTATCCACTGGGTAGACGAACACTCATTCCATTCCCACAGTTCCGACTTGTTCCTAAGATTGTATTCACTCAGCGGCCTTATAAAAGGGTTACTGAACAGTCTAGTAAAGTATTTGCAAGCAATAAATATGCAGGATGAAGATAAATCTGTAGAGACAGGACATCTACCAAGTAGTACACCAAAAAACAAGACAAACAAAGCATAAAACTCTCTGCAAGCTAGAAACTATTTGGATCGCTTCACCAGTGCAAACTTTTCACTCATACTCTCTTCAGCAGTGCACCAAAAACAGAAAGAATATAGGTTGGTGGATAACCGACAAAGCCTCAACCTGTACCTATAAACTAAAAAGAATTCATGCCTCTAAAAAGCATGTGTCCTCACCGCAGGTATGGGGATAAGCGTCAGGTCAGTGGAAGTCAGACTGCTGGGACCTCAATCGATCACCAGAACATTGATGCCATGTCCTTCCACATGAATGAAGTGTGGGTCAAGCATGACCACGTTACTCCATTCATATCCATAAGGACTGACTGCCTGTGGATAGGGGATACGTTTAAAACTTTGGATAGCCATTTAAAATTTAGCGCTCATTTTCACGGATTTTTTTTTAGGGGTTTTCAGCACATTATGTGGGAAGCAATCTTGCCTAAGCTGCTGTTACCATGAAGAAATATGGTTTAAAGCAACCACAAAAACAATTGACATGAGATTCATTTCTATGGGACAGTTTACCTGTGCAAAGAGAGACTAAACGGTATCCATCACCTATCACGAAAGGTGCTATTCACAGAGGTGTTCTCTGTCATGGTAATTCTGCCTGTGATAAGTAGATAACTGTGTCATGTTATTAAGCTTGGTGACCGGTAGGAAAACTGACGGATTCTCAGATGATTATTATAAATTTCACATTTACACATTCCCTTTTTTGTAGCAATAAGAAATGAGATGTCACTTAGATACACATGCTATGAGAATTAATAGTGTTAATCAAATTCTATGTGGATTCCCGTCACTGGTTTACGATTAATTAGCATTTATTAGAATAGGACCAGTAATACAATTTTCTAGTATATTAGTGCAAGTTCAGGGGAACTGGAGGCACACAGAGTCCCTATGGCTCCTTACTATGGTGCTAGTCTTTCCTAGACTTTATGCATATATGGAAGAAAAGCTTTACAGTATTGCAACTGATGGACCGTAACCATGATTTATTCTGTATGAAGACAAACTTCCATCTATGGCACCACAGTACAACTGCACTAAACGCCATAGGCTAACTTCAGACGAGCATGTCCACCGGGAGAAACCCATTATGGATACTGCTCCTTTGACAGGACCTCATGGCAGTAAAATGATTTACAATGCTGTCTGTCCCGGCCTGACCTGGGATCTATTACATTGTACTGGTGGAATTATGTCAGTACTATTCAGCAGAGACAGATTTTTTTTATAATGTAGCGTATAAAGTTATATAAAAAATACCCCATTTCTAGGATTGGATTTCATTCTAAGAGAAATATAGTATATGCCAGAGTTATAGTACTTCTGAGACTAGTGAGGTAACCTTTTAAATCAATAAAACATTATGGGTCTGGTCTTCTCATCAAAGGGGTTTTGCCACTTCAGCAAATAGCATTTATTATGCAGAGAAAGTTTCCATGGTTACCACCACCCTGCAGTCCAGCAGCGGCCGTGCTTGTACACTATAGAAAAAAGAACCAGCCTATGTGAGCTCCTGCGGTCCTGGCCACCAGAGGGGCCGGCATTTTTTCCTATAGTGTGCAAGCACGAACACCACTGCTGGATGGCAGGGTGGTCGTAACCATGGAAACGAGCAGTGTATAATAAGATGGAAAAATTAACTAAGCCAGCAAAGGAGGCAATATGGATAATAACAATACATTAGTAAGTGCCTTGTATTAATTTTCTCTACATTCGTGTGCTGTCCACAGTTTTTTGCAGCCCCATGGAAATTGATGGGTCCACATTTGAGCCGTAAAAAATGCAAACCAAATAAGTTTGTGTGTATAAGGCTTAAGTGTGTACACATATGTACATAGCTCTCAGTCACTGACAGTTGCCCAACGGTGGTCTTAAAGGGTTGTCTCACTTCAGCAAGTGGCATTTATCATGTAGAGAAAGTTAATACAAGGCACTTACTAATGTATTATGATTGTCCATATTGTCTCCTTTGCTGGCTTGATTCATTTTTCCATCTTATTATACACTGCTCGTTTCCATGGTTACGACCACCCTGCCATCCAGCAGAGGTGCTCGTACTTGCACACTATAGGAAAAAATGCTGGCCCCTCTGGTGGCCAGGACCGCAGGAGCTCACATAGGCTGGTTCTTTTTTCTATAGTGTACAAGCACGGCCGCTGCTGGACTGCAGGGTGGTGGTAACCATAGAAACTGTCTCTGCATAATAAATGCTATTTGCTAAAGTGGCAAAACCCCTTTTAGTACAATGGTCAGAAGTCAATCAGCACAGTTTAATCTTTCTAGGTTCCATCTGAAGAAACATGTGCAATGGATAATACTGGAAATATATGACCAAATAACCTCTATAAAATGCTAGTTCCCATTTTGTACAGATATATGAAGGCCACACTGGGGCAACTTTAGCCCATATTTTAGAGGAGTAAAATAGTATAGCAATAAAAAGCGTCTAGGTCTATCCAACCAGTAGGATATAAAGAATTAGTGCAGCCAGCGGCACTAGGAAGTGGGGGAGCGTGTAGAGTATTACATTTAATAAGAAGCCATTGCATTATTTATATTGTTACTTTCTTAGATTTTGCTACTAATGGACATTTTAGCCTCATCTAAAAAAAAAAAAAAATCTGAATATAAAACCATATTTTCCTTTAGGTCAAGCAACAGAACTTGTGTAAATTGTAAAAAGGTGTAAACAAAAACTGGCTAATGTTCAGAACTACTAGGCAGTGGATACCAAATTTATACAGAAATTTACACAAAAGTGTGTGTGTGTGTGTGTGTGTATATAATATATACACACACATCTATACTTAAAAACAATGGCAACGTGCTTGAGGGCATTCAAATTTAACATGTTTTACTTTATGGTCAATAGCTGCATACCAATACATATATATCTAGGTGTTCTGAGGGCTACGTCAATGTAAAATGGGCATGTTATGCAGTGCTACAGAAATCTGAAATGCTAAAATGGTTTCATTTTTTGTAAGAAAATAAATAAATACTTGGCCTTATAACAACAGAAAGACTGTCAGGGCAATGGTTATCTTGCTGCTGTGGCGAGTACTAAATGTCCAGTGAAGGGAAGCCCTAAAAAGTGGAACAGCAGGCAGTCTTTCATATGCTATGTACAGTAAGGACATGTTCAGGAACCAGTGTGTGGTCATACCACAATAAGCTATGTAGAACAGTTACATATAATCATAAAGGTAACCCACAGGGAACAAATTCTTTACTTTTACCTACATTATTTTCATGGTTCACTACTGTGGATCATTAGATTAGTGGAAAAAATATATATGTTTATTGGCCAGGCAATGCTTCACTTGACTCAGGATATATAAAACTTATGATATGCATTAATGGCTAACCGAACAATAGTCGATAAAAACATGTCAAGCAGTCTAAACAAAACTCCGGGTGGCAAATACTTGCCAGTACAGTATGTTGCCTATCTCAATGCTACAGTGCATCTCTGCTTTGTAATAAATATGAAACATTCTTGTAGGAACATTAGTGAATTTTAAGGGGTTATCTGGGATCTGAAAATAATGTTTAAAAAAGTTATATATTTTCCTTGCAATACAGATGTGTCCACCTTTCTCGTTTCTTGAAATTTATAAGATATAACATTTGCATACTAATTTAATAAAATCACAATCCATCCTGTAAAAAAACAAAGACAAACGTTTTATTATTTTTTAAACATGGAAGCTGACAGATGGCAGTCATCTACTCCGATTGTTTTCTTCCCTGTTTAACATCTTGATCCATTCCTCCCGGAATATGCCATGTTTATACACAAGTTAAGGGAGGACACATCTGTGTGTATATATATATATATATATATATATATATATATATCCTTCTAAAAAAAATTAGCATATTGTGATAAAGTTCATTATTTTCTGTAATGTACTGATAAACATTAGACTTTCATATATTTTAGATTCATTACACACAACTGAAGTAGTTCAAGCCTTTTATTGTTTTAATATTGATGATTTTGGTATACAGCTCATGAAGACCCAAATTTCCTATCTCAAAAAATTAGCATATTTTATCCGACCAATAAAAGAAAAGTGTTTTTAATACAAAAAAAGTCAACCTTCAAATAATTATGTTCAGTTCTGCACTCAATACTTGGTCGGTAATCCTTATGCAGAAATGACTGCTTCAATGCGGCATGGCATGGAGGCAATCAGCCTGTGGCACTGCTGAGGTGTTATGGAGGCCCAGGATGCTTCGATAGCGGCCTTAAGCTCATCCAGAGTGTTGGGTCTTGCGTCTCTCAACTTTCTCTTCCTAATATCCCACAGATTCTCTATGGGGTTCAGGTCAGGAGAGTTGGCAGGCCAATTGAGCACAGTAATGCCATGGTCAGTAAACCATTTACCAGTGGTTTTGGCACTGTGAGCAGGTGCCAGGTCGTGCTGAAAAAGGAAATCTTCATCTCCATAAAGCTTTTCAGCAGATGGAAGCATGAAGTGCTCCAAAATCTCCTGATAGCTAGCTGCATTGACCCTGCCCTTGATAAAACACAGTGGACCAACACCAGCAGCTGACATGGCACCCCAGACCATCACTGACTGTGGGTACTTGACACTGGACTTCAGGCATTTTGGCATTTCCCTCTCCCCAGTCTTCCTCCAGACTCTGGCACCTTGATTTCCGAATGACATGCAACAGTCCAGTGCAGCTTCTCTGTAGCCCAGGTCAGGCGCTTCTGCCGCTGTTTCTGGTTCAAAAGCGGCTTGACCTGGGGAATGCGGCACCTGTAGCCCATTTCCTGCACACGCCTGTACACGGTGGCTCTGGATGTTTCTACTCCAGACTCAGTCCACTGCTTCCGCAGGTCCCCCAAGGTCTGGAATCGGTCCTTCTCCACAATCTTCCTCAGGGTCCGGTCACCTCTTCTCGTTGTGCAGCGTTTTCTGCAACACTTTTTCCTTCCCACAGACTTCCCACTGAGGTGCCTTGATACAGCACTCTGGGAACAGCCTATTCGTTCAGAAATTTCTTTCTGTGTCTTACCCTCTTGCTTGAGGGTGTCAATGATGGCCTTCTGGACAGCAGTCAGGTCGGCAGTCTTACCCATGATTGCGGTTTTGAGTAATGAACCAGGCTGGGAGTTTTTAAAAGCCTCAGGAATCTTTTGCAGGTGTTTAGAGTTAATTAGTTGATTCAGATGATTAGGTTAATAGCTCGTTTAGAGAATCTTTTCATGATATGCTAATTTTTTGAGATAGGAAATTTGTGTTTTCATGAGCTGTATGCCAAAATCATCAATATTAAAACAATAAAAGGCTTGAACTACTTCAGTTGTGTGTAATGAATCTAAAATATATGAAAGTCTAATGTTTATCAGTACATTACAGAAAATAATGAACTTTATCACAATATGCAAATTTTTTTAGAAGGACCTGTGTGTGTGTGTATATATATATATATATATATATATATATATATATATATATATACACACACACACACACACACACACATACACACACACACACACACTGTGATTGATTTTGTAGTATTCCCAAACACTCCCACTCATCTTTGTTCAAAACTATACTTGTATCCATGCAAAGTGGCCTCGCAGAGCTGCGGCAGCCAATCACCGCAGACTGACATGGCATCAGTTTGGATGAATCTCAACTACACCAATCCTGAATTGTCTGCCCGGCCGACATGAGTAGGCGTCATGTGTATGTTATTCAGTACAGTCTATAAACATGAAGGACTCGGATTGGCGGGGTAAAGCATACCATCTGACAAGCTGAAAAGTGAAAAGTTTCTAGTCAGGTTTTCAGCTCCAACTGTCAGCAATATCAACAATGTGTGCCAAATCTCAGCAAAGCTGGTCTTGCGCTTTATGAACTGCATGCAACTTTCACACGCGTTAGCATGCTAAGAGTGACTATGTGGTTGCGAAAGTGCACGGTTTTAAAAAATGTGTTCAAACAATGATGTCAAGGTTCACAGATCAAACCTTGCAGGTAACTCAAACATTAGCGTAAGGGTACTTTCACACTAGCGTTTTTCTTTTCCGGTGTTCAGTCCCGTCCAGTCACAGGGGCTCAATACCGAAAAAAAAAAAATGATCAGTTTTATCCTACTGCATTCTGAATGGAGAGCATTCCGTTCAGGATGCATCAGCTCAGTCCCTCTTATGTCTTTTGGCCGGAGAAAATACCACAGCATGCTGCAGTTTTCTCTCCGGCCAAAAATCCTGAACACTTGCCGGATCCGGCATTTATTTCTATTGAAATGCATTAATGCCGGATCCGGCCCCAAGTTTTCCGGCAAAACGGATCTGGTTTGAAAATGCAAAATAAAAAATAAAATATCGGATCCGTTTTTCCGGATGACACTAGAGAGACGGATCCGGTATTTCAATATATTTGTCAGACGGCTCCGGATCAGTCTGAAAAATGCCATCAGTTTGCGTTAGGATTGCCGGATCCGGTAGTCAGTGTCGGCGACGGAACTGCCTGCCGTAATCCTCTGCTGCAAGTGTGAAAGTACCCTTACAAAAAATTTAAATGAGAAAATAAGAAACTTGTTTACAGTATTTCATAACTTATTCAACACTGAATATTTTTATAGCATTTTTCCTTTAGTATTTCAGGCTAAACTCAATAGATTTCAACACTTTAGGGATCAGTTTATGTTTTGCTGTAAGGGCCCTAAACACCTAAGGCAGATGTGATATTAATGCTGAAGGGTTTATATTGAAAGTAACATGGCCAACACCATTTTTGTTCTAATGCTAAAGTCATCAATCTTCAGACGGGCGCATACATACTGGTATTAATCGTATACACCTCGGACAGTCAAGTCTACACCTTCCCAGGTACAAGTCCATAGGAACAAGAGGCTGGTTCACTTTGTAACGCGTTCAGACCACTACAAATAGTAAAATGGTGCACAAATCACAGAACCTGTCTGCACCTCGCACGTTTACTTTACACATCGCAAAGACAATGATATTTCTTTGTAATGATTTGTCTATACAGATAAGAGAGCTGGTGTTAGAAATGTGCAGCAAAGACACCTTCTCAATGGTGGGTATTCCTTTCTCTTCATTTAACAACAAAACATGCATGGGATGTTTCGTTGGTGTAATCCGCATACTAAAGGAGACAAAATGATAAGTATTAAGCCACTATGCCACTTGCCGAAGAATGACATGGTGATTAGTCTGTAAACTCTGTGTCACTGTGTAACTACCAATTACTCAGTGGAATGGAACTATTGAGAGTCAAGAGAGTCAAATGACAATCATGGTTTGTCCATCCTTTCTAGAATACATGCATTCCCTTTTAAGTAGTCTACAGATATCAATTTCCAGTTTGCATAAGAAATAAAAACATTGGCATCATGAAGCATCACAACACTCCATACCTTTAAAACACTTAAATATCATAAAAAATTAAATATCAGTACTTATGATTGTTGCTGGCCTTTTCCTGCAGCAACACGGTCAAGAGACCAAGAACAGAACAATTAACAAAATACACCATTAAAAAGACTGGAATAGGAAGAAGCTTGCATCAGATGGATTTAGCTACAGAAAAATCTCCACTGAAGATCACTTTCATCCTCTCCATAGTACTGCCCTACAGAACTCCTTCACTGGAAGGGACTCATTCCTTTGTGAACAAACGAGAATGGATAAACGTATTCAAGCAGCACATTCCCATGAAACATAAGTGGAACTATTGTTTATAAAAATAATAATTACAACTTATGTTCTGGCCTTTCATTCATCACTGTAGTAATTCAGTTTGCAGCATTACTGGACTTATCGTGCAACGACCACAGCCATTCCTGCAAAGCGCTCCTCTTATATCCTAAATGCGGCGCAGTGTCAGTTCACTGTGGACAACTTTGGTGGTGAGTGTGGGGATTTCAGGTGAAGTTCTTCATCAGTCTGCAATGAGTGAATTACAAGATCTAAAACAATTTGCACAATGAGGGATTTGTAGCATCGCAAGCTTGGGACAACAAGATTTTACTCATTGTACATCACAGAGCGACATCTCTCAGCAGTTGCCTTAGACATGGCTGTCCTGCTGAACTTTTATGCTCAGCTGGGGAAGGGGGCAGCATATTCTGTAATTTGCAAATGTTTAGTCTACAGTCGGTCCATTCTGAAAGTATCTTCTGTGGCAGGGTCAGTCAAGACCATGTCTGGGTCGTTAAGCATATGCAGTCCATCCAATGTCAAGGGATCAATTTTCAGTTCATCCAAGGGAAACTGTGAATCAGAGTCAAAACTCACATCTCCAACCCCAGCCAATGAACTGGTAAGTTCCTTTGATAAACTTGGGGGAGACTCCCCAGTTACTGCAAAATTATAAACATATGGATTAGATGAAATAAAAAAAATAAACATCTCTGGAACCTATAATTTGCATATTACTTAAGAAGGGTAGAAATGACTTACCTGTGAGGATGATGTTCGGTATGTTGCTGTGGCTGGAATAATTAAGTTGCTGAGAATCTTGTAAGCTGCTGTGACTACTCGTAAGACCCATCATGGCGGCCTGAGAATAGTTGAGGGTTGAGCAAGGACTGTAAAGGCTGTTGGAGCTAATTGCATTTTCAATCATGTTAAACTGTTCAAGCTGCAGAAGAAAATTAAAAAAGTAATTATACATACAACAAAGCAAAAGAAGGAATACTGCAATAGTCAACATAAATAACAAAACGGCTAAGTGGTAAGATGAGTATATTGCTTCCCACTATGCTAGGAATAAAACTGATTCCATTCAGGTGCATACATACAATCCATGCAGCTGTCAGAGCTCTTAACCTCTTCAGGACATATGACGTACCGGTACGCCATGTTGTCCTGGTACCCGGCGGGCGGTGATCGGAACCCAGTGCCTGCTCAAATCATTGAGCAGGCATCTTGGCTAGATGCGCCGCCCCTCCATGTCAGCGATCGCAGCAAACCGCAGGTCAATTCGGGGATCAGAAACTTTAAAATGCTGAAAATATTGATTTTTCATCCCCCCTGCACGATCGCGATCCCCCGCCCACCTTCTCTTGAATATTCATTGGTGTCCAGTGGGTATACCAGAGTGTCAGTAATGTGCTGACACTCTTGTATAAACGGCTGACATCTGTGCTGTGATGTCAGCCGTTTAACCCTTTCCATACAGCGGTCCGTATGGAACGCTGTATGGAAAAGGTTAACAGGGAGCTCCCTCCCTCTCCCATCGGGGGGCTGCTGTGCCTTTGCAGCCCCCAGACAGGATGGTGTCATAGAGGGAGGGAGCCCCCCTCCTTCCACGTCTGCTCAGTTGTGGCAGACGGGGAAGGTTCCCATGGCAAAAGGATGCCTTCTCAGGCATCCTGCTGTCCATGGTGCTGAACAGATCTGTGCTAAAGGCATAGATCTGTTCAGACAAAGTGTAAGTAAAATACAGTACAATACACTATAAAGTGTACTGCACTGTATTATACAGACATCAGACCCACTGGATCTTCAAGAACCAAGTGGGTCTGGGTAAAAACAACACATTTATCACCGATTATAAATGAAAAAAATAAAATTCCCTACACATGATATCACCGCGTCCGTAACAACCTGATCTACAAAACGGTCATATTACTTTACCCGAACGGTGAGCGCCATAAAAAAATAAATAAATAAAAAACTATGATGGAAATTTTGCCCACCTTACTTCCAAAAAAAGGTAATGAAAGTGATCAAAAAAGTCGTATGTACGTCAAAATAGTACCAATCAAACCGTCACCTCATCCCGCAAAAAATGAGACCCTACCTAAGATAATCGCCCAAAATCTGCCTTCCAAAACCGTATGGCATTCCTTTCCTTCTGCACCCTGTCGAGTGCCCGTACAGCGGTTTACGACCACATATGGGGTGTTTCTGTAAACTACAGAATCAGAGCCATAAATATTGAGTTTTGTTTGGCTGTTAACCCTTGCTTTGCAACTGGAAAAAAATGATTAAAATGGAAAATATGCCAAAAAAGTGACATTTTGAAATTGTACCTCTATTTTCCATTATATCTTGTGGAACACCTAAATGGTTAACAAAGTTTGTAAAATCCGTTTTGAATACCTTGAGGGGTGTAGTTTCTTAGATGGGGTCACTTTTATGGAGTTTCTACTCTAGGGGTGCATCAGGGGGGGCTTCAAATGGGACATGGTGTCAAAAAAACAGTCCAGCAAAATCTGCCTTCGAAAAACCATACGGCGCACCTTTCCCTCTGCGCCCTACTGTGTGCTCTTACAGTAGTTTACGGCCACATATGGGGTGTTTCTGCAAACTTAAGAATCAGGGCAATAAATACAGCATTTTGTTTGGCTGTTTACCATTGCTTTGTTACTGGAAAAAATGGATTAAAATGGAAAATGTGCCCCCAAAAAAAATCTAAAAATTCTGAAATTTTATCACCATTTGCCATTAACTCTTGTGGAACACCTAAAGGGTTAACAATGTTTGTAAAATCTGTTTTGAATACCTTGAGGGGCGTAGTTTCTAGAATGGGGTCATTTTGGGGTGTTTTCTATTATGTAAGCCTCACAAAGTGGTCCCTAAAAAGTGGGTTTTTGAAAATTTCAGAAAAATTTCAAGATTTGCTTCTAAATTTTTAAGCCTTGTAACATCCCCCAAAAATAAAATATCATTCCCAATTTGATCCAAACATGAAGTAGACATATGGGGAATGTAATGTAATAACTATGTTTGTAGGTATTACTATTGTTAAAGATGTGTGAATTTTATTCTATATTTTGTATATCTAGGATTGTAATAAGTTAACTTTTTCTACTTCCAAGTGCCCACCCACCCCCCTCTTTGTTTCAAGACTGGAGAGGAGAGAGAGGGGGGCAAAGAGCTGTGCTGTGGGAAGTGTCTGATTTCTCATCTTTCTACAGGTGTCCCATAGAGTGTGGTGGAATGCGTAAGCCAATCATGTGGCTTGATGATATGTATATATTATTCACTGCCTATAGAGAAGCACCTCTTTGAAGTGTCACATATGACGTAGGCAGTATTCTTGTTAGAATAAACTCCATTACAAAATGGCGATGGTAACCAGATGTTTACATTAGTTCACATTCCAAAGTAGGACCCAGTGCGCAGAAGCCAGGGTGCTATCTCCTCTCTCTCATCTCTTCTTCCTTTTTGACCAATGAAACAATATTTTAGCCTCAGTGAGGACTGCCCTCTTCTGAAGATGTATATACGCTTACCCCCATGTAATTAAAGTTAGAGATTGCTTTGACCAACTTCTGTGTCAGTGTCTAGTCTCTCAGCCACGCGTGGATATTAACCCCTGGGGGGTACATTGATTTGGAACACCAGAGTGTATCTTAAATGCCCCAATTTAGGGTGGTTTTAACACTATGTATTATAGAAGTAGAGAAATTGAAACTTGGAAATTTGCAATTTTTTGATAAATTTTGTATTTTTTTTTAAATTATTTTTTTTTAACTTCATTTTACCAGTGTCATAAAGTACAATATGTGACAAGAAAACAATCTCAGAATGGCCTGGATAAGTCAAAGTGTTTTAACCCCATAGGGACACAGCCTTATTTCACCTTAAGGACCAGGCCATTTTTTGCAAATCTGACCAGTGTCACTTTAAGTGGTGATAACTTTAAAACGCTTTGACTTATCCAGGCCGTTCTGAGATTGTTTTTTCGTCACATATTGTACTTCATGACACTTGAAAAATTTAGTAAAAAAAAATACCTAATTTACCGAAAATTTAGAAAAATTGGCAAATTTCAAAAGTTTCAGTTTCTCTACTTCTGCAATACATAGTAATACCCCCAAAAATTGTGATTACTTTACATTCCCCATATGTCTACTTCATGTTTGAATTATTTTGGGAAGGATATTTTATTTTTTGGGGATGTTACAAGGCTTAGAAGTTTAGAAGCAAATCTTGAAATTTTTCAGAAATCCAATTTTTAGGGACCACTACAGGTCTGAAGTCACTTTGCGAGGCTTACATAATAGAAACCACCCAAAAATGACGGCATTCTATAAACTACACCCCTCAAGGTATTCAAAACTGATTTTACAAACTTCGTTAACCCTTTAGGTGTTGCACAAGAGTTATTGGCAAATGGGGATGAAATTTGAGAATTTCATTTTTTTGCCCAATTTTCCATTTTAACCCATTTTTTCCACTAACAAAGCAAGGGTTAACAGCCAAACAAGACACTATCTTTATTGCCCTGACTCTGCCGTTTACAGAAACACCCCATATGTGGCTGTAAACTACTGTACGGCCACACAGAGGGGCGTAGAGTGAAAGGTGCGCCGTTTGGTTTTTGGAAGACAGATTTTGCTGGACTGGTTTATTTACACCATGTCCCATTTGAAGCCCCCCTGATGCACCCCTAGAGTAGAAACTCCATAAAAGTGACCCCATCTAAGAAACTACACCCCTCAAACTTTGTTAACCCTTTAGGTGTTGCACTAGATTTAATGGAAAATAGAGATACAATTTAAAAATTTCACTTTTTGGCAGATTTTCCATTTTAATTTTTTTTTTTTCCAGTTACAAAGCAAGGGTTAACAGCCAAACAAAACTCATTATTTATGGCCCTGATTCTGTAGTTTACATAAACACCCCATATGTGGTTGTAAACTGCTGTACAGGCACACGGCAGGGCGCAGAAGGAAAGGAATGCCATACGGATTTTGGAAGGCAGATTTTGCTGGACTGTTTTTTTCGACACATTGTCCCTTTTGAAGCCCCCCTGATGCACCCCTAGAGTAGACACTCCCAAAAAGTGACCCTTTTTTATAGACCAGGTTGTCACGGATGCAGCAATACCTAATATGTATACTTTTTATTTATTTATGCAAGTTTTACACTATGATTTCATTTAAAAAAAATAAATAAAAATGTTTTAGTGTCTCCATAGTCTAAGAGCCATAGTTTTTTCAGTTTTTGGGCGATCATCTTAAGTAGGGTCTCATTTTTTGCGGGATAAGATGACTGATTGGCACTATTTTGGGCTGCATATGACTTTTTGATCGCTTGCTATTACACTTTTTGTGACGTAAGATGACAAAAAAATGGCTTTTTTTTACACTGTTTTTATTTTTTTACGGTGGTCACCTGAGGGGTTAGATCATGTGATATTTTTAGAGAGCTGGTCGATACTGACGCGGCGATACCCAATATGTATACAGTGGCGGAAATAATTATTTGACCCCTCACTGATTTTGTAAGTTTGTCCAATGACAAAGAAATGAAAAGTCTCAGAACAGTATCATTTCAATGGTAGGTTTATTGTAACAGTGGCAGATAGCACATCAAAAGGAAAATCGAAAAAATAACTTTAAATAAAAGATAGCAACTGATTTGCATTTCATTGAGTGAAATAAGTATTTGAACCCCTACCAACCATTAAGAGTTCTGGCTCCCACAGAGTGGTTAGACACTTCTACTCAATTAGTCACCCTCATTAAGGACACCTGTCTTAACTAGTCACCTGTATAAAAGACACCTGTCCACAGAATCAATCAATCAAGCAGACTCCAAACTCTCCAACATGGGAAAGACCAAAGAGCTGTCCAAGGATGTCAGAGACAAAATTGTAGACCTGCACAAGGCTGGAATGGGCTACAAAACCATTAGCAAGAAGCTGGGAGAGAAGGTGACAACTGTTGGTGCGATTGTTCGAAAATGGAAGGAGCACAAAATGACCATCAATCGACCTCGCTCTGGGGCTCCACGCAAGATCTCACCTCGTGGGGTGTCAATGGTTCTGAGAAAGGTGAAAAAGCATCCTAGAACTACACGGGAGGAGTTAGTTAATGACCTCAAATTAGCAGGGACCACAGTCACCAAGAAAACCATTGGAAACACATTACACCGCAATGGATTAAAATCCTGCAGGGCTCGCAAGGTCCCCCTGCTCAGGAAGGCACATGTGCAGGCCCGTCTGAAGTTTGCCAATGAACACCTGAATGATTCAGAGAGTGACTGGGAGAAGGTGCTGTGGTCTGATGAGACCAAAATAGAGCTCTTTGGCATTAACTCAACTCGCTGTGTTTGGAGGAAGAAAAATGCTGCCTATGACCCCCAAAACACCGTCCCCACCGTCAAGCATGGGGGTGGAAACATTTTGCTTTGGGGGTGTTTTTCTGCTAAGGGCACAGGACAACTTATTCGCATAAACGGGAAAATAGGACGGAGCCATGTATCGTGAAATCCTGAGCGACAACCTCCTTCCCTCTGCCAGGAAACTGAAAATGGGTCGTGGATGGGTGTTCCAGCACGACAATGACCCAAAACATACAGCAAAGGCAACAAAGGAGTGGCTCAAGAAGAAGCACATTAAGGTCATGGAGTGGCCTAGTCAGTCTCCGGACCTTAATCCAATCGAAAACCTATGGAGGGAGCTCAAGCTCAGAGTTGCACAGAGACAGCCTCGAAACCTTAGGGATTTAGAGATGATCTGCAAAGAGGAGTGGACCAACATTCCTCCTAAAATGTGCGCAAACTTGGTCATCAATTACAAGAAACGTTTGACCTCTGTGCTTGCAAACAAGGGTTTTTCCACCAAGTATTAAGTCTTTTTTTGTTAGAGGGTTCAAATACTTATTTCACTCAATGAAATGCAAATCAGTTGCTATCTTTTATTTAAAGTTATTTTTTCGATTTTCCTTTTGATGTGCTATCTGCCACTGTTACAATAAACCTACCATTGAAATGATACTGTTCTGAGACTTTTCATTTCTTTGTCATTGGACAAACTTACAAAATCAGTGAGGGGTCAAATAATTATTTCCTCCACTGTACTTTTTTTTATTTTATTTAAGTTTTACACAATGATTTCATTTTTGAAACAAAAAAAAATATCATGTTTTAGTGTTTCCATAGTCTAAGAGATAGTTTTTTCATTTTTGGGGCGATTATCTTGGGTAGGGATTTTTGTGGGATGAGGTGACGGTCTGATTGTTACAATTCTGGCGTACACGCAACTTTTTTGATCACATTTATTACCATTTTTTGGGAACTAAGGTGGGCAAAATTTCAATTTCATCATAGTTTTTTATTTTTATGGCGTTTACCGTTCAGGTAAAGTAACTACCGTTTTATAGATCAGGTCGTTACGGACGCGGCGATACCAAACATGTGTAGGGAATTATTTTTTTTTCATTTTTAATCAATGATAAATGTGTCTGGGTGCTCTCTCCCTCTCCATCGGGGGGCTGCAAAGGCACAGCAGCCCCCCGATCGGAGATGGAGGGAGCTCCCTGAGCTGTTAACCTTTTTCATACAGCGGTCCGTACGGACGGCGATATGGAAAGGGTTAAACGGCTGACATCGCATCACAGATGTCAGCCGTTTATACCAGGGTGTCAGCAATGTGCTGGCACCCTGGTATACCCACTAACCACCAACGATTATTCAAGGGGAGGCGGGCGGGGGATCGCGATCCCGTCTGCCGCACCGCCCGCAACCCTTCCCCTGCACCTCCCGCCGCCATAAAATCATTCAGGGGTGCAGGTGGGGTGAAACATATATATTTTTGGCATTATAACGTTTCTGATCCCCACGGTCAGGGACCGCGGGGATCAGAAACTGCAAAAAGCGCATGAAACTGCAGGTCTGAATTGACCTGCAGTTTGTTGCGATCGCCAACATGGGGGGGGGGGGGGGGGGGTCACGGGACCCCTTCCTGCGCATTTAGCCTAGGTGCCTGGTTCCAGGCGGTAGTGATCGGAACACCACATGACGTACCAGTACGTCATGTGTCCTTAAGTACCAGGACATCATGACGTACCGGTACGTCATGTGTCCTTAAGAGGTTAAAGTTATCACCACTTAAAGAGACACTGGTCAAATTTGCAAAAAATGGCCTGGTCCTTCAGGTGAAATATGGCTGTGTCCTAATGGGGTTAAAGAGAGTAGGTCCTGCCCTGGCTAGCCCCATCCCATTTCCTATTTGGTGGTGAAACCCTTGTAAGACATCCATCTTTGACAAAAACTGCCTAATTTGTCAAGGGTAGTAGTCCAAGAGAAATGAAAAGAGCATGGAGGGGGGCAAATAAACACCAGGCCCTTCTGTTCCAGGTGGCAACACACCACCATAATAGGAATTGGCTCATTTTTAGGGTTGCTACAAGTTACCCTTCTCTATACACTACTATTGTATGTTAGTATGTTTTTGCAAAGTAAAAGGAAATAGATGCCAAAGGTAGATATCAGTGTAGAACCAAGAAACATCAGAGAATCAGGACAAGGTTCTAGCCCTAAAAACAGGAGGCTGACGATTATGGTGTATTCACACCACCGTATGTTTTTTTCGGTCTGCAAAAAATAGGAATGACGTCCATGTGGCATCCAGTTTTTTTGCAGACCCATTGTAACAATGCCTACATATACCCGACACTACTCTTGTCCATAAAATAGACAAGAATAGGACATTTTGTTTTTTTTGCAGGTCTGTGGTGCATTCAACTTGCAAAAATGCGGATCAGAGGTGGACCAAAAATACAGTCATGTGAATGGGGCCTTAGACATTCAAATCTAACAATGCGTTAAATGTCCACATAGTAATACTTTCACCTGCGACCTAAAACTAACACTATTTTGTAATGCTATAAAATTGTATACGTGTTCCCACAGTCATTAGTCAATATCAGAATTGCCTTAGGGTAGACCAATTCTCATCCACGTCTAACAAGAAAGCAGTACAGACCTCAGCTGCAGAGTACTGAATAATTCACAGCAATGCAATACACACAGTATTAAATATTTACCAAGGTTCTTAATTTAAGTGCAAAACGTAGGATAACGGGTCCGTCTGACAGACTCCAGATATCATAATGTCTAACCTAAGATAAACCAACATAGTAAAAAGACTGCAAGTTGCTACTTCGGATCAAAATGAATTACACATTAGCGGAATTTTGTCGTATTAGTCAAAAATCCTGCAAAGTTTCTAGATATAACTGGAATTTATGGCTTAGTATACACAACTGAAAAGGATGTTTACTCTGGAGTATCACTATACTAAGTAAAGCCCAGCTGCCATTAGGAGGCGGCATATGCGAGAGTGAAATTATCAGATTATTTACTGATGAGTTTTGATACAAACGGACAATATAAATTCAAATGATGTAAACACAGATGGATCCACTGAAAGCAGCACACAGACTGAATCCTTCTGTGATCCAGCAAAAATGGATTACTATAGCACAAAGGGAAGCTGTATAAAATTTTGCTTTAAAAGGGGTTTTATAATGATGACCTATCCTCACAATAGGTCATCAATATCTGATTGGTGGGGGTCCAACACCTGGTACCCCCACCGATAAGCTGTTTGAAGAGGAGGCGGCGTTACATGCAAGTGCAGCTTCCTGTTCAATACAATGCCCGTTGTCTCAGAAATGACTAATGACAAGTACTGGCTCCATTCACTTGACGCGTAGTTAATGAAGAGGAACCAGCGCTCGCATGATGTGCCGCTTCCTCTTCAAACCGCTGATTGGTTGAGATGTCGGACCTCTGCAGATCATTGCTGACCTGTCCTGACTCCTAAAATGCCATGGCTACTACCGACATACTGGCATACTGGCATCTGAGTGGTTTACTCATAACAAAGGCGCTCCCCTCTCTGACAGCTCAATCATATCAAAGTGATAAGATTATGCCTTGAATGAGTGTTCATGAGCTGTCAGAGTACAAGAGAAAAAAGGTTACAGATAAAGATGTCAGAGCAGCAGAAGAAACAGGTGGACTGAAAACAAAGGAAAAAAGTGGAAAAACAAAAAACATCAAAGAGTTTGGATAATACACTTTATTTTGCAGCATACCTGGTGAGACAAAGCATTCGTTTGCCGTGCAGTCATCTGCTGGTCATAAAAGGAATCTCCAAACACGCTACTTAAAATTGAATGCTACAAAGGAGAGAAAAACAAGTTGGTAATAGTTCTCATACATTCTTCTATAAAGAGATGCAGTTTACAGCCAACTCTTTCAGGGAGCCAACTTCACAGGGTATATTTTCACTTAACATCATTATGCAATGATAACAGTACATAAGCATATAAACACACACACACACACGCATAGATGGGAGTAATTAAGCACAGAAAAATCCAGTGCACATCACCCCCAATAATAAAATCTGGACACGCTCTTCATAAATAGTATTATCCATGCAGACCATAGGGTTTCCTTGGCTGACCATGTCTCCCCCCAAGTGAATTGGATTTTTTGTACAGCTACACAAAAATAAAGCACAACAGTTTAACCAAAGAAAATACAAAACAACAAATTAACTATTCCAATTATACATAGATTGGCTACTCTAAAGAATACACTTGAATGGATAGGAAATTTATACACGTCTCACACTGGATGAGCTGCCATCTTAATTCCCTTGTGCACCAATAGGCTTTAAGAGCTACCTTCTACTTCATATCTTTCCACCCTATGGCATGGAGTAATACATACAGTGCTGACCCATAGGTTTGAGTTCATTTAAATAAAAAGCTTAATAAAGAACAACCTAGCCTGCTTCATAGCAAACGATGGAACACAAAACCAACAAATACAGATGAAAACAAGTTGCTGGACACTCCTACACACAGTATCCTAACAGTTTATTTGTGATCTCAACAGTCCTTTGCAAGAATGGATTTCTTATACATAGTGTGAAGTCATAGGCTACCTTCACAGATGCGTTAGCAAATGTCTGGTAGCTTGTTCCGGCAGGCAAGTGGAATATCGTCCAGACACAAACCGCAGCCTGCTCCACTTGTCAGCCAGATACAAACGCAAGGCGAGCTGGACTCCATTATAATTCAAAAGGGCCGGAAGACATTGCGTTCCCATGTGGCTGTGATGGATCCGGTTCATCTGAGAACAGCCTGCCGGAATGCAAAGTGCAGGTGTGCAAGTAGCCATAAACAGCCACAGATATTTTCACGAAAGTGTTCAAAATGTCAAAAGTTTAAAGCTGAAGATGCAAATTCTTAGGCAGAAATTCAACAGCATAAAATGCCTTCAATACTTTGTATGTCTACCTTTTCTAGCTACAAAGTCCCTTACATATTTTATCACAGACCAAAACAGTGCATGTCTCTGTTTTTTTCACTGATGTGTGAATAAGGCCTAAAAGTCAAACTAAATTCAATAGTCCTCATCAGAGATCCTTCCACCAACCCTCTACAATAGATGGTGAAGAGACTCATGTCGTGCTGCTGTCAATGAGGTCTGATGCCATGGTTTCACAGCTGAAGGAGGAAGGTATTGTGGTTCCACACAACGTTAATTTGTGACCAGTTGCAAGGTGTTTGCGGATTGGATCTTCAATAAGGATTATTGGATTTTGCTTAGTGACCATTAGAGTGGTAAATGGGTTTATTCATAAGTCTTTAATTGGAATCATGCTCTCATACTTAGATATTGATATGTTCTTGGTATGGTGCCCCCTGGTATTCCTTTGAGTGCAAAATGTTCAGCCTCTGTCGTGCAAATGGACACAGCTGGTTGCAGACCAATCAGTTGTGTCTGTAGATGCAGGACTATAGTACGTATTTTCCTTCCTAGTGTAGAAAAGCGCTCATTTGTTCAAGCAGTCTCCTTTCTCACAGACATAGCTTGAAACGGTGTGGCAGCCATTAGGGAGTTTCCAATGAGCACTCTCCCTTACTACAGAGGAAAGCACTCATTGTTTAATACAGGTGTCCGTCACACAATTATGGGCTATGTCTATGTGACAGGAGCCTGCATTAACCAAATAGCATTTTCCTCTATGACAAGTAAACGTGCTCACTGGTTCCTGACTGGCAGAGCTCATACAAGTGCAGTATGGAGTCTCCCAGAAAACCAGGCAGCAGTTTTCAGTGAGAAGTGGGTGCAGTATGAAGACTTCCATTCCAACTCTAAGTAATTGTAGTGTTGTTTCTTCTCTGTGGGGTAAAGGTAGGCGAGAGAAATCCCGAAGCTGCTGCCTTTGCGTTTTCTGTGCAGTCGTATGCTTTAATATGAATGGTTCTTCTCAGCCACTTTGCCCCATAGTTCCTGCCACCTACTCTGCCCCCCAACAGAGCTCATTACATGCAGTGTCTCCACCACCCTAGAGCTCCACCTTTCAGAGCATCGGTCACCTTGACTTCCCTTTCTCTGCTCAGAAGTCCCTACCTTGTTGTTTCAATCCACCTCAAGAAAACCACTTTCTCACTCCATGAGAGCTTCTGCTCCATTCACAAAGTGTCTTCCGCTTTCTGTTGTCATTACGTGCTTTTGTCGTCCTTTCTGCCATACTACTCTATATCAAGAAGCCTCCTTGTCAGCAGAGGGCCCCTATTATTAATACAGCAGGTGGAATGCCTCTATTAATAATGCAAGTGAGGTACTCTTATTATAGGGATATTCTGGTTATGTCAAGTTATCCCCTGTCAACAGGACCCCCTACGATCACAAGATCGGGTGCCTGGTACACCCGGCAGCCCACTGAAATGAATGGAGCCGCTAGGAAATGAATGGCACAGCTTCAAGCATGCCCGACTGATGGCTCTGTTCATTTTGGGGAGTTCCACAGGGTCCCTGTTCTCATGGTCAGTGGGGTTTCCAGCAGTAGAACTACCACCAGTGTAAAAGTTATAGGATAGGTATAACTTCACATAACACGAATACCCGTTTAATAGTGTAGTAAAGGTGCCACAGTTCAGGCAAGTGCCCATTATTAATCTAGAAATGTGCCAGTAAGAGGTTGTACGCATATCATGTCAGTGTAGGACAAATTAAAGCTACCTCTGCGTTTTGTATATCTGAAATGTATTGCAGTCTCTTGAAGTAGCACAATCTCAGACTGCAATTAAAAAAAAAAAAAAAAAATGTTGGCATCCCTGATCTAATGTGTCCATTGCAGCTTCTTAAAGGGGTTATCTGCAAATATTGTTTGAATGGTCCCTTCCATGTGATTAAGCACTTTAACAGTCATAACTTTAAAAAAATATTCCCATCGGGCTAGCGCTGCGCCCTCTGGTGTAATTATTTTGAGGGTACTTCCAGGATCACATTCTGTACATTCAGCAGGAGAGTCTAGCTCGGTTACAACCCATGATGTAAGTGGGTTGTGCCTACGCAGTCATGCATGCTCAGACGCTGTTGGCAGTTAGTGCCTGAGGCTGTCTGACTGCGAAGAGGCAACTGATGTACCACGCGGCTGCGATCATGTTTCAAATGTACGGCACGTGATGCAGGAGGTGCCTACAATGTAATTACACCAGAGTGTGCAGTGCAAGCCCGATAGGAATACTTTCAATTATGACTATTAAAGTGCTTCACATGAAGGAGGGAACATTAAAAAAATAAATAAAATAAATGCAAAAAACTCCTTTAAGAGTCCTG
Organism: Bufo gargarizans; assembly: GCF_014858855.1. Lineage (NCBI taxonomy): Eukaryota > Metazoa > Chordata > Amphibia > Anura > Bufonidae > Bufo > Bufo gargarizans. The sequence goes on along the minus strand of NC_058080.1, from coordinate 358,901,159 downwards.
CTCTTAAAGACTGCTCGTGTACAAGAAGTTCCAAGCCACCTGAGCATGTGTGACCAACGGCACTAGACACAAGAACGAGAGTAGTATTTATTGATGGGACAATCCAATTTAACCTATATATAGAGCTCCAGACTCTCGCCGTCCACATGTTTCTGATTTTAGTTGGAAAAAACTGTCAGACGGGGATAAAAGCCAGGACCTCAAGAATATGAGAACTCATCGGAATGCGCTCAAGCTGTTTTGATATTAATGGACTATCCTCAGGATAGATCATCAATATCTGATCAATGGGTGTCCAGACACCCTGCACATCTGCTGATCAGCTATTTGATCAGACTGTGGCACTCAGGTGAGTACTGCGGCCTCCTCGCAGCTTACCTAGCACAGCGTTGTACACTGGTTAGTGGCTGTGTTTGGTATTGCAGCTCAGGCCCATTCACTTCTGACCCCAAGGCCACGTGACTGATGAACGTGGCATCACTGGCCTAGGAAGAAGCCACAGTGCTCACTGGAGCTGAGCGGCAAGGGTACCAGGAGTCAGACCCACACCAATCACATGCTGATAAATCTCAGAATCCAGTACACCTCCTTTAAATATATTATTTGCTTGTTTGGTTCTCAAAATTTTGGGCTGGCTTAATTGTGGTCCTTTGAAAGGGTCGGCTGGGCAATGTAGGGGATATTCTTATAGATGATATGTGGGCTGAGGGTTTTATATGAAGAGGGATACATTACATAAATTACAATAGCACTGGGAAGAGGGGGGTTGGTGGTCTTTGCTAGATTTTCCAGTGCTACCATGGTCAGCTTTTGTTTTAAAGTGGGAGAACTTGGGACTACTGCTCCACATTGGTATGAATGCTTGCATTAGCTTACCTTCTATTGAATAGCTTTGTCTGTCTACCATCATATATGTTGATTGCTTTTAATACTTTTTAACAATGTATTAACTAGTGTAAAAAAAAAAAACTGAAGTCTGATGGAATTGACAAAAACTGAGCACCACAACTGATGCCCAAAATAAGGGATCATTTTATTTTTTTATGTTCTGTTCTTCTAAAGCAGGCATGTTCAAACTGTGGCCCTCCAGCTGTTGCAAAACTACAACTCCCAGCATGCCCTAATAGCTGTAAGCTATCCAGGCATGCTGGGAGTTGTAGTTTTGCAACAGCTGGAGGGTCGCAGTTTGGACATGCCTGTTCTAAAGGATCAGAAGAACGGAAAGCTCAACGCATATATGAACTTAGCCTACATAGTTTGCAGAAAAATTATGGTAATAAAGATTAAAAAAAACTGAATAATTCATCATCACTTTTAAACTAAAACTTTGAAACAAAGCTGTACAGATGTAACATTTGCATACTTTAAGATACGTTAGAATAGTAGTGTATTCCAGGCTTTAAAAAGAACCTATCACCAACAAATTCAGTGCAATCCACAGGCAGCATGTTATAGAGCCGGAAGTGCTAAACAAATATATCGTTTTGTGGGAAAAGATTTAGTAAAATGTATAACATTTAAATGGTCACTAGCTTTTTACACAGCTTTGTATAAATCAATAGTGACCACAATAAACTTTGTAATATGCTTTATCAGTGAGAAATGTCTAGTTCTCCTGTTATCAGCGGTTTACCAGTAAACTCACCCCGGTCTTGGTCTGCACAGGTCACTGTACTGCAGTTATCTCCTATTAACAGGGAGGTTTAGAATGGCACATATCACCTCTGTGTATAGATAACATGAGTCCGCAGTCTGACACATGCTCGTCTGCAAGGGACCTAAATGATCTATTTTTTATAGCTTTTATTGGATTTTGGCCCCTTAAGCGGAACAACTTTAGCTATTTCTGTAAGCCAAATACTTTAGATCAACCCCTTAATTTTTAAATTACATAGAAGTAATATCCACGATATTGACAATGCAATATCACACAGTCCATGGCAAATACAGTATTACAGATATTCAATAAAGCATTGAATTTCAAGAACATAATGTAACACAAAATGACTATAATTTTTAAATACTTAAGACTTTCTCTATGTTTTTTCCAAGTAAAAGACATGTACACAACTAATTCATACTGCATACTGACAATTCACAAACTCAAGCATTTTACAATATTTTTCAGATTATAAGACAATAAAATGCATAAAAGCAAAAATTATAGTTACAGTCTGTAATTAATTGGTAATCAACTGAAGGGTTTCTGTGGAGTGCAAATTGTATCAAACAATACTATTTTATATGCATACACTCAGGAAAAGTACTGTTTTTACAAAGCCCCCAATAGTTACTATAATATAACAGAAAATTAATTTGAATTATGTAATTTAGGCAAAGAGAAAAAAAGAAAACAGACAAAAAAAACTCAGCACATGTACATTCATAACCAGTTAGAATTCCAGAATTGTGGAAAACAGGTTTACACACTGCTGTCTTTTTCTTTTACAGTGAATGAACGAATCACAGAGAGGGGAAAATGAAAAGTCTTTACTCTTCTCTCGGTTATATACTCGCATGCAGGAAAGACATGTGTCATGTCCCTCTCTGTAACAATAAATCACAGGGGCTGAAAATCCACCAGGTTATCCCTTATGAACGTTTATCTGGCAGTGAAAAGTTGCCAACGATTACCTAATGAACAAGTGAAATGCTTGTTCGTCAGGTAATTGATTTGTTTGTGCAGGCACCTAAATCGTTGTTTGCTGGCAGCAGAACGGTGTGTTTAATTATGCTCTGCCGCAGGCAAACAAGGACTCTGTATATGGGCGAGCAATGGCATTAGCGATCACTCCTCCTCATACTATGGAGGAGATCTCAGCATGTAAATACAGTGGTCTCCTTCACTGACGAGCAGGCAATTGCTGGAAAGGATGTTGATATACCAGTACCTGTGCTTTGTACATGGCACTCAGTATTATGTACTGTACAAGGATAGGATAACAGGTAGAGCATTCATACTGTATGTACATATAGTACTTGCTCAACATAATTACAGCTGATGCCATTTTTGTACCGGTAATTCGGTTCTAAGTCCAATAAATAACATGATGTACTTATCTATAAAAGTCTACTTTCACATTGGCGTTTTGGTTTCCGTTTGTGAGATCCGTTCAGGGCTCTCACAAGCGGTCCAAAACATATCAGTTTTGCCCTAATGCATTCTGAATGGAAAAGGATCCGCCCAGAATGCATCAGTTCAGTCACCATTCCGCTTTGGAGCCAGACACCAAAACGCTGCCTGCAGTGTGTTTTGGTGTCAGCGTGATGAAACTGAGCCAAACGGATCCGTCCTGACACACAATGCAAGTCAATGGGGACGGATCCTTTTTCACTGACACAATTTGGCACAAAAGAAAACTGATCCATCCTCCATTGACTTTCAATGGTGTTTAAGACGGATCCGTCTTGGCCATGTTAAAGATAATACAAACGGATCCAGTTTGAACGGCTGTAGACTGCCATATTATCTAAACGGATCCGTCCATGACGGATCCGCACAAAACGCGAGTGTGACAGTAGCCTAAACTGTGGGTGTCTAAAACCTTTTAATCAAAGTCTAAAGAGGCAATAGGGCTCATTTACTATAGATTAGTGTTTGACACACCAGTCTTCGTAAAAAGCCATAGTAAGATGTGGTTATTAGGAGGCACACATCTCTTAATATGATGCATCTGTGATGTTCCTGCGCCAGAAGCTAAAACCTACACCCATTAGAAGCGGAGGTAGAATTCCATTATAATTCACGGCAATTTAAATTATTGTATTATTGTGTGCATTGTATGCAGCGGGTTACTGGCTCCACCTCCTTCCACAGAGTCCTACCATTAAAGGGAACTGTCACTAAGAAAATGCTGCGTAATCTACAGCATCATTTTAATTCCTGTTCTGGGCTTTGACATCCAGGAGGTGTCCTATCAGTGACTGACAGCTATGTATGTATAGACCGTAATAGAGGGAAGGCTGTCAATCACTGATAGGACCATCCTCTTGACCTTAAAGCCTAGAATCAGCAGGAATTTAAATTAAGAAAAGTTTTGCCCAAACTTTTACCACAAAACTAAATAGTGGCTGCCCACGGTCCAGAATAATGTGCAGAAAGTCTGCAACCGACACCATGCACATAAACCTGTACTATTTATTGCGATTTTGGTGCATTTTTTTTCCATTTTTAATCCAGTTTTTCTTGTGGAACAAACCCATTGAACTCTATGGGGAAAACCACTCTACAGAAACAATTGGCATGCTATGGATCTTAAACTCTGCACTACAGGTCAATGTCTGCACCAAACAAAAAGCAAAAGTATGAGATTTGACATATCTTTCACTTTGCTGGTACTGTGTTCAAATCAGAACAAGCGTGCGTAATCCACCCTATATCAATCTGCTCAGCTCTTTCTGCTCTATAACATGCTTCCTGCAGCTCAGACACCATGCTCAATGTAACAGGTTCTCTTTAAAGTGGGTTAAAAGCAGCAGAGAAAAGGCAAAACTTCCAACTTTTTTTGCACAAAATACCATTTGTGCAAACATCAATAGGTGTTAGAAATGATTTACTTTTTTGGAAGCAGATAAATTAACACTCAAGTGAGAATAGTGAAGCTTTAACGAGCTGGTGCCACAGAAAGACTACCAGGTAACACATCATTGCACCCCACTATTCCACTCTACATACTTTGATGTCAGGGTAATGAAGCCGTCATTATTAATGAGGGTGCAGTGGCTATCACATGGACATTCGGAACCATTATGGCACTGTTAACGAGCAAACTGTCTGATAGCTCTATTGATCAGGATACTCACATTATTTTTTATCACTGACGTTAATAGAGCAAAAATAACCCCTTCCTGCATAATGTTAATGAGAACAGAGCCTCAGACACTTTCTCAAAAAGTTTTCTTTGGTCCAATAAATTGTAGTGAAGGCGATTTTCTTACTGGTGGCTGTTATCCACTCTTCTGATCCCCAGCTGTGTCATGTGACAAAGCTGACTCTCCAAATGACAGTGCCTTTAAGTGGACAGGAAGTTAGTTTCTCCATTCATTCCAATGAGAGTGACATCAAGGCTTACAAATAAATCAATATGAAACGGATTTCCTGCCCACATATTAGGCTACTTTTAAACTTGCGTTTCGGCTTTCCGTTTGCGAGATCCATCATGGGCTCTCACAAGCGGTCCAAAACTGATCAGTTTTGTCCTAATGCATTCTGAATGGAAAAGGATCCGCTAAGAATGCATCAGTTTGCCTCCATTCCACTCTGGAGGCAGACACCAAAATGCTGCCTGCACACAATGTAAGTCAATGGGGGCGGATCCGTTTTCTCTGACACAATCGAAAACGGATCCGTCTCCTATTGACTTTCAATAGAGTTCATGACAGATCCGTCTTGGCTATGTTACAGATAATACAAACGGGTCAGTTCATGACGGATGCATGCGGTTGTATTATTGTAACTGATCCGTTTTTGCAGATCCATGATGGATCCACCCAAAACGCGAGTGTGAAAGTAGCCTAAGGCACCATGTCAGTTGAAGAGTCAGACTGTTGGCACACGAGGATCAGAAATAAGTGAATAACTCACAAACACAGCGACCGGTAAAAACATCACCTCTACTACAATTTACGTCATCTATCTTTCTAAAGGCCAGAGAATAAACATTTTTGCTTGATGCTTCTTCAAACCCTTAGTGACCACCCATAAGTGTTTTTTTTTTTTTTTTATGGCGGTCACTAAGGGGCCTTAAGCTGGGCCGCGGTGGCGGCCCAATCTAGGCGCTGCACGGGTCCTCCGTGCAGGCTCTCACATGAGAGCCGCGGCCCTGCGCTAACAACCCGAACCGGCAGGAGTGCCGATCCGGGCTGTTTAACACTTAACATGCCTCGGGTTCCCTCTGTCTCCCATCAGCACCTTGCAAATGCGATCGCGGGGTGCCGATGTGTGTGAAGGATGCCTGGGGTCGGATGTAGGCCCCAGACCAACCTTCAGTGATTTCTCTGGCGCAGCCTGCTGGTCAATGTTAGAATAGCATTGCCATTAAAATGCAATGCACTATAGGGATAGTGCATTGCATTTTAAAAGCAATCAAAAAGCTGTCTGTTATAGTCCCCTTGTGGGACTATTAAGTAGTAAAAAAAAAAAAAGTTAAAAATAAATGTATTCCAATTTTTAAAAAAATCCTATAAAAAAATTAAGCTTTTTTTCCCATTGAAAACACACTTTTCAATGAAAAAAAAAATGAAAAAGATAAAATAAAATCTTTCCCATATGTTTGGTATTGCCGCGTCCGTAACAACCCAGACTACATAAATATCATGTAAATTATCCCCTACGGTGAACTTCGTAAAACAAAAAGCCAGACAGAATTGCCACCAAAAACTATTTGGTATCACACTGACCCAGAGAATAAAATATATATTATGTTATTTATACCGAAAAATGAACGCCGTAAAATTTATACCGTAAAAACGCAGTGGCAGTATTTTTGTTTTTCCCATCTCCCTTCCAGAAAGAGTTAATACAAGTTAATCAGAAAGTTATGTGTACCTGTCACGCAAAAAACAAGCCCTCAAAAGCAATATAGACTGAAAAATAAAAAAGTTATAGCTCTTGGAAAGAGACTATTAAAAAAGGAAGAAAAATGCTGGTCGGTAAGGCCCAAAACAGGCTGGTCACTAAGAGGTTAAAGGGGCCAAACCTCTGCTACAAATCATGTCTTGATGGCAAACCTGTAAACACATACAGCATCATAATTCTAATATAGACTACATAATTCCAAATACAATAACGCAAATGTCAAAAATGAATTGTTATTTTGGCTTAGACTGTAAAATTTGAATAGATCTCCCAAAGGACTGATTGAAGACCATACATTACAGCAACTGCTGATACCTCAACAAAACACACAAGCTAAGTATGATACTATGCAACATGATGGGACGTCAGTGTCATGGAAAACACGACAGGAACAGTGACAGACCATGGGGGCAGCAATGGTAAGACTGAAAGCCTGCAACAAAGTCAAGGCACAGATTCCCTTACTTGAGGGGAGTTGCCTGGAGAGAAACCTTGATTGGAGACAGGAGAAGTGGGAGACTGGTTGGCTGGGGACCCAGCATTACTGCGGTACTGCTGGAGAGAGGCCTACAGAACAACACAGAATTAAATAGCACTGGCAGGTTACAGTTTGTATTTGAAGATGTCCTCTGGGAAAGCACTTGGTTATGATACCCAGTTAGGTACACTGACATTAGTGAAAACTACCACATTTAAGATGTAATCTAATCTTACAAGCAGTATAGTAAAATAATCAGAAGGAGCTGAGCACGTTCAGTATAATGCATCTTTTATTCCCTTAGCCTACTAGCCTTAGGAGTCTAGAGGGCGGTCCTAATCAGGGACTGACAGTCTTCTCTGTAGACATGTGCACACAGCTATATCTGTCCATCAAGTTGGACCACCTACTGGACTCCAAAGAAATTGAAAGGAATAAACAACAAGTTATACTGAATCTTTTATTGCAAACTTGCATATCAATCTGCTTCGCCTGCTCAGTACTATGCTGCCTGTAGACTAGATTGCATTTTCAATGTGACAAGTTTACATTAAGTACAGACGTACAGTAGCACTTAATTACATACATACATCAGTTTAGACTCTTGATTTAGTCAAGTGCTTGAGTGTCTCTCCAGTACTCTAAGAGCTTCATGTGCAGCATCTTTTGTGGAGTGTTTTCACAGATGTTTTGTGCTACACATTGCTCTTTTTTTCTCTTCCATGTTACAGACATAGTGCAAGATGGCCTCTCATCACTGCCTAGTATCTGACATTATACTTCCTTCTCCTTCCACTCATGAGCAGTGTAACGTCCGGATATTCTTGGACAGTACGTAAAAATAGACAACTTTTTTTCTGTCATAAATAAAATAGAAACAAGTCAACATTTAAAACAAGAGGAATGAGGACCCTGTTCGGAAGAGCTTACAATCTATGAGAAGATAGGGGTGACAGATGGTAATAGGAGCTTGTATTCTACAATGCCATCTTAACACAATAGGGAAGCAGATATAAAGCTGCAGGAGCTGTAATGCGTCTAAGCGCATGAGGTGTTGAGATTTGACAATGGATCAGGTTTAAAAGAGGGTTGGGAAGGAGAAGAGTTAGATCAGGGGAAGTGATGGGCCAACCTAAAAAGATGCATTTTTAGTGAGCACCTAAAACTGCGGATGTTGTTAATTAACCTAATTGGGGTAGGGCCGTGATGGCTAACCTCTGGCACTCCAGCTGTGATAAAACTACAACTCCCAAGATGCACACTTGCTTAGCTATTCACAGAACTCCACAGAAATAAATGGAGCATGCTGGGAGTCGTAGTTTCACCATCACTGGGGTAGGGCATTCCAGAAAGCTGGTGCAGCTCGGGAGAAGTCTTGAAGACGGGAGTGGGTGATTTGGATTATGGTGAATGTTAATCGTAAGTCATTGGCTGAACGGAGAGCACGGGTAGGATAGACAGAAATGAGGGAGGAGATGTAGGAGGTGCAGCACCGTGGAGAGCTTTGTGGGTGAGAACGAGCAGTTTAAATTGAATCCTATACTGTAAGGTCAACCAGTACAATGACTGGAAAGGGTAAAGGCATCGGCGTAGTGGTTAGATACATGAGCCTGGCGGCTACATTCAGGATTGATTGGAGAGGGGAAAGTTTAGTGAGGGGGAGACCATCTAGTAATACGTTACAGTAATTAAAACGAGAATGAATCAGGGCAACAATGAGGATTTTTGTTGTTTCCACAGTAAGAAAGGGGTGGATTCTAGAGATGTTTTTGAAGTGCAGGCGACATGAGACGGCAAGTAACTGAATATAGAGGGTGAAGGAAAGATTACCATTTTTGTGGGGCTAGGGAGTTATATCTAGTTCTCCCTCTCCCCCTTATTGGGTGGTGAGGTGTGTTATAACTGGTATCACCTCTCCACCCATTGAGGGAACAGTTTATCATACTGTTGATTGTGGGTGGTTTGCGTTTATATACCCGCACCACAATCCTCCCTTGGTTTTTTTATCTTGCCCAAATAGCCTGAATAATTCCCCTGATGATTGTACTACTTGAATATGAAACGTGCATGTAGGGACTTTGATTAGGATAGGGCTGTATCAAGGCCAGTGAACAGGGAAAGGTTCTGGATGGAGTCGCCCTTTTAAGGACGAGTGCCCTGTGGTGAGGCTGCTCCAACATCTAGAGGCTACACAGGGTTACATCAAGGATATAATAGACCCCAAATCCAAACAAGCATTTTAGCATACAGTCTCCTCTAAGTGGACTAATTGGTACTTACCTGGATACAGGCTGCCCACTGGATCTTGGCGACAGAGCGGTAGGAACAAGGTTTTCTATACCAAGTGCCGCTGTGCAACAAGTCTCCTACTTGCGTTAACATTATATGTGATTGCTTATAAGCAGCTATTTTGATTTATCTTACTACCTTAGGGCCTATGATTTTAATATTGCTTAAATTAAAAAAGTTAAGTTTTAGTTCAATAATTCATTACTGATTTCAGCGTTTTTTGGGATCTTTTCAGTGACTTTACACATTGATATAGTGTTATCTTCCTTCCCGAGTTATTTTTTCAATTTTTCTGTAAAAAAATGTCTGTCTGTGATTTTTGGATAACTTGTCAAAGAAAAAAATTAAAAATTCTGGTTGGCAACCCTGCTTGAGAAGGAGAATTTAACTACTAAGATCTTTATATAGACATGGAGGCAGCTTGTTAGTCTCTGCTTGGGTAAAACAGTCAAGTTATTTAAACTGCCCTTATCTCATGCTCTAGTTTTCCAGGATCTTATCTCACAAGGGAGGAAGTAAAGGGCTGCAGGGCTTGAAGTCTCCTTGTACACTGCTCTATATGGTGGTGCACATGTGCAGCCTACAAGTGAATGAACATACAGCATGGGGCACTCATTTATTCTAGATCATAAAGTTGAAGGAACACCATTAGAAGGATAGCTGGAGGAATGATTTAACAATATACACATTATATATCACATAACCTTCTGCTGAAAAGATATATTCTACAACATGGTGGAGCCGAGTAGCCAATTCTGGTGACAAAATAAAATTGTTTTCACATATATACAGAAAACAACAGGTAGTTTCAAGCCCAACTGTTAACCCTTTGGCTGCTGCCGTCTGTGACCACGGCATTATCAAAGTAGATTTCACTCTCTAACTGGGCACCAATGATCTGATCGGAGGCTAGGCAAGTCTTCTGCACTCTGCCCTGGGGACCAAAAAGGGCCCCAGGACTATAAATTCAGTAATCCTGCTGTTAGGACACACTAATGTTAACGCAACCACATTCTGTGCCATAGAGACACACAGTATAATGTATTAGCATACAGGAGTATGCTACTACATTTGAAGTATAAAATAACTTAAGACAGTAATCCCTTACGAGAATTTAAAAAAATATGTAATAAAACATTAAAAATGTTGTTTAATTTAATAGAAAAAGGCTTGCAAAACATACGTGATTACTTTACATAATACATTTTAGAACATTACATAAAAGTAAGCCAAAAAAAACCTACAGTGAAAAGGTATCCACACCACTAAATAACTCAACCAACTCAATTAACAGGTTATTCAGTGTGAATTATATACAGTATAAACAAATAAAAAAGTCAAAAATCACTTTCTATATTTCTGATGCAAAAAAGCATATAATTTATATGTACATTACAATTTTTATTTTATTTTTTTAATTAAAAACTGCCTTACAAGTGGGACTGGATGTACAAGGATTTTAGTTGGTGCTAATGTAATGCAAGTCCACAAACTTTTGAACACTGTAAATCACGACAACTATCATTTCATTTATAGCGAAGTTGTCACGTGATTTCTGCAGCCCTATCTGAGAATGAGATGCAAGAGAGGGGTGGAGATGTGTGTGATACAGAAGGTTATATTTAGGAATGAGCGAATCGACTTTGGATGAAACATCAAGGTATCACTTGTAACCGAACCAGAGGTCGGGAAATAGTTTTTTTTTAATGTACAAATTAATTTATGAAGTTATTACCTGAAGTCTCGGGAGACATCGCGAAGCACTAACTTCAGCTCATCAGAGCCAATACATTCTAATACTGTACTGAGCTCCTGCACCGTACAGTATTAGAATGAAGTTTTATGTGAATTGACTTCGGATGTTTCATCCAAAGTCGATTCGCTCATCCCTAGTTATATTATATGAGGCTATATTATTCAGGAACAGAATTTCTGAGTAAAAAGCTAAGTAAATCCTGACATAACTCTTAAGACTGGATTACGCCTAGCGATAGTCGGCCAGAACATCGCTAACAAGTGTTCGTAGGAAACTGATCTGGCTGTATATTGCTGCTGCCAATTACCCAATGCACGAGTTGGGCAATTGCAATTTTTAAGCAGGTTAAAAAATAGTCTCCAGGCAGCGGATTGTGCTGTCTAATAACAGTCTGCTGCTCGTCACTGGGCATGCGCCGAGCCCAGTGATGTCCGATGCTCCCTCTTCCCTGCTGACTGAGGGAAGAGCGAGCATCGGACGTCACTGGGCTCGGCGCATGCCCAGTGACGAGGATGAAGCTCCTGCCCTCAGTCTCCTGCTGATCGCACAGGCGCAGCCCTCAGTGGGTACTGCGCCTGTGCGAGAGTTCGTTCGGCGTGAGGGAGGGGGGAGGAGGGGGAGGAGAGGCTGTGGCAGGCTGGGGGTGGCGGTTAGACAGTGCAAGGAAGGCGGGCTGGGCACTGTAAGAGGGGCAGTACTGGGCTCTCTAAGAAGAACAAAACGCCCCTCTGGGCACCTTCAGGACACATTTGCATATCAATAAAAGTCGTTTTTTGGAGTAACTGCTGGACGGATTACAAGATAAAAGAGCACAGCTTAATCCAGGTAAGCTGTGCTTCATGGCTGCTTTAAAATCGTTTTTTGGCTTAGGGGAGGTGACAGAATCCCTTTAAAGCCCAAGTTCCAAACAATACCAGGCTCTTTTTTTCTATTACAGGGATGACCAGATAAGCAGCTACGCACTTAAACTGAAATGTTCACTGGCACCTGATCATTCTGGTCTCTTCAGTTCTAGTGATCACATGAGGATATGTGTATGAACTCTGCATCATTATAATTTTTTGGCTAGGAGGTATTATGTGTCGCAGGCTCTGACTGGGTCAGACTTTTAGCCACAAACTGTATGCATTTTTTTATTTTTATTTTTTTATGTTGGGATTTGATGCAAAATTGCAGAACTGGTTACTGCAGCATTTCTCCCAACAAATATGCAGAGAATCGGCTGGACAAAAACCACAGCCTAGAGTTGCACCTGGAATCCAAGTATCAATACCGAATCTATACTTTTATGCAGTTGTGCTGCCTAGTATCCGTTAGAGAACATGGCACTTAGCGTGCGCCATGTTCTACTCAGCAGCACAAAGCAGAAGGAGGGAGTCCCTCCCTCCCCACTGTGCCGCTGCTGCCACCAATGAGAACATAGTACTGAGAAGGGGAGGGGCTGTGGCCACTGCGCCACCAATGAATGTAATTAACACATTAATTCAAGTGAAGGCAGCGGGTGCCGGCGGCAGTATCACATACCTAGCCTCAATAACCGGGCAGGGCAATTCGCTGAACCGCGGCAATTAACCCCTCAGGTGCACATTCACGGGGATCGCAGCACCCTGTCCGAGGTCGGGTGCCAGGTATGCAATACAGCCGACACCTGCTGCCTACACTTGCATTAAGGTGTTAATTATATTCATTGGTGGCGCAGTCCGCTTAAACCCCTCCCCCCATTTCCACGGGCACCCACCCCCACTCCATCATTGTTATATTTATTGGTGACAGTTGCCACATGGTCCCCTCCCCTCCATTGGTGACAGTGGCAGTTCCGATTGGAGCCCCAGCAGTGTAATTGCGGGCCTATGATCGGTTATTATGGCAGCCAGGACACTACAGAAGCCCTGGCTGTCATGGTAAGCTCCCTGTTGCTGTGTGCACAAAGCGCAGGGCTGCAGGGAAAGAGTAAAGTCCTATTCACTCTAATAGAGCTCTATTAGTGTGAAAAGGACAAGGGTTCTAGCTCCTAAGGGGGCTAATAGTTAGTAAATACAAAGTAAAAAAATAAATAAATCACCCCCTTTCCCAATTTTACATGAAAAAATTTATATAAAAAAAAATTAAAGATTTCACCACATCCAAAAAAATTGCAAAAATATTTTATATGTGGTGAACGCCATAACAGAAATAAAAATAAAATCTAAACCGTGCGATTCGCCATTTTGAGTCACCTTGTCCCCCCCCCCCCCCCCCCCAAAATATAGGACAGGACTGTTCTATTATGGGCCGGACGTTCCATAAAATGCAGAAAGCACATGTTTTTTTGGCTTTTTTTTTTTTTTTTTGCGTGGTATCGGGTATCACAATAATTTTTTTATGGCATCGAAATCGAATAAAGATTATCATGACAACCCTAGTCTAGCCAATTATCTGCATATTTGCAGAGTAGAGGCTGGAACTCCGCTGGATCCTATTATTGTTAATGGGGCAGGTGGCCATTCTGGCACTGTCTGGCAATGCAGAATCCAGAGAGCTCTGGCAGGCTGTTCTCTGCTGGAACAGCCTTCTGGATCTCTTGCCGCAAATGTGAAAATGGCCTAAGGCAGAAAAGGGTATCCTTGAATATTATTTTGGTACCTACTGAATCAATAGTGGTTACTGTATTTGATTGCGATTGTGAAAATGGTAAAAAGGACAAAGAGTTGCTCTTCCACCATGAAGCATCTGTCTGCTTCGAGAAGTCTTTACTTTGCAAAGTAATGGTGGAGCCTCTATTCAGACACAAATAGTGCAGTACCTGATGTAAACTTGTAGCCATTTCTACCAAAGCGAGATATATAATTTAACAAGTTAGTAATTACAATTGCATAATTAAATTTGGATTAAATGATAAAGTAAAAAGAGACCTTTTTAAGAAGATCTCCTGAAAATGGTCTTACGTAATAAATGTAGGTGAGTAAATTAAAAGACAAAGTTAGGAAACACACAGTAACTTAAAATGAAATTTTTAGTTACTGTGTGTTTCCTAACCTTTGTCTTGTAATTTACTCACCTACAGTTATAACGTAGGACCATTCTGGAATGTATTGGATAACAGTGATAGCATTATGTCACACATTCCAGAACAGCAAGGGTTACATAGCATCATAGATCAATATAATGCTATGCGACCCAGTCAGTGCAGGACTGGAGCTCTCTGACATTCACGCTGCGAGTCCAGAGCATGACACTCGCTCGTGTGAAACCAGCCTAAAACGGACAGCACCCGCAGTGAAACCTAGGTTTGTACAGGAGTTTTTTCTCACTCAAGATCGATCAGCTTAAAAAAAAAAATATGCGCACACAAGAAGGACCTGAAATTAAATGTGTGAAAAATGCAACCAGGCGCAGGGCACATGTTTCAATGAGCTTTTCATGCAGTACTTGCACTCACGTCAATGGGTCAGTGATAAAAACTGAAACATACTGGAGGATGGGCCTTTTCTCATTGATTGTTGCCAATTTCCCATCACTCCTATTCCAATACTGCCAGGGGCAATGCTCGTCTCTACTTCCTGGACACCTCTCAGCACAGGAAATGCCTGGAAATAACCATTCAGCCAATCAACGGCTGCAGCAGTAACCCACCCACCTTAGCCATAGAATGGTTGCGTGTCAAGATTAGACCAAATAGTAGAGCGCCGGGGAGAGCCAGGCAGTATCAGAACAGGACACTGAGGGGGATCATTGAGGCAAGTATCAGTTCTTTTATTATTTTAACCTCCTGAGGATATTGACACCAATTTTTATTCCTGCTGGAACTCCTCTTCATAATGACAGGTATTAAAGGGGTTTTCTAAGATTTTGATACTGATGATCTATGCTTAGGATAGGTCATCAGTATTTGATCAGTGGGGTCAGACACCCAACGGCCACCGATCAGCTGTGTGAGAGGGCACCAGAGCTCCTGTGAGTGCTGTGATCTTCTTGTACCTTAGCCAAGCACAGCGCTGTAAATTGTATAGCGGCTGTGCTTGGTATCTCGTTCAGCCCCATAGAAGTGAATGGGGCCGAGTGCGATACCAAGCACAGCCGCTATACAACATACATCACAGTGCTTGGCAAGTACAGAGAAAGCATCAATGCTCACAGAAGCGCTGGTGACTTCTTAAACAGCTGATCGGCAGGGGTATTGGGTGTCAGACCCTCACCAATAAGATACTGATCTAACACACATAAAACCTGTCATACTGACCAAAAATATAATTATAGTTATATAGCAATAACATCAACAATAGGTTCCAACTTACCGAAGTGATATCCATAGCCAGCGATGAAGGCGTCTGAATGCCAGGAGGTGACTGTGGGACTGTAGTTGATATTGTGACAGTAAGAGGAGGGAGCTGCGTACCTCTCTGTAAACCGGAGCCCTGCATTAACGAGTTTTGGGACATGCCACTTGGCACTTGGGATTGCTGCTGCGAAACGGACTGTGTAAAAAAAGTGTATGGGGGCAGTTGCTGATCCAGAGACAAAGCATCCATTGCTACTGCCTGTTAAAATGAAAAAAAAAAAAAAAAGTTTATTTGTTCCATTTTAGCTAAAAGGACAAACATATTGTGACATTTATAGCTTACAATACAGACAGGTAACCATCAAATAAACACATTAACAAAACAAAAAAAAACAAAAAAAAAACTAGTTAGTTAAACTATTGTTGGCCAAACCCTGTGTATGGTGAATGAATGTCAATGCCTAAAACTTGTATGGTTTTTACGGGGGAGGTAAGCCACAACCGCAGGAGAGATGATGACTAAGGCTACATTCACACGACCGTATGCGTTTTGCGGGCCGCAAAAAAAAAAATATATGACGTTCTGTATGGCATCCGTTAATTTTTTTGTCCATTGTAACAATGCCTATCCTTGTCAGCAAAACGGACAAGGATAGGACAAGTTCTATCTTTTTTGCGGGGCTACGGAACGGACACATGGATGAACAGGTCTGCATCCTATCAGCAAAAAAATGGAACGGACACAGAAACAAAATACGTTTGTGTGAATGTAGCCTTAATTTTAAAGGGGTTGTCAGGGTTCAGAGCTGAACCCAGACATACCCATAATTTCACCCAGGCAGCCCCCCTGAAGTTAGCATCGGAGCATGAAATGCGCAGGGCAAGGCCTTTACAACACACAGCCGGGCGGTGGCCCTGCCTGGCAGCCCGATACATGAACTGCTCCAATGCTCAAGTCAGGGGGGCTGCCTGGGATGAAAATGGGGATATGTCCGGGTTCAGCCAGACAACCACTTTAAAACAGGTACTTTTGTGCGTGTTGTCGTTTTATTTTTATTTAAATTTTTTTAAGACCATTAGAGACACTTCAGTCAGATGCGACTAAAAATTAAATGCAACATATTGTATCTCTGTAGTTGTCAGCACAGAGATAAAACTCCTTTATAGATAGGTAACCCACTATTAGTTATCTGCTTAAGTGCTGGGAAGATGCTATCCTATAGTAAAATAGTAGACTAGTAGAATTAGGACACCAATATGATAATTCTATTGTTCGCCTGATAGGCCTAGCTAAAGATGTCCACAGAAAAGCATTGCACTTATCAGTGTAATGTGTCACGCTCTAATTGAGTCAATCTCCCTTCTCTCTCTGGTCGGGGTGAATGATGTCAAGCTGTTCGCTGTGCTAAAAGTCCAAAGGAGGAAGTTAAAGGGGTTGTCCAAGTATTTTTTTTGTTCTTTGTAGGTTTCTAACTAAGCAAATGTAAGGGGTTTTCAATTCACTTACTTCATCTACAATGGCCCTGTTCTCCTAGTTAGCTGAGCGTCACATGACCTGTGATGTCAGCTTCTTTCCCTTCTCTGATGATGTTCCGTGCACAAGCCTGAGGGAGCAGTTAGGCTGGGTTCAGACCTGAGCGTTTTACAGCGCTGTAAAACGCTCAACAGGCAAGAACCAATGATTCCCTATGGGAATGGTTCTCACCTGAGCGTTTTACAGCGCGTACGATCGCGCTGTAAAACGCCCGACGCCCCAAGAAGTACAGGAGCTTCTTTGGGGCATCTTGTCGCGCGTTCCCGTACATAGACTTCAGCGGGAACGTGCGACAATGGGCGTTCGCTTGTCTCTGTATGCGCGATTGCAAACGCCCGTACAATCGCGCATACAGAGCGTACGCTTAGTATGCTCAGGTCTGAACCCAGCGTTGTGTCTGTACACGAGACGTGATTGTGAAGGCTGTGCTGATTAGAGTCATAAGCCACGCGCCCCCTGCACTGCCGATCTGCTGGCTTAGCTGTCTGCCCTGTGTCTCCCCTCCTACTGGATTTTTCAGCACAGTTTAACCCCTTCTACCATAAGCAGCACAGACTCAGGGTTGTAGGCTCTGCCTCAGGTACTGAGCAGCTGCAGGGGTTCCTCCTCTCCAGGCACTGAAGAGACAAATACTGTACAGGATCTTCTCTCCCTCCTCCCCCTGCAAACACGGAGCTGACAAAGACCAGAGGAGTTCTCTCCTCTGTAATCTTCTGCTGGCTTTGAGGAAGTGTCTGTAGAGCATTGTATAAGAATAGGTAGCAGGAAGACATTTCCACACATACAACATGATTATCCCGTACTGCTGACAAGGCAACACTTTTATTCACTTCCTTTGCAGAGCTGGGGGAGGGGAACAGAATATTCACATATCAGCTGTCAATAGGTGATAAATAATAAAAAATTGATGTAATGTTCCATTAAGTCTAAGCATGCCCAAACAACGGGGAATGTGGGCAGACAAATGGAGACTAGGCTGTCTTCACATACAGGGACTCATTGTTGTGTGATCCTTTGTATGCTGTGACCAACGTTGATTGAGCCACACAAATTTTTACAGGCATATCTCTGGTCTCCTCTTTTACAGCGGGGTTGCAGTATAAGGCCGGGTTCACATCTGGGTTGTGAACTCTGACACTAATACGGTCACTGTATCCACCGTACATAACAGCTTTCAGCTGGACAAAAAAGGCTACACGCAACATTTTTTTGTCCGGCCAAAAGTCGGCATATATGCCAGAAAGTGGCCAGATTACTGCCGGTGTCCATTACAGTAAATGGGGTCTGGCGGAGCATGGTGGTTTCCGGCTATGCCGGATACAGTGAACTCCAGAAGTCTGTTCCATCACCAGAACAGACTGCTGGAGTTCACAGTGCAGATGTGAACCCAGCCTAATACAGCTGTTTCCATGTTCCTGATCACACAGAAACCATACTCATGTCATACTAAGTATGATATAACATGGCAACTGTCTGTTACTTGTTGTCAATGTCAACTGCAAAGTAGCCATGTCCTGTTTACTAACGCAAGTGATCTGATCCTATGTCTTACCCTTTAAGCCGTATACAGAACAATCATACCTGAGTTATAGGTGAAAGAGGAGATATAGTTGGAGACATCTGTTGGGACGGTTGCCTTCTCGAATCTGAATTTAACGACAAAGGGCTTACAGAGGGTTGTCGATGCTGTGTGGGACATGTGACCGTCCCTTGTGTTGTCGTCATTCCTAAAATGTAAATGAATGGCAATATATTGAATGACTGAACACTGAAAGTTGGTCCATTACATTTCTATCTAATGCAAAAAAAATCCTTCAAGGGGCTAACCTATGACTAATATGAAACAATTTAAATTAGACATTTAGTACATGACAATCTCTTTCCATCAAAGCTAGAACCAGCCCTGTGCCTCACGTAGATCCAGACATCTCCCCATTCATTGCTCTGCTAGATGTATTCTGCTACAGTTTTCTCCCCATCACAGCTTGGGGCAGTGATGGCTAACCTTGGCACTCCAGCTGTGGTGAAACTACGACTCCCAGCATCCTCCATTTATTTCTATAGAGTTCTGAGAGCAGCCAAGCAAGGAGGGCATCTTGGAAGTTGTAGTTTTACCACAGCTGGAGTGCCAGGGTTAGCCATCACTGGCTTAGGGGGTGTCCTTTCTGCTACTGCTCTCTTCCTGAAACTGTCACAGCTTTTAACATTAGCTACAGCTGGTGGCAGTATGGAACTGAGCTTGTGCATTCACCTCAGCAATGTTAATGAGGTGGAGAGTAAAAAGCTGGTGGTGTTATACAGATACATGTTAGGCTAGTTTCACACTAGCGGCAGGGGAGTCTGGCGGGCGAACAGCCTGTCAGATCCATCCTGCCGCTAGTTCACATGTGCCCCCGGACCGCCGCTCTGACCCCATTGACAATAATGAGGGCGGGGTGGAGTTCTGGCGGCAGCATGGCAGTGCTCCCGATCGTCGGGAGGGAAGGGCTCCTTCCCGGCAATTGCCTGCTCATCATCAAAGGAGACCGCTCCTATTACATGCAGCAATCTTCTCCACTGTAACGGGGAGAAGCGATCGCTAATGCCATTGCTCGTCCCTATACTGAATCATTGTTTGCCAGCAGAAGATTGTGATTAGACACAGCGACCTGCTGCCAGCAAACAATTATTTTTAAATCCGTTGAAAGATTGGGATTACCCGATGAAACAAGTGTTTGCTTGTTCATGCGGTAATCGTTGGCAGTATTACATTGCCAGATCATGACTACAAACGCTTGATGATGTGGCAGAGTATCTGCCTGTCTAAAACAGCATTTAAATATGGACTTCCCAGACGAATATAATGAATGGGTGGTGTTGACTAATAAAAATAACCACCCTTTTTGGCATGTGGATTTGAAGTCTGTTCTTAACATGTAAATCACGTCTATTTTTCCCCGAACTTGACCAAATCCACAAAATAAGTGTCTAGACTATTCCAATAAAGATTCTATTATAAGCGTAGTGTATCTAAATAATTTTACATCATTCTGTTTTTTTTTTTTGTTTTTTTTTTAAGTGGCTAGATAATCCCATAAAGGGGTTTTCCAAGCTTTTAATATTGATGACCTATACTTCACTGTTTACCTTCTCGCCGTCGCCTCTGCAGCGGTGAGCAGGTGTAATTACACCTAACCGTCCCATTCATTTCAATGGGACGGATTGTTCCCATACACTTGTATAGGAGCGATCCGTCCTATTGAAATGAATGGGACGGCTTGGGTGCAATTACACCTGCTCACCGACGCAGAGGCGACGGCGAGAAGGTAAACAATGAAGAGGAGGCAGCGCTGGCACGGCGCACGCCTTCTCTTCAAACAGCTGATCTTTGGGGGACCGAGTGTCGGACCTCCGCCGATCTGATAATATTGATGATCTATCCTGAGGATAAGGTCATCAATATTAAAAGCCCGGAGGACCCCTTTAAGTATAGAAGTGTCTTTGCTGGTTTAGTTGCGTGTTAATCAAACTAAATATATGGATAACAAATACAGTAAATAATATTATACTGCACATGAACAGCCTCTGCCACCATAATCAACCCTATTAGTTGATCCAGGCATATAGAGTGCAACCAAATACAAAAGAAAATAATGTCTCCACTAGGCTTTAGCGAATCAACAGTTTTTTCTAACAGCTCCATGGAGCCAAACTTCGTCTCGCCCTAAAGCCTCATTCACATATCAGTGTTTTACGATGTGTGCTGTACACATTCTCCATGGACAGAACACGACCCATCAGTGTTTTAGCACGGACCGTGGATTCGTGTTTTTAGCACAGAGGCAGTCTCTATTTTGTCCGTGTTCACTGATCCATCATGCCCATTATAGTCTATGGGTCAGTGAAAACCATGGATGCCATCCGTGTTGCGTGCGAGTTAATGGATTATCGAGTTTCATGGATTAATCTGACATGCGTCACTTTATATGGTAATAGCTTTGGAACACTTACTTATCCACGCCATTCTGAGATTGTTTTCTCGTGACACATTGTACTTCATGATAGTCATATATTTGAGTTAATATATTTCACCTTTATTTACCAAAAATTTGGAAAAATTCAAAATTTTCCAAATTTCAATTTCTCTGCGTCTAAAACAGAAAGTCATACCTAATAAAATATTTATTACTTAACATTCCCCATACGTCTACTTTATGTTGGCATCATTTTGGAAATGTCATTTTATTTTTTTAGGACGTTAGAAGGCTTAGAAGTTTAGAAGAAATTCTTACAATTTTTAAGAACATTTCCAAAACGCACTTTTTAAAGGACCAGTTCAGGTCTGAAGTCACTTTGTGGGGCTTACGTAGTGGAAACCCCCATAAATGATCCCATTGTAGAAACTACACCCCTCAAGTTACTCAAAACTGATTTTACAAACTTTGTTAACCCTTTAGGCATGTCACAAGAATTAAAGGAAAATGGAGATTAAATTTCTAAATTTCACTTTTTTGGCAGATTTTCCATTTTATAATTTTTTTTTTTCTTTAACACATTGAGAGTTAACAGCCAAACAAAACTCAATATTTATTACCCCGATTCCGCGGTTTACATAAACACCCCACATGTGGTTGTAAACTGCTGTACGGGCACACGGCAGGGCGCAGAAGGAAAATAACTCCACATGGTTTTTGGAATGCAGATTTTGCTGGATTGGTTTTCTAAAACGTCATATGTTTTTTATTTTTCTGCTGATCGTTTTGTGCAGGAGCTCGTTTTTTTGCAGAAAGTTGAGGTTTTTATTGGTACCATTTTTGGGTACATAGGATTTTTTGATCATTCATTATTACACTTGGCTGTTTTGGAACAGTTTTTTTTTTTTTTTACAGCGTTCATCTGAGGAGTTAGGTCATGTGATAGTTTTATAGAGAAGATCATTACGGACGTGGCAATACCTAATATGAATACTTTTCCTTATTTATTTAAGTTTTACACAATAATAGCATTTCTGAAACAAAAAAAATGATGTTTTAGTGTCTCTATAGTCAGAGCCATAGCTTTTTTATTTTTTGGGCTATTGTCTTAAATAGGGTATAATTTTTTGCGGGACGAGGTGACGGTTTGATTGGTACTATTTTGGGGGTCATAAGCCTTTTTGATCGCTTGCTGTTGCACTTTTTGTGATCTAAGGTGACAAAAATAGCTTTATGGCACAGTTTTTTTAATTTTATTTTTATGGTGTTTATCGGACGGGGTCTATCATGTGATATATTTATAGAGACAGTCGTTACGGACGCGGTGACACCTAATATGTGTATTTTATTTTATTTTTTCATAGGAAAAGGCCATTTCTTTTTTTAATTTACATTTTTACTTTTATTATTCTCACTTTTTTTTTTTTTATCAGTTCCCTCTTGGATCTTGAAGATCCAGTGGGGCTGATAGTTGTACTATACTTTGCAATGCTCTTGCATTCCAAAGTATAATACTTCCAGATGTCTTGTAGGTGGCAGCACTATACACGCCTTTGCCATGGCAACCGGACGCCTTTGCCATGGCAACCACCGGGTGCTGCAATCACAGCGCTGCAGCCCCGATGGTTGAGAGAGGGAGCTCCCTCCCTCTGTTAACCCCATGGATGCCGCAACCGCGGCATCTATGGGGTTACAGGAGAGTGTCAGCATAGAGCTGACACTCTGCTGATGGCGGCGGCTCAGTAATGGAGCCGCCGCCATCGCACACAGCAGGGTGATCGGGGGCAGCGATGGAAAGGGGGGGGGGGGGAGATCCGGCGAATATTGAGGGAGGCTGGGGCGGCTACAAAATGACTGCATGGGGCGGGGAGGGGGCGGACTGCATCAGGGCAGCTAGGAGATGAGCTGCAGGCGGCACAGATCGGGGGGGGTGTATTATGAGGACA
The DNA here is from genome assembly GCF_014858855.1 of Bufo gargarizans. Taxonomy (NCBI): domain Eukaryota; kingdom Metazoa; phylum Chordata; class Amphibia; order Anura; family Bufonidae; genus Bufo; species Bufo gargarizans. The sequence continues at coordinate 358,878,368 of NC_058080.1, read as the reverse complement.
CATTACCTGATTTCATGCTCTGATCTGCAGAGCGCAGATCAGAGCATGAAACCGGCATTTTTTCACTGCCGCGATCCGATTTGGTTAGTCTGTGCAGACTAACCAATCGGATCGATTGCCGGCAAGGGGCCACTCCGATTGGTCCCTTGCCGGCATTACTGCACTGTATGCTGTCCGTGACAGCATACAGGGCAGGGGCAGAAGCTTTAATCCAAGCGCTTTGCAGCGCTCGGATTAAAGAGCTGCCAGAACGTTTATATACGTGGAAGCTGCACGGGGTATGTGCAGCTATCACGTATATATACAGATTGCGGTCGGGAAGGGGTTAATAAGAGATTATTTGAAACGTATTTTCCAGCTGTTCAGTGTCAGTAAAACACGGATGCAACACAGACAGCAAAAAACGGACACACATACCCAACACGGACGCATCACTGACCACCTGCTCACGGATTTGAGCACGAATGTGTGAATGAGGCTTAAGTCGTGCAAGACTTCGGTGAATTACGACTGTGTTACTATCTATATATTTTTAAAAAAAACAATTTAAAATAGGAATCCAAAGTCTGCTTTGGTAGTGGCTGTTACCCCGGTAACAAAGCCTACTTTGCATTCCTATTTTAAATTGTTTTTATAGATGCAGATATGAATAAAAGTTGTAATTCACCAAAGTCTCATGCAACTTTGGCGGACACGAACTTTGGCTCCACGGAGCCAATACATTTTATTGCTGTACGGAAACAACATTAAAATCAAAGTATTTGAACGAATCAACTTCAATCTATGATCCGCAGGTCGATTCGCTCAAGCCTAGTTTCCACAACTTTCCCCCCTAGAGAAAAAAAAAATAATATATAAATTTTACTCAGCATGACCAACCCTACTGCTGGATTTTTTCCCCCCCTTGGTTTCCATGTGTAACATGCTGACTGGAACAGAATCTGTGCTCCTAAATTACTTCTGTGGCTACTTCTATACTACTACCGGGCAATATGCCGACAGAAGCTCTTTAAACAATTTGGCCCACAAACAACATTTATCACATATCCACAAGATAAGTGATAAATATGTGATCACTGGTGTTCCTATCGCTAGGATATCCAACGATAACAAAAACAGGGGTTCCAGACTCCCCTGTGTTAATGGAGCAATAGTGTCTCTAGGACTGGCTTCAGCACTTAGCGATCATACATTAATCACCTATCTTGTGGGTAGGTGATGAATGATGTTCAGGGCCAACCCCTTTAAAAGCTCTTTATATAAGGTATGCTTAATAAAAAGAACATAAAATAATAATACACTTAAGGCTCTGCTTACCTTGGCTGGCAGTGCTGATACCCAGGTGAGTTAGATTTGTTGCAAGATTGCCAGTGCTGTTAGAATTTGTCAGAGTCGGGAATGTAGACTCCTCGGGATCTAACGGAATTGGTAATGGAGAAGGGAAATGGATGTTTGTCAGGTCTGGCAGTGAACCTCCAGTGTTATGTGCAGCGGGGATGAGGCTGGTAGTGTTCTCCTGTTCATTTGAAGGGTAAATGCTTCAATAATAAAGAAACAAAATATATATGAGAATTCATAGAACAGATCGCTACACAACAGATAGAAAAAGGTTCATGCAAAGCTTGTAAAAACCCAATGTTTAAAAAGGAAAACTAACTTTTTAGTAAGAAAACACAAACAAAAAATTGCAGCGTTTTGGTGTCCGTCTGACGAAACTGAGCCAAATGGATCCGTCCTGGCACACAATGTAAGTCAATGGAGGATGGATATACGTTTTCACTGACCCAATCTGGCACAATAGAAAATGGATCCGTCCTCCATTGACTTGCAATGGTGTTCAAGACGGATCAGTCATGGCTATGTTAAAGTTAATACAAACGGATCCGTCTTGGCTAGGTTACAGATAATACAAACTGATCCGTTCTGAACGGATGCAGAAGGTTGTATTAAATCTGAACGGCCCGAGATGTATTCTTTAATGCCACCATTTTAGGGTACCTCAGATGTATTGTGCACCCTTTATAAAAAAAATTGTGGGTAGCCGTGTTAGAAAAAAACAATTCAATTCTGCCATTGCCTTTAGGGTTTTGTTTCAAGATGTTCATTGCAAAATGATGTTACTTTATTTTGTGGGTCAGTAATAGAGATAATTTTACTGCTGTCTTAACTCAATACAAACTTGGGCACAAAATAATGTTAGAACTAAACTTGAAACACCTTCCCACTTATATAAAATATAACTTTTAATATTCTCTTTAAAAATAAGCTCAGATCAAGCCCAGACCCTGTGGGTCATTAATACAGATACATATGGTACACATTGAGATTACTCACGGTTTGTTGACATCACAAGATATTGCTGCAGCTATACAGCCCTTGAAGATTGCAGAGGAGTCTCTGTAGGTAGATACTTCAGAATGCAGATAGGGGGCCAGGAAGAGAAAGGATATCAATACCTACAGTACAGACCAAAAGTTTGGACTCACCTTCTCATTCAAAGCGTTTTCTTTATTTTCATGACTATGAAAATTGTAGATTCACACTGAAGGCATCAAAACTATGAATTAACACATGTGGAATTATATACATAACAAAAAAGTGTGAAACAATTGAAAATGTCATATTCTAGGTTCTTCAAAGTAGCCACCTTTTGCTTTGATTACTGCTTTGCACACTCTTGGCATTCTCTTGATGAGCTTCAAGAGGTAGTCACCTGAAATGGTCTTCCAACAGTCTTGAAGGAGTTCCCAGAGATGCTTAGCACTTGTTGGCCCTTTTGCCTTCACTCTGCGGTCCAGCTCACCCCAAACCATCTCGATTGGGTTCAGGTCCGGTGACTGTGGAGGCCAGGTCATCTGGCGCAGCACCCCATCACTCTCCTTCAAGGTCAAATGGCCCCTACACAGCCTGGAGGTGTGTTTGGGGTCATTGTCCTGTTGAAAAATAAATGATGGTCCAACTAAACGCAAACCGGATGGAATAGCAGGCCGCTGTAAGATGCTGTGGTAGCCATGCTGGTTCAGTATGCCTTCAATTTTGAATAAATCCCCAACAGTGTCACCAGCAAAGCACCCCCACACATCCTCCTCCATGCTTAACGGTGGGAGTCCATCCGTTCACCTTTTCTGCGTCGCATAAAGACACGGTGGTTGGAACCAAAGATCTCAAATTTGGACTCATCAGACCAAAGCACAGATTTCCACTGGTCTAATGTCCATTCCTTGTGTTCTTTAGCCCAAACAAGTCTCTTCTGCTTCTTGCCTGTCCTTAGCAGTGGTTTCCTAGCAGATATTCTACCATGAAGGCCTGATTTACACAGTCTCCTCTTAACAGTTGTTCTAGAGATGTGTCTGCTGCTAGAACTCTGTGTGGCATTGACCTGGTCTCTAATCTGAGCTGCTGTTAACCTGCGATTTCTGAGGCTGCAGAGGTGACTCTTGGTCTTCCTTTCCTGGGGCGGTCCGCATGTGAGCCAGTTTCTTTGTAGCGCTTGATGGTTTTTGTGACTGCACTTGGGGACACTTTCAACGTTTCCCAATTTTTCAGACTGACTGACCTTAATTTTTTAAAGTAATGATGGCCACTCGTTTTTCTTTACTTAGCTGTTTTTTTTTTCTTGCCATAATACAAATTCTAACAGTCTATTCAGTAGGTCTATCAGCTGTGTATCCACCTGACTTCTCCACAAGGCAACTGATGGTCCCAACCCCATTTATAAGGCAAGAAATCCCACTTATTAAACCTGACAGGGCACACCTGTGAAGTGAAAACCATTTCAGGTGACTACCTCTTGAAGATCATCAAGAGAATGCCAAGAGTGTGCAAAGCAGTAATCAAAGCAAAAGGTGGCTACTTTGAAGAACCTAGAATATGACATTTTCAGTTGTTTCACACTTTTTTGTTATGTATATAATTCCAAATGTGTTAATTCATAGTTTTGATGCCTTCAGTGTGAATCTACAATTTTCAGAGTCATGAAAATAAAGAAAACTCTTTGAATGAGGTGTGTCCAAACTTTTGGTCTGTACAGTATGTTCTCCCTATATGTCCCTCCCTAAACCTCAGCCCAAGGACACCCCTTAATGGTAGGGGTTCCCTGTCCTCGTACCTAGCCTATAAATCCCGATTTTGCCCTATATCTCAAATAGGGTGTAGAGTGGAAGAGACTTAAGTATATACAGTGGGATGCGAAAGTTTAGGCAACCTTGTTAATCGTCATGATTTTCCTGTATAAATCGTTGGTTGTTACGATAAAAAAATGTCAGTTAAATATATCATATAGGAGACATACACAGTGATGTTGTGAAATGAAGTTTATTGGATTTACAGAAAGTGTGCTATAATTGTTTAAACAAAATTAGGCAGGTGCATAAATTTGGGCACCACAAAAAAGAAATTAAATCAATATTTAGTAGATCCTCCTTTTGCAGAAATTACAGCCTCTAAATGCTTCCTGTAGGTTCCAATGAGAGTCTGGATTCTGGTTGAAGGTATTTTGGACCATTCCTATTTACAAAACATCTTTAGTTCATTCAGGTTTGGTGGCTTCCGAGCATGGACAGCTCTCTTTAAGTCACACAACAGATTTTCAATTATATTCAGGTCTGGGGACTGAGTTGACCATTCCAGAACGTTGTACTTGTTTCTCTGCATAAATGCCTTAGTGGATTTTGAGCAGTGTTTAGGGTCGTTGTCTTGTTGAAAGATCCAGCCCCGGCGCAGCTTCAGCTTTGTCACTGATTCCTGGACATTGGTCTCCAGAATCTGCTGATACCGAGTGGAATCCATGCATCCCTCAACTTTGACACTGCACTGGCCACACAGCCCCACAGCATGATGGAACCACCACCATATTTTACTGTAGGTAGCAGGTGTTTTTCATGCTTTTTTTTCCTCCATGCATAACGCCCCTTGTTATGGTCAAATAACTCAATTTTAGTTTCATCAGTCCACAGCACCTTATTCCAAAATTAAGCTGGCTTGTCCAAATGTGCTTTAGCCCACCTCAAGTTGCACTATTTGTGCTGTGGGCGGAGAAAAGGCTTCCTCTGCATCACTCTCACATACAGCATCTCCTTGTGTAAAGTGCGCCGAATGGTTGAACGATGCACAGTGACTCCATCTGCAGCAAGATGATGTTGTAGGTCTTTGGTGCTGGTCTGTGGGTTGACTGACTGTTCTCACCATTCGTCGCTTCTGTCTATCCGAGATTTTTCTTGGTCTGCCACTTCGAGCCTTAACTTGAACTGAGCCTGTGGTCTTCCATTTCCTCAATATGTTCCCAACTGTGGAAACAGACAGCTGAAATCTCTGAGACAGCTTTCTGTATCCTTCCCCTAAACCATGATGGTGAACAATCTTTGTCTTCAGGTCATTTGAGAGTTGTTTTGAGACCCCCATGTTGCTACTCTAAAATTAAAAGAGGAGGGAAACTTACAATTGACCCCCTTAAATACTCTTTCTCATAATTGGATTCACCTGTGTATGTAGGTCAGGGGTCACTGAGCTTACCAAGCCAATTTGAGTTCCAATAATTAGTTCTAAAGGTTTTGGAATCAATAAAATGACAACAGTGGCAACATTTATGCACCTGCCTAATTTTGTTTAAACAATTATAGCACACTTTCTGTAAATCCAATAAACTTCATTTCACTTCTCAAATATCACTGTGTGTCTCCTATATGATATATTTAACTGACATTTTTTATCATAACAACCAACGATTTATACAGGAAAATCATGACGATTAACAAGGTTGCCCAAACTTTCGCATCCCACTGTGTGTGTATATATATATGGAAGAGAATTAAGTATAGTATATATCTAGTATACAATCCCCAGACGAATCGGTCTCTACATTAGTGACTGGGGAAACGCCACGTCAGAATTTTTTTGTTCTATACCTACCAATGTCATTTGGTTTAGCCTTCTAGTGGTACACTCTTTCAAATACTCAGCGGGTCACATTAGCCTTTTCCACTCTACACCCTATTTGAGATATAGGGCAAAATAGGGATTTATAGGCTAGGTACGAGGACAGGGAACCCCTACCAGGGTGTCCCTTGGCTGAGGTTCAAGGAGGGACATATAGGGAGAACATAGGTAATGAGATCCTTTCCTGACCCCCTATCTGCATTCTGAAGTATCTACCTACAGAGACTCCTCTGCAATCTTCAAGGGCTGTATAGCTGCAGCAATATCTTGAGATCTCAACAAACCGTGAGTAATCTCTGTAAAACCATTGAGTATATTGTTCTGAGATAACAAGTGTACCATATGTATCTGTATTAATGACCCACAGGGTCTGGGCTTGATCTGAGCTTATTTTTAAAGAGAATATTAAAAGTTATATTTTACATAAGTGGGAAGGTGTTTCAAGTTTAGTTCTAGTATATACTCCCCGTATATGGTAATCCACCGCCGAGGCGGTTTGTTTTTGTTCACAGAATAATGTTGCAGTGTGACCTTGTAAATAAACAGGTTACATCATTTAAACAGTTTGATAATTATTTCAATAAAGTAACAAGCAGCCAGATAATAGAAAGTAAATTGGTTATTTTTACTATCCTATTGTTTATCCGCAACTCCGGCCTTGGTGACTTGGGAAAATTATTTTTTTAGATAATACATTTATCTGAAAAACAGCCTGCTGGGTCTCTCTGGATCCGGCATTGCTGGAAATTACACGATCGCCTTTTGGCCCCATTAACTATAATGGTGACTGGCAGAGATCTGCTGCGCAGAAGTGGTTTTAGTCTGTCCGATTCACGGCATATTTACCAAGTGGCGGACAGATCTCCACCGTTATAGTTAAATGGACAAGAAGGAAACCTTGCAGTTTCAAGCAATGCTGAATTCTGCCGGATCTCAACGATAGCGTAAAACTAGCCTTAATAATGACATGCGCTCCTTTATTCTATATCCACTTCATTGTTGAAGCATTTTTATAGTGGAGAGCCATTTATTTATTTTTTTGTATATGCTGGTTTAGTGGCTACACGGCAGCACGGTCACTCAGTGGTTAGCACTGGTGCCTTGCAGTGCTGGGGTACTATGTTCGACTGACCAAGGACAACATCTGCATGTAGTTTTTACGTTCTTCACGTGTTTGCGTGGGTTTCCTCCCACACTCCAACGACATACTGATAGGGAACTTAGAGTGTAAGCCCCATTGGGGACAGCCCAATGCTAAGGTCTGTAAAGCGCTGCAGAATATAGTAGTGTTATATAAGTGCATAAAATAAATAATTTAAATAACTATTTCATCCAGATGAGTAATGCATTTTTCAGAACAATTAATACTCATCAGGGCTCCAGATGGCGACCAAAATGGCCGCCAATGCAACTTAGAATTTACAAATGGCGACAAGACTTTTTAGTCTTGTTGCCATTTGCGACTAGACCCGCCGCCGCAGCTCTGCAGTTGAATACAGCAGCGGGCACAGGAGATGATAGTTCTCTGCCCCGCCGCCGATGTTCTTCTCAGCAGCGCAGAGGAGGAGGAGTCTCTCCCTCCCCCCTGTGCTGCTGCCGCCGCCTCCGCCAATAAGAAGAGACAGGAGGAGGAGGGGAGGGGCTGTGGCCACTGCGCCACCAATGAAGAAAACTGACCTGCAATACAAATACAGAAGGCGGGTGCCAGAATCAAATAGCCGGCACCCGACCTTTGTGACAGGGAGCTGCGATCAGCTGAAATTGAGTTAACCCTTCAGGTGCGGTACCCGAGGTGTTAACTGCCGCTAATCGCAGCTCCCTGTCACAAAGGCCGGGTGCCGGCTATTTGATTCCGGCACCCGCCTCCTGTATTTGTATAAGAAACATTGGTGGCACAGTGGGAAGTGCCAATGAGGGTTAAAAAAAAATAAAAAAAAAAACAAACTCACCTCCTCCAGTTGATCACGTAGCTGCCGGTCTCCTGTTCTTTCTTCAGGACCTATGGTGACGTCACTGAGCTCATCACATGGTCCATTACCATGGTGATGAATCATGTGATGAGCACAGTGATGTCAACACAGGTCCTTTGACAGGTCCTGAAGAAAGAACAGGAGACGATCAATTGGAAGAGGCGAGTTAATTTTTTTTTATTTTATTTTTTTAACCCTCATTGGCACTGCCCACTGCGCCACCAATGTTTATTATACTGGGGTGTTGGGGGGGGGGGGGGGGGCGCACTGCACCACCAATGTTTATTATATTGGGGTGTTGGGGGGGGCACTGCGCCACCAATGTTTATTATATTGGGGGGGTGCACTGTGCCACCAATGTTTATTATATTGGGGGGGGGGGGAGCACTGCGCCACCAATGTTTATCATTCTGGGGTGTTGGGGCGGCGCATTATATTGACCTTCTACTATGCATTCTATATTAAAGAATGCTATTATTTTCCCTTATAACCATGTTATAAGGGAAAATAATACAGTGAATAGACTTTCATCCTAGCAACCATGCATGAAAATCGCACCGCATCCGCACTTGCTTGCGATTTTTAACGCAGCCCCATTAACTTCTATAGGGCCTGCGTTGAGTGAAAAACGCACAACATAGAGCATGCTGCGATTTTCACGCAACGCACAAGTGATGTGTGAAAATCACCGCTCATGTGCACAGCCCCATAGAAGTGAATGGGTCCGGATTTAGTGTGGGTGCATTCTGGTATTTTGAATGCCAGATCTGGCACTAATACATTCCTATGGGGAAAAATGCTAGATCCGGCATTCAGGCAAATCTTCAGGTTTTTTTGCCGGAGATAAAACTGTAGCATGCTGCGGTTTTATCTTTTGCCTGATCAGTCAAAAATGACTGAACTGAAGACATCCTGATGCATCCTGAACGGATCGCTCTCCATTCAGAATGCATAGGGATATACCTGATCAGTTCTTTTCCGGTATAGAGACTCTAGGATGGAACTCTATGCCGGAAAAGAAAAAAGCTAGTGTGAAAGTACCCTAAAATATTAAGTTTAAATCCCCCCTTTCCCAATTTTACATATAAAATATATAAACAATAAATAAACATTACATAGCGCTGTCCAAACTATTACATTATTAAAAAAATATCTCCTATGCGGTGAGCATTCGCCATTTTTTTGTCACCCCAAAAAAATAGTATAGAACTGTTCTATTTTTGGCCGAATGTTTCATAAAATGCGAAATGCACGCGTCTTTTTTTGGTGTTAATTTTTCTTTTGCACAGTATTGAGTATCGCAATACTTTTTTATGGCGACGAAAGTGAATCAAAATTTTGGTATCAAAACATCCCTACTCCGATCTGATCGGCGTAGCGTTGTCACGATACCAAAATTTTGATTTGGTTTCGATTTGGCGACTAAAAATTCGATTTGGCGCCTAAATTTTTCAGTTCAGGAGCCAATGGCTACTAGGTATTTTTTTTAGTCTGGAGCACAGTCTTTACCGACTATATCTTGCGCTTCCACGGAATTGTGATGTTGGTATGTCAACATGTGTTCCACAGTTTTTTCTTAACACTCTTCAAGATGTTAGCGCTCAGAATTTATTACAAAAAAAATATGTTTCAACTTCAGCAAGTGCTTCAGCATTCAGAAACACCCACACAATCCCACGTTTTTTCAACCTTCAAAGTTTATTAACTGATATGAAAGAATAGAAAATCTCTTGCAATCTTGTCCCTTAGGCATCAAAAACCGACAACATATCCTTTTATGCTGCAACTCGTGGGTTGTAACACTGCTAGAAGGCGGCTTTTAAAAGCCAAGTGATGAAAGGCATATTAACTCTTGTGAATGGAGCAGAGGAAGGGGGGTGTTCAAAGCTTTTTGTGACCAGTGCAAAAATTCTACTTTTGCAAAGTCATATGCTAAGCTGCTCAATTTATTCTTCTGATTTTATTGCACAGATTATGATGGTGTAACAAATATTAGTGTGACAGTCTGTAATGTGTATCTCATGTTTGATAGTATATTTGCTAGAGAATAGCATTTATTTATTTTTTTGGAAGGAAGGGGGGGGGGGGGGGGGGGAGTCATTTACGTAGCTCATTTTTTAACTACTACATTATCATCTTTTTTTTTTCTTCTTCTGACTACAGGGAATACGAAGGTCCAGTAAACATTAATAGCATAGGTGCAGCCTTTAGTATCACGGTTTACATTCTTAACAGAGGCATAAAAGTTTTGAATATTCTGTTTCATAACATACCACATATATTCCCGACTGACCATTAGGTTACAATATAACCTGGCAGGTTTAAAAAGGTTCTCCTGCCATTTATATTAATCACCTATCGTCAAGATAGGGCATTAAATATCTGATTGGCAGGGGTCCGACACTTGGCACAAATGCTAATCAGCTGCTTGAAGAGGATGCAGCGATACATGCAAGGGCTGAACTACCCGTTGTCTCTGAAGTTTTGGCTGTACAGTGTAATGACTAGTACTTGCTCCATTCACTTGAGCTACAGACTTCAGCTATATCTTACACCAGTTTCTTTGGAAAAGTGCCAAGAAGCTAGAAACCTTGCAAATATTTGCGCAAATATGGTGTGCATCATAATTTGCTATTTATTTTACTCCACAATAGTGGCATAAAAGCTTTACTAAATGTAACTCAATGTGTACCATTTGACAACACTGACGTAAACTAAACCAATGCAGACTTTAAATATTACCCTCTTGATAAATTCTCTAATTATTATAGTAAATGAGCAGAAGTTTAGATGAAACCAAGACAAAAAAAAAAAAGCATAATTATCATCACTTACTTTATTCCAGGAACTTCACATGATTTAGGTCTCGAGGATCCAATCTAAGTAAAAACAGCAAAACTAAAGATTACTTGAAGAACTTTTGGGTAAAGGGGTTTTGCTACAATGAAAATGTATTGCCTATCCAGAGGAGAATCAGGGTGCCTTTACAACTGAAAATGAGTTCCATTCACCTGAATGGGGATTGCCGCCAAAACAACCCCATTTAATGAACGGAACAGATTTTAAGGGCTGTTTTACACGAGCGCGAGAGAAAGAGGATACGGTCTGGACTGCCTATTTCTGCACATATTTCCCTCCCTCTGCACTCTTCACTGTCTCTTAACTGACAGACAATCTGTACATCGAAGAAATTAGCTTATTGTTCAAGTTTATTGAAATTTTGGGAAGGAGGTGGAGAGGGCAGAGAGATGAATGCAACTACTATTAAGAGATCTCACCCCATAGATGGATTATCAGGTAATATATTATCCAACTCTGGGGTGAACTAAATCACTCACTCAGTGCTGCAACAGAGTCTCTCTGCCCTCTGTCTACCGTACGGTATTCTCTGTCGTGTATGGTCTTCCATGTACGGATTTGATCAGCCAATGCAGGGGCAGGGAAAAAAGTGCAGAAACAGGCTCCCATTAATATACATAAGCATTTATGGTCATGGAGAGATTTCAAAGTTTGCTCTCTGCAGCAGGTCTATGCTTAATTGGGTTACCTTCTGCTAGGACTTCCATATGCCCTAACACAGCAGATTAATAGGCTCCACACTTTATTTGTGGTTACATTATATTTAAAATAAAGGAACGACAATGGCATAAAGGGTGCTACTATGCTTAAAACACTTATCAATGATGAATGTGGCGTATACAGTGCCTGTAGATAATGTGCTGATGTCCACATAGTTTCCCCAACGAGCCTAGCTGATAGATGCATACCTGTCACTGCGCACTACAGCATAAGAAAAAAAGAAAAAAAGAGCACACAGTATCCGTGATTACATGTTATTTTTCTGCATGGTCCACTCCTCATGCTAAATACACTGTATAACAGAACTTCTGCTATGGGGACTGGATTTTCACTTTAAATGGAGACCAAGAAAAGCCACGAAAAAAAACGGTTGTCAACTAAAGCTGGATGGCTTCTAGGAGGTAATGGCCTTTTTGCTTCCCTATGTTGCACAAAGAAAAAACTAACTGAAAAATAACTTGTTTTGGATTTTAAAAAAATGAGCAAAACATTATCTGCGCCCGTTTCCTACTTTATGTTTTTTTTTATCTCTTCCTGCAATGACCCAGACAGGTCACGGAGATAAGCATGTATATGCTTAAAATAACACCTGGCAAGACTATGGCACCAGTAACTGGGGTGCACACTTGGGGTCCCCTTCTAGGAGTCAGAATGGAGAGTTGCTCTATAAGAGCTTCACTTCACTACAAGCTCTAAATGATTATATTACTTTCAGCTTTAAACCCCTGAGGATGCCTATAAAACATAACACATATTTCTGTTTTATGTATACAATTTTTTTTAAAAAGGAGTCACGATTTAAACTTATTATAAAGCTGTGTGGGACACAAGTATATGACTCTAATGTTACCCTTGTTTAGTTTGTGAGAGTCCATGCGCCAAAAATCAAGTTTTAACACGTAGGATACCACTCCGTACATGTACGGCACTGGAAAGTGGGTCAGAAATCCCAGTGTGTACACCCTGTCTCCAAGCGAAATCGCTCTGTGACCGGGGTACAAAGGCTGCTCTGCACGGCAGGCAGCCATCTTTCATACGGGCACAGGGAGGTTTTTCTGCCCCGATCGTTGCCATTAGACGGTTTCTACGGACCGGCCAATCGCATTTCCGGATGGATTTTAAAGGGATTCTGTCACCTCCCCTAACCCAAAAAACGATTTTAAAGCAGCCATGAAGCACAGCTTACCTTGATTAGGCTGTGCTCTTTTATCTTGTAATCCGTCCAGCAGTTTCTGCAAAAAACGACTTCTATTGATATGCAAATGAGTCCTGAATGTGCCCAGAGGGGCGTTTTGTTCCTCTTAGAGAGCCCAGTACCGCCCCTCTTACAGTGCCCAGCCCGCCTTCCTTGCACTGTCTAACCGCCCCTAGCCTGCCACAGCCTCTCCTCCCTCTCCTCCCCCTCCCTCACGCCGAACGAACTCTCGCACAGGCGCAGTACCCACTGAGGGCTGCGCCTGTGCGATCAGCAGGAGACTGAGGGCAGGAGCTTCATCCTCGTCACTGGGCATGCGCTGAGCCCAGTGACGTCCGATGCTCGCTCTTCCCTCAGTCAGCAGGGAAGAGCGAGCATCGGACGTCACTGGGCTCGGCGCATGCCCAGTGACGAGGATGAAGCTCCTGCCCTCAGTCTCCTGCTGATCGCACAGGCGCAGCCCTCAGTGGGTACTGCGCCTTTGCGAGAGTTCGTTCGGCGTGAGGGAGGGGGAGGAGAGGGAGGAGAGGCTGTGGCAGGCTAGGGGCGGTTAGACAGTGCAAGGAAGGCGGGCTGGGCACTGTAAGAGGGGCGGTACTGGGCTCTCTAAGAGGAACAAAACGCCCCTCTGGGCACATTCAGGACTCATTTGCATATCAATAGAAGTCGTTTTTTGCAGAAACTGCTGGACGGATTACAAGATAAAAGAGCACAGCCTAATCAAGGTAAGCTGTGCTTCATGGCTGCTTTAAAATCATTTTTTGGGTTAGGGGAGGTGACAGAATCCCTTTAAACCATTCATGGGAGTTGGGAGCAGAACAAGTCAGCACCAGTGTCCCCCAAAGTCAGGCAGGGGACACCAGTTTTTGGAGTCTCCTGCCAGCACTGTGATTGGCTAAAACAACGCTCCAGCCAATGGCAGTGCTATAGCAGAGGTCCTGTCCCTTTCTATGCTGCTGTTGGCTTGCTGGGACTTGTGATGAACCACCACTACGATTTGAAATTTTCCTGAAGAAAAAAGAAAAGTTTTTTTTGTGCAGAAAAGCCTTTTTGTATTTTTGACCAATTTTCTTTTCTCCTTTTTTTCTCCTAAATTTGATTTCAAATATGTTACTAGCCCCTTCACAAGTGAAAACGCAACATACACACCCCTCACACTAAATAAAGGTTTACACATTTCACACATCATGATGAGGGACCCTTTAGAAGGCGCCCCAGGGTAGAAGCCCAGGGTATATGCCCAGCAATTTATTTCTCAGAACCCCACGCCGCCATATGCTAGATGGAGGCTCTTGCTGCATATGAGCGTTGTTAAAAGGGATTCTGTCACCTCATTTTAGCCTATAGAGCTGCTGACATGCACGGCAAGATCGCCGCCATCATGTCCGCAATATACCTGTCCTATAGGGCTGTGTGCTTTTATTGTGTTTAATTTTTATTTTTTTATAGATATGTAAATGAGCCTGGTAAGGTGCCCAAGGGGCTGTACTAACCTTCTTGGGGCCCAGCCACACCCTCTGTGAAGGAGCCCAGTACTGCCTGCGTCCTCTGAATCTCCTCCTTGCTCACAGTTAGATCTCTGCGCAGTGCCGACATAGTGTTCCTTCCATGTGAGAGCTTGAGCATCGTGAGATTACGGCGATCTAACTTTGTGAGCAAGGAGGAGATCCGGAGGACGCAGGCGGTGCTGGGCTCCTTCACAGGGGGGCGTGGGCCCCAAGAAGGTTAGTACAGCCCCTTGGGCTCCTTACCAGGCTCATTTACACATCTATAAAATCATTTTTTTTAAACACAATAAAAGCACACAGCCCTATGGGACAGGTATATTGCAGACATGTTAGCGGCGATCTAGCCGTGCATGTCCACAGCTCTATAGGCTAAAACGAGGTGGCAGATTCCCTTTAAATAAAACAAAGATTAATCAGTATTGGATGTCTTGTACCATAGTCCAATTTACAGTAATACCATGGCCTGTAATAGATTCCAATCAATACTTCCGTTTTTGCATTAGACTGATAATGCACAGTGCCCAACTCAGAATAACCCCCGCATTTGACTGTCTGTTCAAAATTTTGACTCGTCCTTGACCACTTCAACGCAAAGTTTTCAGACGTGTACACCCCAGAACAAAATGTCTGCATAGACTAATCCCTATTACTTTTCAAAGGGAGGGTAAGATTCCACCAGTCCCTACCCAATAAGCGGGCAAGGTATGGCATAAAACTGTAGAAAATCTGTGAGTAGCTCTGGGTACAGTCACAAGTTCTGGGTTTATTAAGGGAGGACACCCGGATTGAACCCCCAGAAGGCCCCTGCCCCCTCCCTGTCCTAGGAGTTAGTGGGAAGATACTGTGAGACTTACTGCAATCACTGCTGAATAAGGGTTACCGTCTATACATGGATAATTACTACTCCAATCTATCACTGTTCCAGTCCCTAAGTTCCAGAGGTACTGTGGCATGCGGCACAGTACACAAAAAAATCTGAGAGGCCTCCCTAGAGGGCAACCACTAAGAAAATGAGATAGCCATGCTCTCCCCAATGAGAACAAGTTGGTGGTTAAGTACAAAGTCAAGAGGGATGTCCTTTTGCTGACCACCATTCACAGCAACACCAGCTCCCCTGCCCCTGTACATGGTACAACCTACCACTGTCCCCAAACCAGACTGCATTCTGTACTACAATAGGCATATGGGCGGGGTTGAACTTTCAGATCAAGTTCTGAAGTCCTACAGTGCCACACAAAAAACAAAAAAGTGTGGTACAAAAAGCTGGCCGTGCACATTGTACAGATAGAGCTGCACAATGCGTACGCGCTATTTAGATCTAGAGGCCAGACAAGAACATTCATACAATTTCAAGAGGTGGTGATAAAGGCCTTAATCCTTACAAATCAAGCAATGGAAGGCCCCAGTACTTCTGCAAGTCACAGTGCCAGAATAAACTGAAAAATCATTGTAATAAATAATGAGGTTTAATTTTATTTTAACCCTTGCTATGCTAAACAAAAATCAGGACATTATTTCTAACTTGCCACCACTCCCTCATTTTCAAGCCCACCTAAACAAGTCGGCTGCTAATGTTTTTATAAATGTATGTTTTACTGTAACTGAAGCACACAGACACACAACAACATTGCAATTAAATGTTTTATATAAATAAAAGTTGAAATGCATTTCTCCCTCTATCAAGCCTGCCATGTGCACTTTTTAAATGTGATCAATTGGTTAGTGTTATGCTTACTATCTTTACTCACTCCAAACACTCCACACAGTTACTCTGCCCACTCCAACCTTTCCACAGTTAGGGTCCATTCACACATCCGTAAGTGTCACCTCAAATTTGAAGGGCAATTTCTAAACTGCGACTGTGCATTTTTTATATTTTAGAGACATACTATGCATCCAAATGTATTTCTGGGTTTTGTGATTCTCACAATATAAAGCTCTTCACTGTAGGATTTATCATTTTTTAACTACAACCATTTGAAGATGGCAACCGCCAATTAGGTGAGCAAGTTGGAGCAGTTTGTTTTTAACCACTCTTCTCTGCCCTTGCTGTAGAGCAGTGATGTCGAACCTTTTAGAGGCAGAGTGCCCAAACTGCAACCCAAAATCCACTTGTTTATCGTAAAGTGCCAACACGGCAATTTAACCTGAATACTACAGTCCAACATAGTATATCTTCCATGTACTTTATAATTTAGCTATAATATCCTGCCTACATTCAGTGCTCTGCCTGTGCCGTTCATAGTGCGCTCTGCGCTCATAAATGGCAGGAAAAGTCTAAGGCTTATTGGTACACCATAGACTTTTTTCACAGTGCGGGTGCCCACAGAGAGGGCTCGGAGTGCCGCCTCTGGCACCCGTGCGATAGGTTCGCCATCACTGCTGTAGAGTAAGTTGCCCTAGGAACCCAGGTGTGTGAGCAGCCAGCAGAGTGACAAAAGCTAGAGTGTGAGCTGAAAAATCAGGACATTATTTCTAAACGGTCACAACTCCCTCATTTTCAAGTCCACCTACACAAATCTTATATCAAATCGTTCAGCTATGCCAAACCACTACAAAATGTCCACGGGAAAGCCGTAGTCCTGATAGTTTTCACAATATGACCATTTGCTTGCAATTCATGCCGCCGATTGACATTCGTTGAAACTCCACTGTAGCCACCTTAAATTTTAAAGGCAATTTCTAAACTGCGACTGTGCCTTAATTTTTAATTAGAGACATACTATGCATCAAAACATAGGTCTGGGTCTTGCGATTCTCACAATATAAAGCTTTTAACTGTAGAATTTATATATAATAATTTAATTTATCTATATAATAAATTTTAAACTACAACCATTTGAAGATGGCAACCGCCAATGAAGTAAGCAAGTTGGAGCAGTTTGTTTTTAACCACTCTTCTCTGCCCTTGCTGTAGCGCGAGTTGCCATAGGAACCCAGGTGTGTGAGCAGCCAGCAGAAGCGGACAAAAGCAAGAGAGTGTGAGCTGAAAACAAAAATCAGGACATTATTTCTAACTTGCCACCACTCCCTCATTTTCAAGCCCACCTAAACAAGTCGGCTGCTAATGTTTTTATAAATGTATGTTTTACTGTAACTGTGAAGCACTTTGGGCAACAACACTGCAATTAAATGTTTTATATAAATAAAAGTTGAAATGCATTTCTCCCTTTATCAAGCCTGCCATGTGCACTTTTTAAATTTGATCAATTGGTTAGTGCAATGCTTACTATCTTTACTCACTCCAAACACTCCACACAGTTACTCTGCCCACTCCAACCTTTCCACAGTTAGGGTCCATTCACACGTCCGTAAGTGTTCTGTGAATCCGCAAATTGCGGATCCGCAAAACACGGACACTGGCAAATGTGCATTCCGCAATTTGCGGACCGCACATCGCCAGCACTATAATAGAAAATCCCTAATCTTGTCCGTAAATGGAGGACAAGAATAGGACATGTTCTATTTTTTTCCGGAAACGGAAGCATGGATGCGGAAGTGTAGATCCACAAATGCGGCCAGCACATTTCGGCCCCATTGAAAATGAATGGGTCTGCACACGTTCCGCAAAATTGCGGAATGGATGCGGACGTGTGAATGGACTCTTACTCCAGCCACTCCAACCACACAACAGTTACTCAAGCCTCTCCACACAGTTACTCCGCCCACTCCAGTTGTAGACTTTGGTGGAGGCAAGAACACTTTACACACAATTTCCCCAGAAATTGTAGCTTTTCTAGTTTCATATTAAAACTTCTGCTGTTTCTGACCTCAGTAGGCATGAGGGTGGTCTTATCATTGACTGACGGCCATCTACGTAAACAATTATAAAGTCACTGCTAAGATGGTTCTCTTGGGCAACTGAGCTCAGGAACAGCAGAGTTTTTACCAAAGAAAGTACAGGTTTTACTGAACCCTTTTAGTCTGCTCGGCTCTTTCTGCAGATTAGACACCATGTTCAATGTGGTAGGTTCTCTTTAATGGGATATTCCAGCATTTAATACTGATAGCCAATCTTTAGGGTAGGCCATCAATATCTGATCAGCGGTAGTCAGACATCCCACAACCCCATCAGCTGTTCCTGAGTAGCTCCATTCAATATGTAATGGTTACTGCAGTGTTGATCCCAGGCCTGCAGCAACTATCTCTGTCCACTACACAATGGAAGGAGCTGATGTAGTTCCAGGGCTACTAAAATGGCACAACAGATTTTGGCCATACAGGTATATTTGATAAACAATATCAGACAGTATGCAAAAGGCTAATGGAGCTGATCCTGCTGACATGCAATTTTAAAAAATAAAAATAAATAAATACTACCTTTTTTGTGTCCCATCCTTGTTTGTTAAGAGGTTTATCAGTTTCTGAAGAATTATCTTCCATTCCTGGCACAGTCAGAAGCAACACTGCATAAACATATTTAAAGGAAAAGAATCAGACATTTTACACAAGCAAGCAAATAATTTTTGTACATTTACACCGTAAGATCTGCCTCTATTATCTGGTAAAGTAATCTGAGGTACAACAGCAAATTCAGATTAATCCACAACCATCTACAAAGAGAGCAATGCATAAACAAAAGACTACTTAAAACACCAAGAATTGAAGACATTTTCTAAAGGCTCCTAAACACATTAGGTAAATGGCCAAACTTGCAGTTATGTATTGGGAGCTCCAGACTCTTTCAGATGATGTCAGGAAACAGAAGGAGCAGGCAAACCAAATGTTTTCAATCCCTTTGTTCTCCTGGGAGATAAGCAGGCTCCAGAGGAGTCTGGCCGCAGCTTTCTCTCAGCAATGATTGCAAAGAGGGGCCGCACAGTAACATGCAGATGACACTAAACTGTGTAAAGTAATGACACGGAAGAGGAGATTATACAGCTACAGATGGATCTGGATAGATTGGAGGCTTGGGCAGAGAAGGGGCAGATGAGGTTTAAAGTAAATGTGTCACCAACATTTTATTCTCCAGTTAAAACTAGTTGGTAGCACATCTCTTTTGTTTCTAATCTGTTACTTTCTGACTGTAGATTTTGTAATCCTTTTTCTGAACATGATTATGGGGGCAGCCATCTTTCCTGAGCTGTTCTTAACAGCCTTTAGAAAATTGCTTTACAGCAGCCATAATGGGCCATAGGCACAATGGCCTGGAGGTGTCCTCATTGACTTCTATGGGAGAGATTTCTAGGCATGCTCAGTGACCTGTACAGAGGTCATTGTACAAGGAAAGAAGAGATAAGTTTTGTCAAACATCTAATGTATCTGTACTGTATCACCTCTGTGTGTAGACAAGCAGGTAGAGTGATCTGTACAGAAGAAGAAGTGCTGCCTACTATTAGGCTAAAGGTCCCTTTACATGGGATGACGATCTAGCATGAGCCCTTACACAGAGAATGCTATGAATCACTGCTAACACCTCCCCTGTGTACAACTATCAGTGACTGATAGCTATGTATACACACACACATACATAGAGAATGCTATAAATTAGGTATTGACCGATTATCGGTTTTACCGATATTATCGGCCAATATTCAGGATTTTCAAAGTTATCGGCATCAGCATCTATTTTGCTGATAACGAATCGGGAATAAGGATTGCGCTGCTGTCAGCACGATCTGTGCTCCCTCAGCAGCAGAGGGGAGAAAGAAGCAGTTTCTCCCTCTCCCCCTGTGCCGCTGCTGCCACCAATGAGAGGGGAGAGAAGAGGAGGGGCTGTGGCCACTGCGCCACCAATGATGTTAACTCACTCATTCAAATTCAACAGGAGGCGGGAGCTGGCTGCAGAATCACCTAGCTGCACCCGACCTCTATGACAAGTAGCTGCCATCCGCAGCAGTTAACCCCTGCCGTACCTGAGGGGTTAACTGCCGCGGATCGCAGCTACCACTCAGAGGTCGGGTGCGGCTATATGATTCTGCAGCCAGCTTCCGCCTCCTGTATATGAATTAATGGGCGAGTTATCTATATACTTAAGTCTCTTCCACTCTACACCCTATTTGAGATATAGGGCAAAATCAGGATTTGTAGGCTAGGTACGAGGACAGGGAACCCCTACCATTAAGGGGTGTCCCTGGGCTGAGGTTCAGGGAGGGACATATAGGGAGAACATACAGTACAGACCAAAAGTTTGGACACACCTCATTCAAAGAGTTTTCTTTAATTTTCATGACTATGAAAATTGTAGAGTCACACTGAAGGCATCAAAACTATGAATTAACACATGTGGAATTATATACTCAACAAAAAAGTGTGAAACAACTGAAAATATGTCATATTCAAGGTTCTTCAAAGTAGCCACCTTTTGCTTTGATTACTGCTTTGCACACTCTTGGCATTCTCTTGATGAGCTTCAAGTGGTAGTCAACTGAAATGGTTTTCACTTCACAGGTGTGCCCTGTCAGGTTTAATAAGTGGGATTTCTTGCCTTATAAATGGGGTTGGGACAATCAGTTGTGCTGTGGAGAAGTCAGGTGGATACACAGCTGACAGCTGATGTCCTACTGTTAGAATTTGTATTATGGCAAGAAAAAAAAGCAGCTAAGTAAAGAAATTAAGGTCAGTCAGTCTGAAAAATTGGGACAACTTTGCTGAACACAGCAGCAGCTTGATCTTCAGTCAGAGTCATGAAGACAGGGAGCCGCTCCATGCCGACTGCTCCATAGAACAGAGGTTAGCTTGAGAAGCGAATACTTAACAATCCACAAACAGACTGTCACAGTCACTCTGCGCTGCCGCTGATAAAGGCTAATCCTTATCGTCTTTACAACCCTGATAACACTCAGGGGCCGCTGCTGGTGCTCCGTGTGAGCTCCCTGCCTGGGCTCAAAAACATTCTTAGGCCTCTTTCACACTACAGTATGTCCATTTCAGTGTTTTGCGGTCAGTTTTTCACGGATCCGTTATTCCGTTTTTTGCTTCCGTTGTGGTTCCGTTTCCGTGCCGTTCGGTTCCGTTTTTCCGATTGGCATAAACAGTATACAGTAATTACATAGAAAAAATTGGGCTGGGCATAACATTTTCAATAGATGGTTCCGCAAAAAACGGAACGGATACGGAAGACATACGGATGCATTTCCGTATGTGTTCCGTTTTTTTTTTTGCGGACCCATTGACTTGAATGGAGCCACAGACCGTGATTTGCGGCCAAATATAGGACATGTTCTATCATTTCAACGGAACGGAAAAACGGAAATACGGAAACGGAATGCATACGGAACACATTCCGTTTTTTTGCGGAACCATTGAAATGAATGGTTCCGTATACGGACCGTATACGGAACGCAAAAAACGGACCGCAAAACTGAAAAAAAAAACGGTAGTGTGAAAGAGGCCTTAATAAGGGAATAAAAGGGTTAATAGGAGCCGCTGGTCAAGACACTAAAAAGCCAGTGAACCATATCTCTCAATAATCGTGCTTAGTAGGAGATAACCTCCCCTCCTACTAAGCACGACTTTTGAAAGAGAGATGGTTCACTGGCTTTTTAGTGTCTTAACCAGCGCGGGCTCCTATTAACCCTTTGCATACTTAACATTATCAAGTGGTGAGATGACTGATAATCACCTCACAACTTGCTAATGGCTGCTGTTGCTGCCCAGTATCCCCCCCGCCTACCTACCTAACTTTCTCGGCGCATCTCCTATTTTATGCTGAAGTGGGGGGGGGAACCTTTTCTGGTGTGAGCCTGAAAAGTGCGATTGTGACCAGTTCCATCAGTTGGCGCACGTGCAGCGGTATGAGGGAGCACGCCGCCATTTGTACAGCCTACGATGCGGAGATGCCACCACGCTGGGGAGGCTCAGGTGTGGCTGGCAGTGAAGGTGTTAAGGCTGCAGGGCTGCCGGTCGTTAAAGTAACGTTAAGCTGATATAAGGGGCACCCGCGCAGCCCACCTGCTCCTTGCAGGACTCTGATCATGCACCCTCCCTATCCGCCCTTCCCAAACTATGGGCCCACTTACCGGCTACAGCCCCCCCCCCCCCTACTACAAACCCAAGGGGCCCTACTGGAAGCCTCCCTACAAGGGGGCCTATGAAGTATGCCCTTCCCTTTAACTGCCTGGATAACTACTGGTTATGGGCTCTGCTGTAGGCCTTGCTCAGCCAGCTGGGGCCGGAGTTGGGGCTGACTGAGCCGCTCTTACACCAAAGAAGTAGGGGTTCAGGTGAACCCCAGAGTGGACGCGTCTGTTCAGTGTTCACTGGGGCCCCGTACGCTGAAGAGCCGCAAGGGATGGGCCCTACTGTGCCATGCCACAACTGGGCAGCATGCCGGACTGCGTAACGTCACCTCAGTCCGCTTTCCCCGCACTGTAGCCAGACAAGTCTTATTTTTTATTATAATTATATGTATTTTACATTTGGCGACTAAAAAATTCATTTGGCTCCTGAATTTTTCAGATTAGGAGCCAATGGCTCCTTGAGATTTTTTTTTGTCTGGAGCACTGCATCTCTAGAACAACTGTTAAGAGGAGACTGTGTGAATCAGGCCTTCATGGTAGAATATCTGCTAGGAAACCACTGCTAAGGACAGGCAACAAGCAGAAGAGACTTGTTTGGGCTAAAGAACACAAGGAATGGACATTAGACCGGTGGAAATCTGTGCTTTGGTCAGATGAGTCCATATTTGAGATCTTAGGTTCCAACAACCGTGTCTTTGTGCGACGCAGAAAAGGTGAACGGATGGACTCTACATGCCTGGTTCCCACCGTGAAGCATGGAGGAGGAGGTGTGATGGTGTGGGGGTACATTGCTGGTGACACTGTTGGAGATTTATTCAAAATTGAAGGCATGCTGAACCAGCATGGCTACCACAGCATCTTGCAGCGGCATGCTATTCCATCCGGTTTGCGTTTAGTTGGACCATCATTTATTTTTCAACAGGACAATGACCCCAAACACACCTCCAGGTTGTGTAAGGGCTATTTGACCATGAAGGAGAGTGATGGGGTGCTGTGCCAGATGACCTGGCCTCCACAGTCACCGGGCCTGAACCCAATCGAGATGGTTTGGGGTGAGCTGGACCGCAGAGTGAAGGCAAAAGGGCCAACAAGTGCTAAGCATCTCTGGGAACTCCTTCAAGACTATTGGAAGACCATTTCAGGTTACTACCTCTTGAAGCTCATCAAGAGAATGCCAAGAGTGTGCAAAGCAGTAATTAAAGCAAAAGGTGGCTACTTTGAAGAACCTAGAATATGGATATTTTCAGTTGTTTCACAGTTATGTACAGGGCCTTCTAAAAAAATTAGCATATTGTGATAAAGTTCATTATTTTCTGTAATGTACTGATAAACATTAGACTTTCATATATTTTAGATTCATTACACACCAACTGAAGTAGTTCAAGCCTTTTATTGTTTTAATATTGATGATTTTGGCATACAGCTCATGAAAACCCAAAATTCCTATCTAAAAAAATTAGCATATCATGAAAAGGTTCTCTAAACAAGCTATTAACCTAATCATCTGAATCAACTAATTAACTCTAAACACCTGCAAAAGATTCCTGAGGCTTTTAAAAACTCCCAGCCTGGTTCATTACTCAAAACCGCAATCATGGGTATGACTGCCGACCTGACTGCTGTCCAGAAGGCCATCATTGACACCCTCAAGCAAGAGGGTAAGACACAAAGAAATTTCTGAACGAATAGGCTGTTCCCAGAGTGCTGTATCAAGGCACCTCAGTGGGAAGTCTGTGGGAAGGAAAAAGTGTGGCAGAAAACGCTGCACAACGAGAAGAGGTGACCGGACCCTGAGGAAGATTGTGGAGAAGGACCGATTCCAGACCTTGGGGGACCTGCGGAAGCAGTGGACTGAGTCTGGAGTAGAAACATCCAGAGCCACCGTGTACAGGCGTGTGCAGGAAATGGGCTACAGGTGCCACATTCCCCAGGTCAAGCCACTTTTGAACCAGAAACAGCGGCAGAAGCGCCTGACCTAGGCTACAGAGAAGCAGCACCGGACTGTTGCTCAGGGGTCCAAAGTACTTTTTTCGGATGAAAGCAAATTTTGCATGTCATTCGGAAATCAAGGTGCCAGAGTCTGGAGGAAGACTGGGGAGAGGGAAATGCCAAAATGCCTGAAGTCCAGTGTCAAGTACCCACAGTCAGCGATGGTCTGGGGTGCCATGTCAGCTGCTGGTGTTGGTCCACTGTGTTTTATCAAGGGCAGGGTCAATGCAGCTAGCTATCAGGAGATTTTGGAGCACTTCATGCTTCCATCTGCTGAAAAGCTTTATGGAGATGAAGATTTCATTTTTCAGCACGACCTGGCACCTGCTCACAGTGCCAAAACCACTGGTAAATGGTTTACTGACCATGGTATTACTGTGCTCAATTGGCCTGCCAACTCTCCTGACCTGAACCCCATAGAGAATCTGTGGGATATTGGGAAGAGAAAGTTGAGACGCAAGACCCAACACTCTGGATGAGCTTAAGGCTACATTCACACGTCAGTATTTTCCTATATCCCGATTTTCGGTCCGTTTTTTGCGGATCCGTTGTTCCTGAAAATGTTTCCGTATGTCATCCGTATAAATTTCAATAATCAAATAAAGTTGTTTGGATTTCTTTGAAAAATAAAATAAAAAAATAAAATAAAAAATTTGTTATGTGTTTCCAGGAACGGATTCCACATAAAACGGATGACATACGGAATGACATCCGAATGTCTTCCGTTTTTTGCGGATCCATTGACTTTGTATTGTACCAGGATCCGAATTTTGCGGAAAAGAATAGGACATGTTTTATATTTAAACGGACATGCGGAACGGAACAACGGAAACGGACAGCACATTTTTTTCCAGGACCCATTGAAAATGAATGGGTCCAGATCTGGTCCCAAAAAACGGAACAGATCAGGAAAGAAAAAACGGACGTGTGAATGGACCCTAAGGCCGCTATCAAAGCATCCTGGGCCTCCATAACACCTCAGCAGTGCCACAGGCTGATTGCCTCCATGCCACGCCGAATTGAAGCAGTCATTTCTGCAAAAGGATTCCCGACCAAGTATTGAGTGCATAACTGAACATAATTATTTGAAGGTTGACTTTTTTTGTATTAAAAACACTTTTCTTTTATTGGTCGGATGAAATATGCTAATTTTTTTAGATAGGAAATTTGGGTTTTCATGAGCTGTATGCCAAAATCATCAATATTAAAATAATAAAAGGCTTGAACTACTTCAGTTGGTGTGTAATGAATCTAAAATATATGAAAGTCTAATGTTTATCAGTACATTACAGAAAATAATGAACTTTATATACTGTATATAATTCCACATGTGTTAATTCATAGTTTTGATGCCTTCAGTGTGAATCTACAATTTTCATAGTCATGAAAATAAAGAAAACTCTTTGAATGAGAAGGTGTGTCCAAACTTTTGGTCTGTACTGTATATAGTAAAAAATATTAGGTACAAATGAAAAATAAAGATTTACAAACGAAAAGCTACACGTTCACAATAAACATGTTCATTTTCAGCAGATTTGTGTAGGAATTTTTAGTTTTTTCAAAAATGAAAATGCATTGAATATCGGTAGAAATTATCAGCTATAGGCCTGAAAGTTCACAGATTATCGGTATCGGCTCCAAAAAAAAATAAAAAATCTATATCGGTCGATCCGTACTATGAATCACTGATAACCCCTCCCCTGTGCACAACTATCAGTGACTGACAGCTATGTATACACACTTATACAGAGAATGTTATTAATCACTGATAACACCTCTGCCATGTACAGCCATCAGTGACTGACAGCTTTGTATACACACATACACAGGGAATGCTATGAATCACTTATAACACCTCCCCTGTGTACAACTATCAGTGACTGACAGCTACAGTATTGTGCTAATTAATGTGAACACAAGGATTTTTTTCGTACATATTGTTTATTGGAAATAAAACTATTCTTAGACCTATAAACAAGGTTTAAATACTATTATTTAATATGAAATATGTCCTCCCTTTTCTGTAATCACGGCTTGAACTCTGCTCGGCATGGAGTCAACTAGATTTTTACAATTATTCTTGATTGCCTCCTCTCGAAACCACACCTGAAATACTGCTTCCACCATCTTGTTTTTCGTCGTACAGTCCATCTTTTGTAATTTGGCCTCGCAGATCGCCCATAAATTCTCAATAGAATTTAGATCTGGCGAATTTCCAGGCCAGTCCAAAATGCTAATCACCACAGTCTTAGAAATATGGCATGGAGCTGAGTCTTGTTGGAACAGTGCATTGCTGTTGACTTGAACTTTCTCTAGCTCCTGAGCCAAACATGAGTATTTTAGTTATAGCAATACGTTTCGGTCAATTTTGACGGTAAATCATTTAACCTTATGATCGCCATTACTTACCGCCAAAAACAGGTAACCTAAAAATGATTATTTATTGTATGTTAGAGCGTTTTAGATATTTTGCAATAATATTCGATCATTTCTAAAATAATAAATTTCTGATCAATTCTAAATTTGTTTACGATTGTTTGGCATCATGGATATTACTCCAAGGAAAAGAGAAAATATCATCACGCTTAGCGAGCATACTTCAATGACACACAGAAGCATTGCAATGGAATGTGGTGTCAGTTTGGGTGCTATAAATAAACTATTAGAAATGATTGCAAAATATCAAAAAACACTCAAACATTACCTAAAAGCGATTATTAATTGTATGTGTTTTGGTGGTAAGTAATGGCAATCATAAGGTTAAATAATTTACCATCAAAACAACTGTCAGAATGGACATAACAGTGTTGCCATAACCAAAATACTCATTATTTGGTCGGGTTCACATTAATTCGTATGTATGTATACACAGTTACACAGAGAATGCTAGTAATCACTGATAACACCTCCCCCATGTAAAGCTATCAGTGACTGACAGCTATCTATGTATACACACACTTACACAGAGAATGCCATCAATATCACGGATAACACCTCCCACGTATACAAAAAAAAAAACATAAATGTATATATTACAAGGTTTAGGGAATCTTCTCCCAATTTTCCCAGCTCCATAACATATGTACAGATTGCATAGCATTTTGTGTAGACAGGTCCTATTTAATGACATGTCTTAAAGAGTTCTTAATAAAAAGACTTTTTTTGTGATTTAACCCCTTAAGGACACAGCCTTTTTACACCTTAGGACCAGGCCATTTTTTGCAAATCTGACCAGAGTCACTTTAAGTGCTGATAACTTTAAAACGCTTTGACTTATCCAGGCCGTTCTGAGATTGTTTTTTCGTCACATATTGTACTTCATGACACTGGTAAAATAAAGTTAAAAAAAATTTTTTTTTTGCACCAAAAAATACCTAATTTAACAAAAATTTGGAAAAATTTGCAAATTTCAAAGTTTCAGTTTCTCTACTTCTGTAATACATAGTAATACCCCTAAAAATTGTGATGCCTTTACATTCCCCATATGTCTACTTCATGTTTGAATTATTTTGGGAATGATATTTTATTTTTTGGGGATATTACAAGGCTTAGAAGTTTAGAAGCAAATCTTGAAATTTCAGAAATTTACAAAAACCAAATTTTTAGGGACCACTACAGCTCTGAAGTCACTTTGCGAGGCTTACATAAAAGAAACCACCCAAAAATGACCCCATTCTATAAACTACACCCCTCAAGGTATTCAAAACTGATTTTACAAACTTCGTTAACCCTTTAGGTGTTGCACAAGAGTTATTGGCAAATGGGGATGAAATTTGAGAATTTCATTTTTTTGGCTAATTTTCCATTTTAACCCATTTTTTCCACTAACAAAGCAAGGGTTAACAGCCAAACAAGACGGTATCTTTATTGCCCTGACTCTGCCGTTTACAGAAACACCCCATATGTGGCCGTAAACTACTGTACGGCCACACAGCGGGGCGTAGAGTGAAAGGTGCGCCGTATGGTTTTTGGAAGGCAGGTTTTGCTGGACAGTTTTTTTGACACCATGTCCCATTTGAAGCCCCCCTGATGCACCCCTAGAGTAGAAACTCCATAAAAGTGACCCTATCTAAGAAACTACACCCCTCAAGGTATTCAAAACTGATTTTACTAACTTCATTAACCCTTTAGGTGTTGCACAAGAGTTATTGGCAAATGGGGATGAAATTTGAGAATTTCATTTTTTTGCCTAATTTTCCATTTTAACCCATTTTTTCCACTAACAAAGCAAGGGTTAACAGCCAAACAAGACTATCTTTATTGCCCTGACTCTGCCGTTTACAGAAACACCCCATATGTGGCCGTAAACTACTGTACGGCCACACAGCGGGGCGTAGAGTGAAAGGTGCGCCATATGGTTTTTGGAAGGCAGGTTTTGCTGGACAGTTTTTTTGACACCATGTCCCATTTAAAGCCCCCCTGATGCACCCCTAGAGTAGAAACTCCATAAAAGTGACCCCATCTAAGAAACTACACCCCTCAAGGTATTCAAAACTGATTTTACAAAGTTTGTTAACCCTTTAGGTGTTGCACAAGATTTAATGGAAAATAGAGATACAATTTCAAAATTTCACTTTTTTGGCAGATTTTCCATTTTAATATTTTTTTTCCAGTTACAAAGCAAGGGTTAACAGCCAAACAAAACTCATTATTTATGGCCCTGATTCTGTAGTTTACAGAAACACCCCATATGTGGTCGTAAACTGCTGTACGGGCACACGACAGGGCGCAGAAGGAAAGGAATGCCATACGGTTTTTGGAAGGCAGATTTTGCGGGACTGTTTTTATTGACACCATGTCCCATTTGAAGCCCCCCTGATGCACCCCTAGAGTAGAAACTCCAAAAAAGTGACCCCATTTTAGAAACTACGGGATAAGGTGGCAGTTTTCTTGGTACTAGTTTAGGGTACATATGATTTTTGGTTGCTCTATATTACACTTTTTGTGCGGCAAGGTAACAAGAAATAGCTTTTTTGGCACTTTTTTTTTTTGTTATTTACAACATTCATCTGACAGGTTAGATCATGTGGTAATTTTATAGAGCAGGTTGTCACGGACGCGGCGATACCTAATATGTATACAATTTTTTTTATTTATGTAAGTTTTACACAATGAATTAATTTTTAAAACAAAAAAAAGTTTGTGTCTCCATAGTCTAAGAGCCATAGTTTTTTCAGTTTTTGGGCGATTATCTCAAGTAGGGTCTCATTTTTTGCGGGATGAGATTACGGTTTTATTGGCACTATTTTGGGGTGCATATGACTTTTTGATCGCTTGCTGTTACACTTTTTGTGAAGTAAGATGACAAAAAATTGCTTTTTTTACACCGTTTCTTTTTTTTTTTTTATACGGTAGTCACCTGAGGGGTTAGGTCATGTGATATTTTTATAGAGCCGGTCGATACGGACGCGGCGATACCTAATATGTATACTTTTTTTTATTTATGTAAGTTTTACACAATGATTTCATTTTTGAAACAAAAAAAATCATGTTTTAGTGTTTCCATAGTCTAAGAGCCATAGTTTTTTCAGTTTTGGGGCAATTATCTTGGGTAGGGTATGATTTTTGCGGGATGAGATGACGGTTTGATTGTTACAATTTTGGAGTACATACAACTTTTTTGATCACTTTTATTAACTTTTTTGGGAAGTAAGGTGGGCAAAATTTCAATTTCATCATAGTTTTTAATTTTTTATTTTTATGGCGTTCACCGTTTGGGTAAAGTAACATGACCGTTTTTTAGATCTGGTCGTTACGGACGCGGCGATACCAAACATGTGTAGGGAATTTCATTTTTTTTTTTTTTAATCAGTGATAAATGTGTTTTTTGATTTTTACTTTATTTTCACTTTTTTTCACTTTCTTTTTGACCCAGACCCACTTGGTTCTTGAAGATCCAGTGGGTCTGATGTCTGTATAATACAGTACAGTACAATATATATTGCACTGTACTATATTTTACTTACACTGAACAGATCTATGCTTTCAGCACAGATCTGTTCAGCACCATGGACAGCAGGACGCCTGAGAGGCGTCCTGTTGCCATGGGAACCTTCCCCGTCTGCTCAGTTATGGTCAGAACTGCGCAGACGGGGAAGGGTAAGGACGGGGCTTGGGGGGCTGCCTGGGAGCTCTCTCCCTCTCCATTCGGGGGGGCTGCAAAGGTACAGCAGCCCCCCGATGGGAGAGGGAGGGAGCTCCCTGCGCTGTTAACCTTTTCCATACAGCGGTCCGTACGGACCGCGGTATGGAAAGGGTTAAACGGCTAACATCGCAGCACAGATGTCAGCCGTTTATACCAGGGTGCCAGCAATGTGCTGGCACCCTGGTATACCCACTAGACGCCAACGATTACGCAATGGGAGGCGGGCGGGGGATCGCGATCCCGCCTGCCGCACCGCCCGCCTCCCGCAACCCTCCCCCTGCACCTCCCACCGGGCAAAAATCACTAAGGGGTGCAGGGGGGGGGATACAGATGCATTTCAGGAATACTAAAGTTTCTGATCCCCGCGGTCCCTTCAGAAACTGCAGAAATCGCAGCAAACCGCAGGTCTGAATTGACCTGCGGTTTGCCGCGATCGCCGACATGGGGGGGTCACGGGACCCCCCCGCGCATTTAGCCTAGGTGCCTGCTCAATGATTTGAGCAGGCACCGGGTTCCGATCACTGCCAGCCGCACGGCAGTGATCAGAAATACACAGGGCGTACATGTACGCCCTGTGTCCTTAAGTACCAGGGCACAAGGGCGTACCTGTACGCCCTATGTCCTTAAGAGGTTAATGCATGTGGTGGTTAAATGGTTATAACTTTGTTAGACTACCAAATTGGTGACTTTAATTGACAGATTTTTATTAATATGTTTTCAGCAATTTTGTTTCTTAGATTTGAGGAAAACTGCAAAAAAAATTGACTTTTTCAAGCTATAGCTTTTTATTCTTTAATGAGCGTTGAATCCCAGGAACAGCAGCGGCGTCCGAAACAGGAAAGATGAATTGAAATTATTTTTGTCTGATCTGAAGTCTGTTTGGGGGTCTATAAGCTGGGGTCAATTAACATTGGGGGTCTGTGGTGAGATCGGATTAACATTGGGGGTTTGATCTGAGCTCTGATTTACATGGGGGGGGGGGGGGGAAGTCTGATTAAAAGCATCTTTTTTTCTTATTTTCCTCTTCTAAAATCTGAAGGTGGGGTCTAAAGGGCAGGTGCATCTTATAGGGCGAGAAACAGTTATTTTATTCTTTGGGTTGATACAATTATGTTCCTATCAAATTTATGTTTCATCATTTTAACACACAAAATCTAAGCTGTAGTTTCCTTTGGTGCCATTTTGGTGTACTTACAAAATCTTGATCACTTTTTATTGCATTATTTGGGAGTTGGCTAAATGATATGAATTCTGTAAATGTTTTAAATTTTTTATGGGATTCACTGTGCAAAGGTAAATATTGTACAAAAGTATTAACAGGCACCCACTCATCATGAAATGTATCAGGGGTGTGTGTGTGTGTGTGTGTGTGTGTGTGTGTAAATATATATTAGTATCCATTTATTCATGCTAGTACAAATGATATCATGTTTTATTCAGTTGAGCGATTACAATACAAAATTTGTATAGCTCTTTATGTTTTACTTTTGTATATATACACATACAGAGGTGAAACTCGAAAAATTTGAATATTGTGCAAAGTTCATTTATTTCAGTAATGCAACTTAAAAGGTGAAAGTAACAGACTCATTACATGCAAAGCGAGATATTTCAATCCTTTATTTGTTATAATTTGGATGATTTTGGCTTACAGCTTATGAAACCCCAAAGTCACAATTTTGAGGTACCATTTGCTCAGGGGGTATAGATTAATTAGCTGACTAGAGTGTGACACTTTGAGCCTAGAATATTGAACCTTTTCACAAAATTCGAATTTTAAGCTGCATTAATGCAATTCCTTTTAAATTTGCATTACTGAAATGAATGGACTTTTGCACAATATTCTAATTTTGAGCGTTTCACCTGTATATATAACTTTTTTTTTGTAGGACGAGTGGTAGTTTTTATTGCCGCCAATTTGGGATACCCACAAGTTTCTGATCACAAGGCAGGCTTGGCCATCATGAAGTCTTTCGAAGCTCAACAGATTACCTAATGGATGCCAAAAGCAAACACTGGTACTAAATGGATCAATTCCTGGTGTCAAACACTTTCCTTTTCTCATAGGCTGTGCTTACAAAGAACTAGTAAACTCATGAGCAATTTATGGTTACTACATCAGTACCTCTCTTCTGTTGAATATTCTGAGAGCTTCCACTGAAGGCTTCTTGTTGACTGGGGTTCATTGCACTTTGATGCAACGCAGAATCTGAATTCGTTCTAAAGGTTAGAAAAAGAACACATTGAATATTCAAAAGCAAATCAATTCCTAGATAATTCTTCAGATTAACTTACTTTTTCCAAAATAATATTTCATGTAAAAAGGCAAAAACTTAATCAGTAGGAGGTAATGACTACAAAAACTACCAAGACTCAAAACAGCAAAAGATAATGTTGATTTTCTCTACTATTGAGTCCCTTTGCATGGGCTGACTTCAGCCCTGAATGACTGTTGATCAACAATATAAAAAGTCTATCAGCACTCGTTCAACCCTTTCACCCCTGGAGGGTTCTTGATTTTTGCGCTTTCGTTTCAGTTCCTGCCTTTTTTATTTTTCTGTTCACGTAGCCATAGAAGGGCTTATTTTTTTGCAGTTAAGTTGTACCTTCTAATTCCACCATTTAGTCATAAAAAGTAGTGGGAAGCAGGGGAAAAACTCCAAATGGGGTGGCATTGGGGAAAAAAACGCAATTCCACCAAAGTTCCCCATGTGGAAAAATTGACCTGTGTGTTTCATTCTCTGGGCCAGTATGATTATAGCAATACCACACTCATACAGTTTTTCTTGTGTTTTAATACTGAAAAAATAAAATAAATAAAAAAAATTTTTTCTCTTTTCATCGCCATATTCTGACCCACATAACTTTCTAGTTATGTCTATGGAGCAGGGTAGGGGTTCGTTTTTGCAGGACTGTGTGTAGTATTTATGGATATTATTTTGGAGTGTGTGATTTTTTTTTATAACATTTTATTCATTTTTTGGGGGCAAGTGAAGAGATTTAAAAAAAATTGTGAATCAGCTATTTTGATGTTTTATTCCCCCTATTACGCCATTCGCTGTATGGGATAAATTCTTATATTTTAATAGTACAGGTGCTTTGGGACAGAGTAATGCCCATGACCATTTTTTTTTTATTCTGGGGAAAGTGGGGAGATTTACATTTTTATAAAAAAAAATTATCTTTCTTAAAAAAATGTAAAAGTTTTTTTTAGCCTCAATAGGAGACTACAATATAAAACATTCTGATTTATTTTTAGTTCAATAGAACTACAGTCTAAGCTTAAAGAATAACGCTCATATTATTTTAGATTTGCTAGTTTATTTGCTAGTTTATTAGAGCTAGGCATGTACACCTGAGTTAGTCTGCCAATGATTGCCAAAAGATCTGTAATTACCTTATAATAACAGCTTTCATTTATGTTCCCTGTCCCTTTCCACTGCTCCCTTATAAGATGGCTAGGAAGACAGAGGGGCGGTCCTTCACACTGCATGCCTGCATTAGGCTTTAGAGTGAGGAGGCGTGTCTCTCAGTAATCCAATCTGATTGGCTGGCAGGAAGTTGCTGGCTACAGCATGTTTGTATGTGACCTGAGAGAATGCAGTTTTGGCCTCAGAGAACTGGCAGAGGAGCCATCTTGAGAAGATCCTCCTAATGTAGGATTCAAAACAGCCGTAACTAAGGGGAAAACTCGAGGAAAACAGTAGTTAGTGAAATAACTAAAGATTGCTTTATTCATAATGCTGCTGCAGCAGTAACATGTGCTAAAATAGATTTTTTGATGAAAATATGACAGTTAACATTTAATTTGCAGTTATCCTATAGAGGCCTGCCAGCTGCAGCTCGGTTTCTTCAGAGAAACCCAGTGCTTCAAAAAGAAGAAACGCCCCCCCCCCCCCCCCGCCAAAGCAATCGCATCGCGATAATCAACGATTGCAATATGGCTACGATTACTTTTTGAATGAAGCAGGCGGCGCGGGACGTAGCAAGTGACGCGTCACCCGCCCGTCCTCTCTTCTACGGAACTTAGTTGTAAGTAATACAGCTGGATTACACATGATTATTATAGCTTAACAGTGCCTACAGATTAGATAATACTATACAACAGTGAGCGGGGCTGGTGCATTAGAATACAGGGACTGCACCGTTCCCCACTGTTTTTCCTAATCCAGATGCTGGCCCCCAGGGGGTCATTCACACTGCAGGGACACAGTTATTGCGGGGGGGGGGGGGGGGGGGGGGGGGTCTGTGGATGGCACATAGCATAAGATGCTATATATGTGTCATCCACAGATATCCCCCCATAACAGTGTCATCCACAGATCCCCCCCCCCCATAACAGTGTCATCCACAGATTCCCCATAATAGTGTCTTCCACAGATCGCCATTAGTTTAAAACCCACCAAAAGCACACCTTTTGGTTCAAAATATTTTTTTCTTATCTTCCTCCTCAAAAACCTATGTGCGTCTTATGGGCAGGTGCATCTTATAGGGCGAAAAATACGGTATATTACCTTATATTGCTGCTGCTGACTGGTGTTCTTTAAAAAGTTCCTGTTTGTTCAGTATTCGGAAAATCTTATTTTAATGAACACATGCTCTTATTTCTATTCTATTTATCTGTTCTGTGCAGTGCTATTAAGAAAATGGCAAGCTTTGTATTTTGCACTTTTGCAGTAATGCAAATGTTATTTACTTTAGTAAAATATGTTTTATTTTGAAAAATACTGTGCATTTCCGTTATTGAGTTGAGCATAACTATATTTCAGCATTATCAGTCATTTGTGTGTGCGCTTTTGCTTTGAAAATCCAAGCAAATAGACTTCTAGCACAATTCCCTTAAAATATCGCATCACATATCGTTATTGCAATTTTTAGGCCACTTGTGACAGAATAGCTCAATATTTTCAATAAAGACCAATGCAAAAATTTACTTTTAGCCCAAAATGAGTAAAGTTCCAATGAAAAACTGCCCCAAAGGTGTACATAGATTTTAAGGTCGCTTTACATTGGTCAAGAATTGGCCAAATAAATAGCTAAGAAGCTTTCGTAGGAATGCTCGTTAGTGAATATCTGCTAATTTTAAGGTGCGGACACAAAAAATAGTTTGTTGGCAGCAGATCGTGCAGTCTAAACTCTCTCTGCTGCCTGCAAAGAATGATTCTGTATAGAGACGAGTGATGGCATTAATGATTTCTCCTCCCCATACTCTGGAGATCACTGTATGCAATAGCAGCGGTCTCTTTCACCGACAAACGATTGCTGACGTGCTAAATTGTTCCATGTAAAAGGGTCTTTAAATATGAATTTCAAGTTATAAAACATATTTGAGAAGGCATAAATGTACTAGTCCAAAAATTATAGCAGCAAGCACTGCCACTACTTCCTTACACAAATGCATAACATTTTTGGCCTTATAGCCACATTAGTTTTTTGGGGTTTGTTACTAATTCCTAATAGCTAAACATCTTTTTTTTTTTCTAGCTTATAAAAGAAGAAAAATTAAAACATTTCTAAATCACCATTTATTGGTAGGGCATTTTTATTTTGAGCTCAATGAGAATCTGCAAAAACTAGAGTGCCTTCTGACCGTATAATGGAGAGGAAACAAAGAATAAGCAGAAAATAAAAGAAAATGATTGCTGTGTTGCATACAGTAAAATTCCTTTAACGAGCATACTGGCCGTGAACCCTACAGGGAAATATTCGGGTGGGCCAATAGCTGTTCTCATGGCCGCCCACCAGGTACATAATTTAATTCTCAACATTCATTAATTCGAAAAGCATCAGATACTAATGCACCTGGCCATTTTGCGCTGTACTATGGTAACACTGTCCAGGCCTACTTGTGTTGCTTTGCCTTCTGTCAATACGGGCCTGCGTAAAACATGAGGCTCCTGCTCTTTAACTTGCCTTTGGATAAACTTTTGAAATTCTATTATTTCAGATTATTATTCCTAAAAGCAGCAAACCCAAACAAAAAGGACATCTGTTAGGATAAAGCATTGAAAGGTTGTAGTAGTACCAGCACCCGGAAAGTCTCCTGCACCAACCTTTCCCACAATTATTCACTAGTCAAGAACATCTCATAATATGAGGAGGTATTGGAAGTTGCCAAAATTACAAGGAAAACATCAATCTAAACTAGTGGATGTCTCTCGCTACCTAAAAGACTGACCTATTCAAAACATTGCCCCATGATGGCTTACATTGAACAAAGAGCGACCATTTCTATTCTTTCTAACTTTTGGATACATCAGAGATCCAGATCCTCTCCCCTTCAGAATTAAACAGTTCTCAGAATTGGTCATTCACACTATTTTGATAGCTATAGAGTCAAAGTCAAAGTGGTATTCTGGCCTAAAACAACTACAAACTATCTACTGGATAGGTAATAAATATCAGACTGGTGGAGGCAGAACCACGACAAGGAAGAGTTTAAAATGCAGTGGCGGTAGAGCATGTGTGCCGTTGCTCCCATTAAAATCTATGAACAAGAGGTTTTTTAATATTATCACTGATTGGTGCATGTGAAACATATTTTATACTAGACAAGCCTAAAAGAAATTAAAGGAGTATTTAGTTTACATTAAAGAGGGTTGTCTCACTTCAGCAAATGGTGTTTATCATGTAGAGAAAGTCAATACAAGGCACTTACTAATGTATTATGATTATCCATATTGCCTCCTTTGCTGGCTTCGTTCATTTTTCCATCGAATTATACACTTTTCATTTCCATGATTACAGCCACCCCACAATCCAGCAGTGGTGGTCCTGCTTGAACACTATAGATTACAAAGTGGTTGTAACCATGGAAACGAGCAGTCTATAATGTGGTGGAAAAATGAATCAAGCCAGCAAAGGAGACAAGATGGACAATCACAATACATTGGTAAGTGCCTTGTATTAACTTTCTCTACATGATTGCTGAAATGAGGAAACCCTTTTAAGTTATCCCCTAACCATAGGATAGGGGATAACTATTAGATCGGTGGGGGTCCTACAGCTGGGATTCGGCTATGTACGGAACTCCCATAGACATGAATGGAGCAGCCGTTCACATGCCCGACCTTGCTGTAAGGAGCTTTGTCGTTGGTATTTTCAGGCACAGGCGTTAATGCAACCTCTTGGTCCAAACTATTAAAGTATTACATTTTTATCTGTGAACATATTGAAGAAAAAAGGAATCCTAAAGCCAGAATTGCTATTTTCTAGTCAATTGGCCTTGGAAAATAAACAACCAGGTCCCAAAATGGTGCAGATAAAAACTACATCTTATCTTGTAAAAGAAATTAACCTTCACACAGCTCTATTGATGGAAAAATAAAAGTTTTAGGTGTCAGAATATGGTGACACAAAGGTTTTTGTTTTTTTTAATTAGGGGCAAAACAAAATCTAGGAAAATCTGGAATTGCCGAAATCATACCAACCCAGAGAATAAGTTGTCATGTAACTTTTACTACATACTGAACTCCGTAAAAACAATACCCTAAAAACTGGAGGAAGTGTTTTTCCCTT
This sequence comes from Bufo gargarizans, assembly GCF_014858855.1. Taxonomy (NCBI): domain Eukaryota; kingdom Metazoa; phylum Chordata; class Amphibia; order Anura; family Bufonidae; genus Bufo; species Bufo gargarizans. The sequence continues at coordinate 358,840,569 of NC_058080.1, read as the reverse complement.
TTGCAGTCCACAAAATTTTTCCACAGTGTAACAAAACATTAAATGGAACTTTAAATAGCACCGCTAAAAATCAAAACTTGTCCTGTAAAAAATTAAGGAAGCTATGTTGGAAGGAATGGAGGAAGAAACAAATTGGTTGTGGCAGGACTGGGTTTATAACAAAGGAATTACAAAATTTAGAGAAGGAAGGGAAACACATAGAGCAAGCCAGTAAGTGAAACTAGGAGACAATGCACAAACCAATAAATAACATGGTAGAGGTGCACATAACCTTTAAGAACAGTCAGGACTGAATATAATTCAAACACAAAATTTATTTTAAAAAAACCAAACCTACCGTCTCCAGCTGGTATCAGGGGGAGGCGATAAATACACAGTTCCATAGGGGCAGCTGTCTACGTATGAAGCAAGTCAAGGAATAAAGCTTAAACATCAGCAAAAGTATTCACAGATTTACTACCAAGGAGGGAAGTAACATGTCATGACTGCACTGCAGCTAGAATATATCAGCTACAGCTTCACATCACATTTCACCCTTTCCGTTCTCCTGCTCCATTTAGGAAGGGACGGAGAAGGCACATAACTGAGCCAAATGGAGCCCAAGGACACAATAGACTATAATGGAGTCCGTCATGTTTCCGCTCAGAAGATTATTTTGGAGCGGAGACAAAGGTACTGCATGCACCACTTTTGTCTCCGCTACAAAATCATCTTCTGAGCGGAAACATGACGGACCCCATTATAGTCTATAGGGGGCTTAGGCTCCATTATGTGCCTTCTCCGTCCTTTCCATTTAGGAGCAGGAGAACGGAAAGGCTGAACGGTGATGTGAACGAAGCCCAAGATCTTGATATCACAGTAAAGCCAAAATATTAAAGGGTTATTCTGGCATATAAATATTAACTTGTACCTAAACTTTTAAGAACACTTTATTAAAACTTCTAGTAAATGGGCAAACAATATTTGTTAGTCACTTTTTTTTCATGCACAGAATCTGTACACCCATAAAGCGCTGCAGCCATACTGTAAGCACTGTACAGGCAGGAGGAGCTCCACAGAACAGCGCTACTCGCTAAAGCCTGGCATACAAGTGCTATCAGCAGAGCAATGTCTTATATCAGCTCCTGGCCTGTGCTCGCTCAGCTAACTAGCAGAACGGGAAGAAAAGAAAAAGTGAATTACTAATATTTTGGACCATTTATGCCAATTTTAATAAAATGTACTTCATTTAGGAAGATTAACTCTTATTAAAAGTATGTGGTATAAAGTACAAAACCATTATATAAAGTAATTGAATCTTTTCATCAGTTTCCACCCAATTTTCCCCACTTTTTTCAGAGAAGATATGGGCCTTTTAAAACCAGCTAAGGATTAGGTCTCCTGCACACGACCATATCCGTTTTTGCGGTTCACAAATTGCGGATCCACAAAAATGGATAACAACTGTGCACATTCCGCATTTAGGATAGGTTCTATTTTTTATTTTATTTTTGCGAGGACAAGGAATGTAAATATAGATGCGGAAAGTACACTGTGGCCGACAATCGTTCATCCCCCATCCACTGGGCTGAGTGAAAGGACCTAAATAAGGGACGATCAAATTGCATATCATTACTTGGCCAAACATTACTGCCTGTGTGTTCCCTGTCACATACAGTGGAGAGCAATATCTATATTTTTTTATTTTTATCTGGTCAGTATTGTTGATTTTGTGAAGGGTCCATTCACACATCCGCAACTGTTTTGGGGTCCGCAAATTGCAGATCCACAAAAGACATACACCCCGGCCGTATGCGTTCCATTTTGCAGACCGCACATGGTCGGTGTCCCTGCTTTGCGGACAGGAATAGAACCATGTTCTAATTTTTTGCGTCTGCATTGATTGCAAGTCTGATTGTTTTTATTTTATACGTTTTGTTTCACAAGACATAACTTTGGCCTTTTCCTAATGTGCCAGGTAACTAAATAAAAAAATAAAATAAAAATATATAGGGAAGAAGGTATAATATGATTCACAGCGTATCTGCACCTGCCTGTTTATTTCACTTTGCAAGGTGCTGACTAAATTAGGCTTTTGCAATGTAAACAAAGACTGGCAGGGGATAACCCCTTCGCGCATTTGGACGTTACTGTACTTTCAAATTGCAAGTAATTTACTGCATTTGGACAGTCACGTCCAAACTGCTTAACGAGAGCAGAGACACCGTGGAAGCCGACAAAGGACCAATACGAGTGGTCCCTTGCCGGCAAGCACTCTGATTGGTTAGTCTGCAGAGACTAACCAATCTAAGCACTTTAGTGTAAAAAATGCCGGTTTCAGGCTGTAATAATGCCCCCCAAGATGCTCCCATTGCCTCCTGTCAGCCGGCCTCAGTGTGATGGCAGCGGCTCAGGAAAGGGGCCGCTGCCATCAGCAGAGAGTGTTATCTGTAACTTACAGCTGACACACTGCTGCTACGGCCGAAAATCGGTGCTGACACAGATCTCGTCCGTTTAAACCCATAGATGCCATGGTCAGCAGCCGCCCGCAGCATCCATGGGGTTTAGAGGGAGGGAGCTCCCTCTGTCTTCCATCGGGCCGCTGCTGCTGCGATGGCAGCGGCCGATGGTTGCCATGGCAACCAGTCGCCTTACAAAAGGTGTCCGGGCTGCCATGTACCCTGAGGGTCTGATCAGCATTAGTGTAATAGTAATAGACACTATACATTGCATTGCATTAGAAGACTATTGCAATGCACTGTATAGCCATAAGGCCCACTGGATCTTTAAGATCCAGATGGGTCTTGATAAATAAAAAAAATATATATAAAAAAGTGTAAAAAAGGAAATAAAAATTGTCTATTCTCATATCAGTTCATTTGTCATAAAAAAAAAAAAAATACACATAATTGGTATCGCCGCATCTGTAACGATCAGATCTATAAAAGTATCATATTACTAATCCCGCGCGGCAAACGCAGTAAAACAATGTAGAATTTTTTTTAATGGAATTGTTGTTTTTGTCACCTCACGTCCACAAAAAAAAGTGATCAAAAGGAGACATATGTACCCCAAAATGATACCAATAAAAACTACAGTCCGCCCCACAAAAAACTAAGCCCTACACAGCTACATTGGTGAAAAAAATAAAGCTATTGACTTTAGTATATGGCGATGCAAAATATAATTTATTTTTAAACACAAAATGTATGCTGAAAAAGTAGTAAAAAACAAAAACAAAAAAAAAACAACATAAATTTGGTATCGCCATAACCGTATCAACCCACAGAATAAAATAAATAGGCATATATTTACCACAAGAGGAGCCCCATAAAACAGTAAACACTGACAGAATTGCCATTTTGCCCACTTCATCTCCACAAAAAATTGTATAAAAAGTGATCAAAAAGACATACGGTATGTACCAATAAAAATGACAGCCTGTTCAGCAAAAAAACAAGTCCCCACACAGCTACATTTGTGAAAAAATACAAATGTTATGGACCGTAAACTAATTTCAGCAAATTATATGTTAGAAAATCCTGATGCCGCTCCTTCCCTTCCGAATGCTGCCATGCCCCCAAACAGTGGTTTATGACCATGTATGAGGCGTTTCAGTATTCAGGAAAAAAATGCATAACAAATTGTGGGGTGAATTTTCTCCTGTTACCCCTTGTGAAAATGAAAAATTTGGGGCTAAAGCAACTTTATATTGGAAATAAGTTATTTTTTTTCATTTTCACAGCGATTTGTTTCTAAATTCTATAAAACCACTTGTTGGGTCAAAGCATTCACTTCACTACTAAATTTATGCCTTGAGGGGGGTAGTTTCCAAAATGGGGGTTCTCTTTCTAGGGGGTACCTCAGGGCCTCTTCAAATGTGACATGGCACCTGAAAACCTTTCCAGCAAAATCTGCCCTCCATTAAAATATGGCGCTCCTTTCCTTCTGAGCCCTGCTATGTGCCCATGCAGCAGTTTACGACCACATATGGGAAGGAGCAATCGCTAGTGCCAACTCTCATCCCCATACTGACTAATTTGCTGACAGCACGATCTGCCACCGGCAAACAATGATTTTTAAACCTGCTGAAAGATTCTGATTACCCGATAAATGTTCATCGGGTAATCAGCAGCAGTATTACACTGCCAGATCATCACTAAAGAGCGTTCATACGAGCGGTGGCTAGCCATGATCTGCAAGATTATCTACCAGTATAATATAAGGTTAACAGTTCTATCAAATTCTATTAAATGAAAATCTTCTGGCTCTGCTCAGTCTCTACCAGTCTACACAGCAAAGCTGACAAGTAGGTTGCAGAAAACATGACATCTTATTGTAATCGAAATAATGTCATCTTCTGAGTACACATTTTCAAGTGTTTAACGGTGAAAAAGCAGATTTAGCTGGCTGCCGCATGCAAACGGGATTAAGGCTAGGTCTACACGACGACATTTGTCGCGCGACATTTTGTTGCACCAATGTCGCGCGACAATTTTTATAATGGCAGTCTATGGTGTTGCACTGCAACATGCGACATGCTGCGACTGCGACAGTCGCAGAAAATCCATTCAAGATGGATTTTTCTGCGACTGTCGCGTCGCAGTCGCAACATGTCGCATGTTGCAGTGCGACACCATAGACTGCCATTATAAAAATTGTCGCGCGACATTAGTGCAACAAAATGTCGCGCGACAACTGTTGCGCCCTATCTGTCGCGCGACAAATGTCGTCGTGTAGACCTAGCCTAATAGCAAGACAGGATTGCCTTGAAGGATTCTGAAGTCTCTATGGACCAGCTTTTGCCTAATTCTGCTTAAAGGGAACTTGTCACATTGAAAATGTAGTGACATCTGTAGAAAGCATGTTACAGAGCAGGAGGAGCTGAGCAATTTAATATACAGTTTTTTTTGCGTGTGTTAAATGGGTTTTCCGTGACTTTTATACCGATGAACTATCCTCTGGATATTTTTATAAAATATATAAAAGTTCAAATCATCCCCTAAAAAAAAACAAAAAAAAAAAACCCGCACACAACAACATCATGGGCATCACTGTGTGCGAAAATGCACATACGACTAAAATAATAATATTAATGGCATAGCATACGGCAAATTGAAAAAAAAAACAATTAAAACAGCCAATTTGCCATTTTTTGTCACTTCAACTAGCCAATTATTTTTTCATAAAAAGTGATGAAAAAGTCGCACACACTTCAAATTGGCATCACGGAAAAGAACAGATAGTCCCGCAAAAAATTAGCCCTCACACAGGCCCATACACAACTACAAAAAAGTTATAGGGGTCAGAATATAGTAAATTTTTTTTCCTCAAAGGTTTTAATATTTTTTTTTCAGTATTAAAATGCAAGAAAAATTATACATGTGTGGCATCGTTGTAACCGTGCTGACCTGGAGAATGAAAATAACTGGTCAATTTTACCGCATAGTGTACAGTGTAAAAAATTAATAAAAACCTTTAACAGAATTGCATTTTTTTCCCCAATTCTACCCGATTTGGAACTTTTTTTAATGCTTCCTACTACATGGTATGCAACCATAAATGGTTCATTAGATAGTACAACTTGTACCGCAAAAAAATAAGCCCTCATAAGGCTATGTGAATGGAAAAATAAAGTTAGGACTATGGGAAGGCGGGGAGTGAAAAACTAAACTCAGAAATGGAAAATCTCAGGGTCCTGAAGGGGTTAGATAAATAAAATACAAAATACAGGTATAAAATGGATCTTTTCCAATAAAGCAATTTTCTCAATCCACTCTGCTCTTTCGGCTCTGTAAGGGCCCTTGCAGACGAGTGTTGGTCACTCTGCGAGTCCGCAATAGCAGCTCCCGGCATGAACTCCCAGCTCTGCCGGGGATCACATAGCATTATATTGATTTATGATGCTATGCAACCCTTACAGTTCTGCAATGTATTGGATAACATTGGCAGAATGCTGCCAGTGTTATCCAATACATTCCAGAACTGAAGGGTTACATAGCATCATAAATCAATATAATGCTATGTGACCCCCGGCAGCTGCTATGCCGACTCGCAGCGTGACCAACGCTCGTCTGCAAGTGCCCCAGGGGTTCTGTGGTGACACGTGACAGATTTTGTGGCAGAAAATTCAGCAACTGAAAAATCAGTTCCATTGACGTTAACCTCCTAACAGTCATGCTAAAATTTGAAAAACCCTCCCAAAAATGTAACTTTTTTATTGTAGATTTTTAATGTGTGTCTGCAGAAAATCTTGTTGGCGCACAACTTAGGGGACAAGACTGCATTTTAACCCCTTAGTGACTTGATACATTTTAGCCTTAACCAATAATATTTCGTCATAACTTTTTAATTTTATTCTTCTAATTTTTTATTTTGTGGGATTAGTTGTAAGCTTTTTAGGAACCATTTTGGGGTATAGTGTATTAAATAACATTTTTTATATTGTATGGAATTTACGGTGTTCACTGTGTGGTTAAAAAGAATTTTATTATGTGGGTCAGTACAGTGATGATGATACCACATTTCTATATATTTATTTACATTTTTATTTTCCTCTTGCAGCTTGTCATCTCTGCAACTGCTCCCCCTCCTCCTCCAGACTGAAGTGGACAGGGGTGGCTGCTTTAACTGCTTATAGCTAGGGTTTGGTACCATATTTGTATTGTTTAAAAGCTGGTATCCCAAGCTTTCATACAATACCAAAATGAAAGCAATAGCTTCAGTACTTGGGAAGATTTCACTGTTAGAAATCGGGAAGCAGTGAATACAGCTGAAAGTGAAAGCAAAAGCAGATTCTACCCGCAAATATTCCGCACTTGATTTCTAACAGTGATATCGCCTGCCAGATTTCAAACAAGACCAGCTCCATGTTTCTATCTTCTACCGTTCAGGAGAAATCAGCAGTTAAAGCCCCTTCCTCGACTTCTGCCCCTTCCTCGAGTGCAGCTCTGGCAGACTAGATAAGTACTTTTCCCACAGCCAGTGCCGGGCTCGGGCAAAACAGTTAGGTGGTTAATGGAGCTTGCAGAAATTTATGTGCTTGCTGCTCCATTCAAATTTTCAGTCGCAGAATTTTCTGCCAGAAAATCTGCCGGGTATGAAGGCACCCTCACACTATACGCAAAAAAGTTAACATATTTAACCTGCCAGGTTCCCTTTAAAGTGTTTATCCACTCATGAACTGCATTTTACTTTGTAATCTAACAGGGCAAAATGGTTTTGTGCTAAGATTTTTTTATAACTATGCAAATACAAAAGTTAAATATTATTCTGGTTGTCACCACCGGAAGGAGCCGACGGCATACAGATTAATATACACTGAACTCAGAGGCAATAACAAAATGAAAATCACGTACAGCACGTGAGTTGGCAACTGACACCAAAACACATACAGTAACAAAAAAGACATTTAAGGCTGCTTTCACACTAGCGTTCGGGTTTCCGTTCGTGAGCTCCGTTTGAAGGAGCTCACGAGCGGACCCGAACGCAGCCGTCCAGCCCTGATGCAGTCTGAATGGAGGCGGATCCGCTCAGACTGCATCAGTCTGGCGGCGTTCAGCCTCCGCTCCGCTCGCCTCCGCACGGACAGGCGGACAGCTGAACGCTGCTTGCAGCGTTCGGGTGTCCGCCTGGCCGTGCGGAGGCGTGCGGATCCGTCCAGACTTACAATGTAAGTCAATGGGGACGGATCCGTTTGAAGATGCCACAATGTGGCTCAATCTTCAAGCGGATCCGTCCCCCATTGACTTTACATTGAAAGTCTGGACGGATCCGTCCCAGGCTATTTTCACACTTAGCTTTTTTTAGCTAATATAATGCAGACGGATCCGTTCTGAACGGAGCCTCCGTCTGCATTATTATGGGCGGATCCGTTCAGAACGGATCCGCCCGAACGCTAGTGTGAAAGTAGCCTTAGACACTATTTAGACTGGATCAACTGACAACACACTGTACAATGCAATACTAACATTTATTATATGAATACTGCAATGTAGAATTATATTGCCATATCAGTAATATAAGCTGCAAACATCTATAGATAGTTCTGCACTTCTCAGTCAACTTATTACGTATTTCTATACATAAAGAAAATCGTGATGCTGTCCTGTAGAGATCCATTTTTTCTTTAAATTTTGTCTTAACATCTAGAAAAACCAACAATGTTCTGGGTCCACCAATGCAAAGATAATATTAAGGAGAAGATACCATATGTTCTCTATGAACATTTTATGTTGAACAAATAAATGTTTTTGGTACAATGAAAATGTATAACCTTTTCTAAAAAGCCTTCTGTATCACTTCTACATTGGTTTTCAAGATCTTGCAGTCAAGATAATTCAATAAGAATTCTTATTGTTTACTACTACTGGATGAAAATCTGATCAACACATTGGCATGGCTTGGAAAAATGTAAATCAGTCCAGGAACCGCATGACCATGAGCTTACCTTTGGGGATCTTTCACATCAGTGCTATTTATTTCATTCAGTTATAGAACAAAATTAGCGCAAGTGCTGGATTCAATACATAACTGGCAGGAACGGACACTAACAGATCCCATTTACTATAATGGGATTGGTTAGGTTTCCATTCAAGAGAATGTTTTGTTTTTTAGGAGAGAAAAAAAAATCCTGCATGCAAGACTTTTCTCCGCTATTTTTGTCGAACTCTGCAATGGAGACCCTAAAGGAAGCCTCCAACGCAGATGTGAACTTTGTTTTATATACTAGAGTAGCTCTTGAAAACTGAGAAACAGCTTATTTTTCTTTAATCTTCACACTCTTAGGCCGAATGCATGCGGCCGTTTTTCACGGCAGTGAGCGGTCCGTGGAACCACAGGCTGGATTCCTGCTGAGAGAAGGAGCGCACGGCGTCATTGGTTGCTATGACGCCGTGCGCTCCCTGCTGCCACCACAGTACAGCAATACACTGGTATAGATTATACCAGTGTATTACTGTATTGTAATGTTTTTTCACAGTCAATGTTCGGTTAGTGATTTTCATCAGTTATTGTGAGCCAAAACCAAGTGCAGGTCAAAAACACAGAACAAGAGGAAATTTTCCATTATACCTCATCTCACTGTAGGCTCGACTCCTGGTTTTGGCTCCTAATTACTGATGGAAATTACTCGCCAAACCCTTAGGTCTCCTGCCCCATGGCCGTGCTGCGGCCCGCAATGAACTAACACCGACCATGGGGCAGCCGCAGCAGATCGCGGACCTATTCAATATAATGGGTCCTCGATCCAGCCGTTGCGCAAAAAGATAGAACATGTCCTATTTTTTTGAGGAACGGAAGTACGGGACGAAACCCCAAGGAAGCACTCCGTTCCACAACTCAGGATATGCAGACCCATTGAAGTGAGAAGGTCCGCATCCATGATGTGGAATGCACACTGTACGGTGCCCGTGTATTGTGGATCTGCAAATGTGGTCCGCAATATGGCAACGGGACACCTATGGTCGTGTGCAGGAGGCCTTACTGTGTGAAAGCCGCCTTATCTTGGGATGACATTTTGGGGCTTTGAAACCAATTCCATAAAGTTATGGGCTATTATAACTTGAAGGACCACTGTATATTTAAAGGGGTACTGCACTTTCATTTAACTGATGATCTATCCTCTGGATAGATCATCAGCTTCTGATCAGCAGAGGTCCGACACCCAGGACCCCTGCCAATCAGCTGTTTGAGAAGGCAGCGGCGATCCAGCAGAGCCGCGGCCTTCTCACTGTTTACCACCAGCCCACTGACGTCACGACTAGTATCAACTGGCTTGGGCGGGGCTAAGCTCCATTCAAGTGAAAAGAGCTTAGCCGCGCCCACGCTAATTGATATTAGTCGTGACTTCAGTGGGCCGGCGGTAAACAGTGAGAAGGCCGCGGCCCTGCTGGAGCGCCGCTGTCTTCTCAAACAGCTGATCGGCAGGGGTCCTGGGTGTCGGACCTCTGCTGATCAGAAGCTGATCTATCCAGAGGATAGATAATCAGTTAAATGAAAGTGCAGAACCCCTTTAAGTAAATATCCAGCCTGCAGCAAAATGGCTAGCCAGAAAAAAAGCTAGGCCTTCAACACGTAGCATTTTTGGTAAGGATATTTGACGTCCGTGTTTATCTATTGACAAAGGCCTCCTATGTGGGGATCCAAGGCGATTGCGATCTCGATATACTCTGTCCACTAGACCATGATGTCGAGTTGTCCTACTTGTATCTAATCCAGAAGATGGAAAGGGAGTCTGTGAAGAAAAAGAAAATATAAGAATGTGAAAACTGTAAACTGATGCAGTAAACCAGTTGTACTAAATAGTTTGTGACATTTATCAAAATTAGAAATATGGTCATTTAGATCATGGTTACTACACAACGTATTGACTATAGGCCACATAAGTATGCATTGTTGCTAGTAATCTTGCAGCATGTCTCAATCAAGTTAAATCGTTATGAAAATGCTTTTTTTTATTTTTATTTTATTTGCTTTATTGAACACTTAAAGCCAATTATAACGATTCTCATGTACAAATACTTCCATACATTATACATCAGCATAGTAAAAGTGAGTTGTACAATGTTTTAAAATGAATAAAACATTGAACACCTGTGCTGTGTCGGTAAGTCAATCCATCCTCCAGAGGGAAGGCTCATATTGCCAATAGAGATATCAGCAGTAATAACTAAGGTGGCATATCTAGGTCTACAATATCCCACCTTCCCCGACCTGCCAAACTTTACAAGTGTCTGACTTGTTCCGCTTGCAGTGCTTCTGTCAATCTTCGAGCTGAATAGAGCGTTTGGTGTTGATGAACACCATACCCCCCACACCTTTTGAAATTTAGACAGACATACACCCCCTGTTCTTAAACACAATATTTTCATATGGGATTACAGTATTGACCAATAACTTCCATTGTGCTAGAGTAGGCACTCTGTCTCCCATCCATCTAATGGCTATTGCTTTTCGTGCCAAAAATAGGGTTTCTCTCAAGAATATCCTTGTATGGCGAGAGTAAAGAATCTCATCCAATATTCCGAAAAGGCATATTTTAGGATGAAGTGACACTGTACATCCCAATAAATCTGTGAGTAGAGTCACCACCTCCTCCCAAAACCTATTTATGTAGGGCCATGCCCATATAAGATGCCAGAAATCAGCATTTTCTGCTGCACATCTATGGCATCTGGAATGGGCAAGCCTGCCCATCCTATGCAACCTCCATGGAGACATATAACTTTGATGTATCATGTATAATTTTATAAACTTGTTTATGGCTGGTGATACTAATGTAGATGCCCAGGATAACATAGTATACAGTTAATATATGCAGTTATAAATACAAATCTCCCAGCCAGGTCTATTTGACTGGCTTCCATTTCCTTTCCCATCTAAGGGACTTATGTACCAGTATCGATACCCCTCTGGACAGACTGGTGCGACACGAATGTTGTGCCCATTGCACCCAAGGCTTCTGGGTACGCCTAGTAGTATCTGCCGTTAAATGGGTTTCCTGCAAACAGAGTATATGTGGGTTGAATCTTCTGATTGCAGAAAAGACCATGGTGCGTTTTCTGGTACTGCCCAGTCCCCTAACGTTCCAGGACATTAAACGTATTTCTGACATGTCAAACTCGTCAAAAGGATCTCGTTGCCCTCCTGTCTCCCTCTCTGTTAAATACAAGACACTTCACCAGTTGAGTGGCACTTCAAATAAACGGGGTGTGCGTATGGCGAGTTACCAGTAGCACCATATAACTTGTATCTTACTTATAGAAGCTATATAACATAGTGACAATGGACCCAATCCCTAACTTCTAATGGTATCCAGACCCAAGACCCGAGTAAGTGGCCAACAGGGACACCCCACTCGCTAACACCATCTCCACTTTGCTCAGACAAGAGCTGTGACATAGAAGATAGTTACACGACATATATAATGCCCCTGCCAATCTCACATTTCCCTTCTTATCTAACTATGGGCTTGATCATTCTATCACTGGTGATGATTAGCCAAAAAGTGAGATCAATGTTAAACAGTGGTAGGAGAAAATACTGATATTTAGTCAGCATTAGTGTCCCCGCAGGTCCCAGAGTTGGGATCCATAAAGCTCTTCTCTGCCGATGAAGAAATAGGTGAGTTTTCATCTTGGAGGTCTGGCGTTTCTGCCCCTGCCATCCAGCCAGTTTGTGGCCTCTTCAGGATTATTGATGGACCGGCTCACTTCCCCATCTACCACTCTTAATCGAGCCAGGTAAGCCATGGAGTAGGACAGGTTCTGCTCCCAAAGTCTTCTTTTCACTGCACTGAACGTTGCCCTGCGCTTCTGTAATTCGGATGAAAAGTCCGGGAAGATCATGAGGTTATTGTTATCATACTTCAGCTCCTGCTTGTTATTTGCAGCACATGATCTCTGTCTGTACAGTTTAGCAGTCTCACCAGTTGAGGTCTTGGAGGAGCTCCCGGTGGAAGTGGCTTGGCGGGAATGCGATGTGCACGCTCAACAATGAAGGCCGATGAGAATGTCGCCTCTGGAAAGGTGTTACGGAGCCAAGTGGTGATGAATGCACATGGGTTATTACTCTCAGATTTTTCAGGTAAACCAATGATCCGCAAGTTATTGCATCTTGTGCTGTTCTCGTAATCGTCACACTTTTGCTGCCAGAAGTTGACTTTCTGCTCCAGCTCTTGAATCTTTGCAGGGAGTGGTTGTACCTGGTCTTCCACTTCACGCATGGTCTGCATGTCATGGCGAAGCAGGCCGATATCCACCTTTACTTCCTCCAGCTTGCCCACCATTGACGAGCGGCAGTCAGCTATCGCTTGCAGTAATTGCTCGGTGACCTGTTTCAAGGTCGGTTCTGTAGCTGCACACTCTGCTTCTTCATGTGCAGGGCCATCTCTAATCCCGTCCGGAGGCGGTGAGCGGGAGCCAGCGCCATCTTGATCTTCCACGCGGACAAACTCCCAGAGTCGGTCAGCGGCCAACTGCGCTCTGTTACGGGCCATGGTTGTGCTGCGGGTCTTTTCCGACCTCCTGTCCGATCTGGATGAAATTTGTTTGCGGCAGATAAAGTACAGGATTATCATGAAGTTAGGGTTTGGGTCCGGAGCTCAGCTAAGTGCGTCCGCTCAGGTCAGCTTCCGGCCACACCCCCCCTATGAAAATGCTTTTAGGGTACGACCACACGGTAAGGCTACCAGATGCTGTTTTGGAATCAATTCCACCCCTGTGGCTATGCTGTGGATAGAGGATAACTTGTCACTAATGGAATACCTCTTTAATGAGGCTCTTTAACTGCTTTGAGAATGCATGCTTATTAATGAAGTAACTGCATACCATTTTCAACTGCATCACAACTGAGCAGTGTGGCAGCAACCTTAGACCTAGTTCACACTTTAGTGATTTCCATCAGTTAAGCTTACACTGAGATTATATAATAAAAATAATTTGCAAAAGTTTTTTTCACCCACAACTGGTTTTGGCTCACAATCACTAATGGAAATCACTGTAGTGTGAACTAGGGCTTAGAACTGCAAAATAAAAAAAAATGTGTTTTTTGCAACAACATATCTGCACTTATGCTGCAACCCCTTCCAGCAAGGACAAAAACAATAATAAAAAAAAAAAAAAAAAAAACACAGCAAACTTGAGTTACATTAATGTAATTCTATTTTTTTAATTGTATCATTACATTTGCTGTGTGCGATTTGCCTTTTGCCCATTACATTACAGGCAGGTCGCAGGAATGTTTGTTCCCGATAATCGGCTGAACATCGTGTCGTGTAAATACAACTTTAGCTTTAGCCTCTTTTTTTTATCATCAAAACTGGGGGGAATCTCAGTAATCAAAACTTTGGAAAAACTCTTGTCAGGGTAAAAGTTTGCATTAGGCACTATCACTGTAAATAAAAAATGTAGGTGTCCAATTGTTGGTCTGAATATAAACTATGGACAACAGTATTGAGACACCTAAACATTACACCAACAGGAGCTTTCAGGACATCATATTCTAAATCCATAGGCATTAATATGGAGTTGGTTAAAACGGCTTCCACTCTTCTGGAAAGGCTGTCTACAATATTGTAGAGTGCATCTGTGGCAGTTCTGTGCAGGCCAGTCAAGTTATTCCACACCAAACTCATCCAACTAAGCCTTTATGGACCTTGTTTTGTGCACTGGGGCAGAGTCATGATGGAATAGAAAAAATGCCTTCCCCAAAATGTCCCCACAAAGTTGGAAGCTAAGAGTTCTGCACCAACCCCAGAAAAACAATCCCATAGCATTAGCCTTCCTCCACTAAACTTTAAAGCTGGGACAATGCAGTCAGTCGTGTTCTCCTGGTATTGCAGCAACCCTGCACTGTAACTTAACATGGTCTACCACTTCATGATTGAGTTGCGGTGGTTCCTAAAAGCTTGCGATTTGTAATAATACCACTCAGCTGCTTGTAGAACATCAATAGCGAAGAAATTTCACAAACTGACTTGTTGCAACAGTAACTCCATGAGCTCTTTAGAAGGACCCATTCTTCCACATATGTATGTAAAGGCAGACTGCATAGCTAGGTGCTGGATATTATACACCTGTGGAAATCTGAATAAATGAAACACCCAAATGCAGTTTTTGAAGACAGCAGCAGGACCAAATTCAAAAAGGAGGTAAGGTCCTTCAGGATCCACACCGGTTTTGCCATAAAAAACAAAAAAACAAACAAAAAAAAACAAAAAACACACAATAGGGTGCTACCACACGGTCAAAAACTGCATCAGAAAACCTGATGCCAAAACAAAGCGTGGGTTCAAAAAACAGAAGTCGTACCAGTCTTTATATAGTCTCTCCTTTTATGATGCACTCCCGATTTTGGATAAAAAAACTGAATAAAAAAACCTGAACGTGTGGCGGCAACCTTAAAATACCTGACCGTGGTAAACCAGCCTTAAGGCCTGGTCATGAAGGGTTTAATACAGGTGTGTATATGAGCACTACATGCACTTTTACACACAAAACATGTGCAATATTCATGCTTAGATGTCCCCTAATGTATAAAAATGGGACAGTTACAGAATATTTTTGATAGATTTGGCATGCTGCTGAATTAGTCTCCTGTGGCATTTCCTAAAACGAAAAAATAAAATTAAAAAATTTAAAAAGGGAAGGCTGCAGTGTATTTCTCAACTGGCCAACAAATTATGAAGTCAACCCTGGGAATGTCACAACGGAAGACAGATTTATTCTTTACCAGATCAGGTCTCTCATGTTAACCTGTTTTTTTGCCTTCTAAAATGGTTCTCAGGTCAGTGAACACAGAGTATATTAACAGTCACAGCTTGCTCACAGATCTTCCCCCTTGTCCTCATGTGAACTGGACAGATGTGGACCCTCCGAAGTGTTTCAAGCAGTGTTTTACAATACTGCGTTCAGTCTTTGTCAAGTCCTTTGCGGTTAATTCACTGCTACATGCTAAATACCGTCATCCAATACACGTCATTAAAAATATCCCCTAAGGGAGAATTTATTAGGCCCCTTTCACACGGGCGAGTTTTCCGTGCGGGTGCGATCCGTGCGGCGAACGTATGGCACCCGCACTAAATCCTGACCCATTCATTTCTATGGGGCTGTGCACATGAGCGATGTTTTTAACGCATCACTTGTGCGTTCAGTTGAAATCGCAGCATGCTCTATATCAGGCATCCTCAAACTGCGGCCCTCCAGCTGTTGCAAAACTACAACTCCCAGCATGCCCGAACAGCCTACAGGTATCAGCCTACAGCAGGGCATTGTGGGAGTTGTAGTTTCACAACAGCTGGAGGGCCGTAGTTTGAGGATGCCTGCTCTATATTGTCCGTTTTCAACGTGACGCAGGCCCCATAGAAATGAATGGGGTGTGTGAAAATCGGATGGCATCCGCAAGCAAGTACGGATGCCGTGCGATTTGCACGCATGGTTGCTGGGAGACCATCGGGATGGAGACCCGATCATTATTATTTTCCCTTATAACATGGTTATAAGGGAAAATAATAGCATTCTGAATACAGAATGCATAGTAAACCAGCGCTAGAGGGGTTAAAAAAAAATAAAAAAATAATTTAACTCACCTTAGTCCACTTGCTCGCGAAGCCGGCATCTCCTTGTGTCTCCGCTGCTGATGAACAGGACCTGGGGTGAGCTACTCCATTAAATAGAGCTTAAGGACCTTCGATGACGTCACTCCGGTCATCACATGATCTTTTACCATGGTGAATCACCATGGTAAAAGATCATGTGACGTACCATGTGATGACCGGAGTGACGTCATCGAAGGTCCTTAACCTGTATTTAATGGAGCAGCTCACCCCAGGTCCTGTTCATCAGCAGCGGAGACAGAAGGAGATGCCGGGCTTCGCGTGCAAGTGGACTAAGGTGAGTTAAATTATTTTTTTATTTTTTTTTAACCCCTCTAGCGCTGGTTTACTATGCATTCTGTATTCAGAATGCTATTATTTTCGCTTATAACCATGTTATAAGGGAAAATAATACAATCTTCAGAACATCAAACCCAAGCCCGAACTTCTATGAAGAAGTTCGGGTTTGGGTACCAAACATGCGCGATTTTTCTCACGCGAGTGCAACGCATGTCAATGTTTTTCACTTGCGCAGAAAAAAATCGCGCATTTTCCCGCAACGCACCCGGCTCTTATCCGGGCAAAAAAAATGACGCCCGTGTGAAAGGGGCCTTAGAGTTAGGAGAAACTGCTCAGGTGACAAGACTTTCAAAAGGGAATGTGAACAGGTCTCTAGCTGCTTCAGGGCTAGGGAGTATCCCAATTGGACTCTGGACGAAATATGCCTCTGACAAAGAGAGAAATTAATTATTAACCCCTAACCCTGCTAAGTCAGGATCAGACCAACACCAAAAGAAATAATAAAAGAACAAGAATATTACATTCTCCACAACATAAAGCATTGAATACAGACAGACAGCCGATATCAATAAATATATTCGGATATTACATCAGGATGAAACATTTACAAAAGGGTCTTGCAGGAAGGTGTTGATTGCGTTGCAAAGAGGGCACCTACTATTGGTTTGTTTCTTTCGCCAAGTTTGTTTTTTTGACAAACCTTGCTATACATGGATAGATAAAGTTTTTTTTTTTTTTTAAATGCGGCCATAACCTTTTTCCCCTTTCAATACCAATAGCACTTATAAAATATCTTCACATATTAATTGTAATACCAAATTTGTGGTGTACCTTGTGAACTGCAGTTTGTGTAAGCTGCAGTATGTAGGTTGCACCACAAACGCCTTGAAGACAAGGATACACAAGCATCTTTCTGATGTCAATAATGAGAAGGCGTTGACCATTTCTGCTGTGTCTAAACACTTTAGTAATATCCATGAGGAGTCATGCACAGGACCGTATGTATTTTGTGGTCCACAAAAAACACAGACGACATCAATGTGCATTCTGTATTTTGCGGAACGGAACAGCTGGCCCCTAATACAACAGTCCTATCCTTGTCAGTAATGCAGACAATAATAGGACCTGTTCTATTTTTTTTTGCAGAACGGAAATGGAATGCACACTGAGTACCTTTTGTTTTTTATTTTTGCGGACCCATTGCGGACCGCAAAAAAAGGAACGGACACAATGAAAATACGTTTGTGTGCATGAAGCCTAAGGCCCCTTTCACATGGGCGAGTATTCCGCGCGGGTGCGATGCGCGAGTTGAACGCATTGCACCCGCACTGAATCCTGACCCATTCATTTCTATGGGGCTGTTCACATGAGCGGTGATTTTCACGCATCACTTATGCGTTGCGTGAAAATCACAGCATGTTCTATATTCAGCGTTTTTCACTATATTCAGCGTTTTTCACGTAACGCAGGCCCCATAGAAATGAATGGGGTTGCGTGAAAATCGCAAGCATCCGCAAGCAAGTGCGGATGCTATGCGATTTTCACGCATGGGTTCTAGGTGACAGTCTATTCACTGTATTATTTTCCCTTATAACATGGTTATAAGGGAAAATAATAGCATTCTGAATACAGAATGCTTAGTATAATAGTGCTGGAGGGGTTAAAAAAAAATAAAGTTAACTCACCTTCTCCTCTTGATCGCGTAGTTCCCGGTCGGTCTCTTCTTTAGCTGTGGGCTAAATGACCTGTGGTGATGTCAGATCACATGCTCCAATCACATGGTCCATCACCATGGTGATGGAGCATGTGATCTGACATCGCCACAGGTCCTTTAGCCCACAGCTAAAGAAGAGACCGACCGGGAACTACGCGATCAAGAGGATAAGGTGAGTTAACTTTTTTTATTTTTTTTAACCCCTCCAGCACTATTATACTAAGCATTCTGTATTCAGAATGCTATTATTTTCCCTTATAAGGCTACTTTCACACTAGCGTTCGATCGGATCCGTTCTGAATGGATCCGATCATAATAATGCAGACGGAGGCTCAGTTCAGAACGGATCCGTCTGCATTATATTGGCATATAAAAGCTAAGTGTGAAAATAGCCTCAGACGGATCCGTCCAGACTTTCAATGTAAAGTCAATGGGGGACGGATCCGCTTGAAGATTGAGCCATATTGTGGCATCTTCAAACGGATCCGTCCCCATTGACTTACATTGTAAGTCTGGACGGATCCGCACGGCCAGGCGGACACCCGAACGCTGCAAGCAGCGTTCAGGTGTCCGCCTGCTGAGCGGAGGCTGAACGCCGCCAGACTGATGCAGTCTGAGCGGATCCGCATCCATTCAGACTGCATCAGGGCTGGACGGAAGCGTTTCGGGTCCGCTCGTGAGCCCCTTCAAACGGAGCTCACGAGCGGACAGCCGAACGCTAGTGTGAAAGTAGCCTAACCATGTTATAAGGGAAAATAATACAATCTTCAGAACATCAATCCCAAGCCCGAACTTCTGTGAAGAAGTTCAGGTTTGGGTACCAAACATGCACGATTTTTCTCACGAGAGTGCAAAACGCATTACAGTGTTTTGCACTCGCGCGGAAAAATCGCGCATTTTCCCGCAACGCACCGCCTCTTATCCGGGCAAAAAACATGACGCCCGTGTGAAAGAGGCCTAAGGGAGATTTATCCTCCTTTACTTTTATTGGTATTGAAAGGGTGTATAGACCATTTAGGAGGTGGAGACTAGAGATGAGCAAATTTTTCAAAAATTCGATTTGGCCGGTTCGCTGAATTTTTGGAAAACATTTGGATCGATCCGAATATGCACACTTCACTTATTTGGGCAGTTATGGAACCAAAACTGACCAAATAACTCAAGTATGAACTCAGCCTTAGGGCTCATTCAGACGGCCATATGCTGTCCGCAAAATATTGAATGCTATAAATTTTTTGCGGATGGGGCCATATCCCGATTTTCACGGACAAGTATAGGACACGTTTCATTTGTTTTGCGGTACGGTGGAATAAATAAAAATAAAAAAAAGAGCCCCATAGAAGTAAATGGGTCAGCATCTAATCCGCAAAAAAACTGGATCCGCATTCACTTCAATGGGTCCGCAAAAACAACGAAAGGTATTCCGTGTGCATTCCGTTAACAATTTTATGCAAAGTTTCTTGAAAACAGCATACTTGGATGACAAATCTAAAACAGGTGTTAAATCACTCTGCCTTTAATATTTAAAAAAAAAAAAAAAAAAACAGGAATATGTCAGGAACCTTCTAAAGTACATTACACAAAGTAATAAAAGGTTGTCTGTCAACTTTTAAGTAAAAAAAAAAAATGTGAACAGGAACATAACACCAAGTATACATGTGTTCAAATATATTTTTCTAACTGATTTACACCAATTGACATTTAGGGTCTATTCACACATCCGTGTGTTTTGCAGATCCATGGCTCTGCAAAACACTGACAGCGGCAATGTGCGTTCCGCATTTTGCGGACCGTACATTGCCGGCACTAAGAGAATATGCCTATTCTTGTCCGCTATTGTGGATAAGAATAGGACATGTTCTAATTTTTTCAGGATCAGAACTGCGGACCTGGAAGTACGGGTCCGCAATTCCGGATCCAGGCCTGCAATTCCGGATCGTCGTGTGGCCCCATAGAAATATATGTTGAGCCAAACAAGCTCAGCGTTTTCTTAGCCAATGTTCGAATCACTTATAACTGGCTCTTAACCAGTTGGCCGTAAAAGTTCACAAGAGAGCTGTTGGTGATGACGGCGTAACTCGCTGTTACAATGCAGGTCAATGAGCCTGAGCCGCAGCTGATCTGGAGCATTGTCGGGGTCAGAGAATTTAGAGGAGAAAAGGTTGATCTCCTTTTCAATAGCTGCAAAAGCTTGAAAGCGCTGTTTAAACTCCCCAGCAGCGATGTCTGCTGCATACCTGCCCGTTTGCGCACAGATATCATCCTGTGGAAAACTGAATTGTATTGGGCTGCGTTTGTGACAAATGCCTTTGGAAAAGTTGCAGCTTTGTTCCAAAGGCTTTGAAGTGTAAATAAAGCTGGTTCACCGCTGCATCTTTGCCTTGAAGACTTGTGTTCAGTACATTCAGATGCTTTATGTCGACTAGAAACCCCAAATCAGCCAGCCAAATAGGATCAGATACTTCTCGCATCGGATGTCCCTTTGTTTCCAAGAATTCTCCTGTTTCCTTTCTGAGAGAGTAGAAACGCTGCAGTGCAGACCGCCAACAGAGCCATCTTACATCGTTCTGATAGAACAAAAAATAAATAAAAAAAAACACAACATCTTCGTATTCAGCCTGGAAATCCAGTAGAAAATGTTTAAACGGGCAGTGGCACAGGGCTTTAGAGCGAATAAAATGAATGGTCTTCAGCACTGGTTTCATAACATGATTCATAACATATAACAAAATAAATCTTTTCCTCTTGTTTGGTCCTTAAGGCTCTGGAGGTCAAGTAGCTCTTCAGTCACATTTATTTCATCATCCACCCCTCTGAAAAATCAGCAACCGAGCTGTGTCATAGAGGTCCGTGCTTTCATCACAGGCTATTGAAAAGAAGTTAAAATAAACTCCTTTTGACATTAACTGGATCTTAATTTTTTATGAAATTTCTTCAATTCTCTGTGCTACAGTGTTATGAGCCAGGCAAATGTTGGAAAACTCTTGCTTCTTCTCGGGACAGATTCTGCATTATTTTCATAACGCATTCTTTGATAACGTCAACCTCAGCAAAAGATTCACAATTTTTAGCAAATAACGTTGCCACCTCGTCCGTAGCTAGCCCTTGTGGCATTTTAATTTGACTCACTGGCTCTTAGGGAAAACAAAAAACAAAAAAATGCTGTTGTGATGTTAAAACAGCTTCAAGTTGCTTCGACTTTTCACTACGGTCAAGCCTGGTTAGCTTGTTGTATGTGCCATGTCTCGACTGTTCGTGTCTCTTGACATTAAATTCCCTTATAAAACAGCCACAGTCTCTTGGCATATCAGACAAACACAGCGATTCTGTATTTCTGTGAAAAAATATTCCACCTGTCCTGGAAGCGGCGTCCCTCACTGTCAACTTTTCGTTTCTTAATTGCACCGCTGAACGGCAAATATATTTTACTTTTGCCACTAATACATGACAAAAAGGGCTATAATTTTCTCACTTCACCACACAACGGCTAATAAGCCCTTTTTTGCATGCTAATACAAGCAGAAAAATGCTTTAGTACATATAACTGCACCGCACAAGGGCAAATAAGACGTAGAAATATTTCCTTGTAATAAACCCTCTTAATGCCTGTATCAAACAGCACTTGTACCCTAATAAGAACGGTTTGCTGGAATTACAAAGCTGTATAATGGCAATTTCGATCCCCAATCAGTGCAGCAAGCTGTAATAGGATAGTCTGTCACCTATATTTAGCATATATAACTAATGCTAAAGAACTGTTGGGCACTAATATATCTTTAAAAACATACCATTGTTCCTTTTATTCACAATTTTGATGCCCAGAAAATGAACTTTTTGATATGCAAATGAGAAAACCAAGTGCTCAGCCCAAGCTCATCTCCTTTCTGTCCCACTTACTCCACTTTGCCTAAATATCTTGAATATTTAAAGCATAATAAAAACTGTATACATTTTAACTGCTACACTCATACTGACCTGCAAAATATAGTCAATGCACACAGTTAATGCTGCAAAAACAAAACTTAGAAAAAAAAATATTCCTTCCAGAAATGTATGTATAAATGAACAGCTAGCTGCTTGCAATGAAGGTCCATCTAGGTGCTACCAGTTGAGGCACAATCTGACACTGGAATTATTGATATGATAGTGTCAGACTGTGGACTTCATTGCAAGCTGCTAGCAACAATAAGACACATCATAGAGTCATAAAAATAGAGCCTCCAGAACAGTTATTACATAAGAGGTTGTCCCCTTAGGCTAGGACTACACCTAGACTTTTTGTAGAACTTTACTGCTCTGGACTACAGCTGTAGCTCAATAGTTAAAGGGAACTTGTCACCGGGATTTTGTGTATAGAGCTGAGGACATGGGTTGCTAGATGGCCGCTAGCACATCCGCAATACCCAGTGCCCATAGCTCTGTGTGCTTTTATTGTGGAAAAAAAAACGATTTGATACATATGCAAATTAACCTGAGATGAGTCCTGTCCCTGACTCATCTCACATACAGGACTCATCTCTGGTTAATTTGCATATGTATCAAATCATTTTTTTAAAGCAATAAAAGCACACAGAGCTATGGGGACTGGGTATTGTGGTTGTGCTAGTGGCCATCTAGCAACCTATGTCCTCAACTCTATACACAAAATCCCGGTGACAGACTTTCTAGCAATTAAAGGGAACCTATGTATATTATTCCCAGCCCTAAGGTGGCCAAAAACATTAGACAGAAGCTGTTCGATGATTGAACAATGACTCTGCCATACACATTTTGGTCCATAGTGGCTGCTACAGATCGTTCGTCCAACTACTGGAGAAAATATTAAACACGGACAACTTCTTCTCAAATGATAATGGTCTGTCACCCGTCGACAGATTGTTAAATTTCACACTGTCGAACATTCATTTTGGTTAAAATAGTCAGTTTTCATCAACATTAGAATAATGTGTATGGCCACCTTTAGCCTTTCATTCCAGAAAAAAAGCACTTCTAATCCATATGCAAATCATCTGTTCAAGGAAATCTTTCTCCCTGCTTTTGGACTATTATCTACAGTAATACATGAGTTGTACTGCAGATATGGAGTCCAGATCACTATTTCTCTCTGCGCTGCATTGAAATACATTGTCAGGACTGCCGTGCACGTGAACATGAGTTCGCTCTATTCTTAGAACAGAGTCCAGACTGTGTATTTAAGCACAGCTTTAAGAGCTGAGTGCGGGGGAACAAGGGGCAGCAGGAAATTAAAAATTAGTGATCTGCAGTACTACGCGTGTATTGCTTTAGATAATAGTGCAAAATCAGGGTGACAGACTGCCTACACATTCACCCTTGCTCCTCCGCTTCTCGATTATAAGGGGCCAGACTATGCAGTAGCATTACTACAGATCAGCCACCTCAGACTGTTACTGATATGCCTTTGCTATTATTGCTGATATATTATAGGATAGATTTTCAGTTAAGGGTGTATTATACACTTACTATATTTAGGTTTGCACATACTTGCTTGCCACTATCCAATATCTTCTGTTATCCTTGCTAAAGCAGGGGATTTAATGTGTGGAGTCTGGGTCGGTGGGTCTGCTTTGTTCTGCCTCCTTTTAATCTCTTAAATTTTTGCATAATTGTACCAGTTTTGTTATTCAAATTATCTACATTTTTAGATATTTCTGTGTGGGCATTTTTTCCATTATGAGTGTTTTTGGTAAATTTGCAGACTGAATTTAAAGACCAATCCTTCCCTTTTCAGAGTCTATAGGTCGCCATCAGAACTGTCTGGCAATGGCTTACTCGCCTCTCCTCACTGAGAAAAAGTGTTTGGCTGAGCATGTATATGTATGGAGGAACTAGCCTAACAGTCGACAGCTATTGGAGGTGGCGTATGGGCACCTTTACACAGAGTCTTAAATTGAATTGCTATGCAGCATGCATTTTGCAGATGGTGGCCACACACATTAGATAAACATTGGTGGTCAACGCGAGATATCGCAGTTCTTGAAATCAAGGGTGAGAAAGGACAATAATTCCTACATACTGATAATAGGGTTAGGCTACTTTTAAATCTGTGTTTTCCTTTCCGGTTTTAAAATCTCTGTCAGAGGATGTCAAAACTGGAGGAAAACGCTTTAGTTTTGTCCCCATTTACTGTCAATGGGGACAAAACTGAACAAACTGGAACGGAGTGCACCAGAATACATTCTGTTCTGTTTTGCGGTGTTCCCATAACGGACAGAAAACCTTTTTGTGTGTGCATCATGGGATACTAATCAGGACATGAATCCGGCATGAGACATAATGTAACTCAATGGTGCGCGATCCATTTTTTCGGACAGTCTTGTTCATTTTGGAGTTAATACAACCGGATCCGTTCTGAACAGATGCAGACGGTTGTATTATTGACTGGATGCATTTTTTGCCAATGCCCTGACGGGTCCAGCAAAGACGCAGATGTTAAAGTCGCCTTATGCATAAATTCTATTTAATATCCAATAATCAACCATTCCATGAAATGTGTCATCCGTAAACTCTACTTCTGCTCAGTGATCTATGTTGTTGATCTTCTAGTTTACAAAAAGCTGGTACAAACACTTTCCATCTGTTTCTAAGGAAACGTTTGAATTAAGTTAAAGCAAAATCATATTTAAAGAGCAATAGATGAATTCTCTAACATGCAAGGCTGCTGTACTAAAGATAATCAGCTTCGTTAATTAGAGGACAACACAAGTAACTGTCCTAACCCATTGAACAAAAAAGTGCACAAAAAAAAAAAAAAAAAAAAAAAAAAGGGGTCAAAGAACCACTTGTGCAGGGAAGGAAAAAGTGCTACACAAGACCCCAACAGACCAGCAGTAAGGCACGAGTCATGGTCCACTGTACTCGCTGATCTTCTAGAATAGTTTTTTTTTTTTTTTATACCCCCCCACCTTTTGGGATTATGCCGATGAATACATTCCCTGCTCCAGATTTCTTGATCGACATATCCTCCAAATAAAATAATGCATCCTGACACTCTTATCGTAAGTCTTTACCCACTAGACTTTGAAACTGGGCACCCTGCTGACCTTGCATTAGGACTCCTTCAAAGAATGGTCTTTTCTTGACTCACAGCTATTCTCCTACGCAAGATCTCATGACAAGACTGTATGTAGGCAGTCTGTAAATCTGCTACTGCAGATTTACTTAGGCTTAAAGGGGTTGTCTGTGCTAAAGATATTGATTACCTAGGTCATCAATATTAGAGCGGTGGGGGTTCGACATCTTGCACCCACACAGATTGGATGCCGCAGTCAGAAACTATGCAGTTAAAAGTTTTCCAAGACTCTAAAACTGACGAGCTATCCTCTGGATAGGTCATCAGCATCTGATCAGTGGGCCGAACCCTGGGACCCGTGCCAGTCAGTTGTTTAACCCCTTAGTGACCAAGCCTGTTTGGGCCTTAATGACCAAGCCAAATTTTGGAAATCTGACATGTGTCATTTTAGCTTAGAATAACTTTGTAACGGTTTTGCACATCAAAGTAATTCTGACATTGTTTTCTCGTCACATATTGTACTTTACTTAGGTGAAAAAATTCTACCGATAAAATAACACATAAATGTTAAAATTTTTGAAGTACATATTTTTTTCCTGAAACAAGCCAAGTTTGCAGAGGTTTATAAGTGTCAGAATAATAGAAACCCCCCAAAAGTGAACCCATTTTAAAAACTAGGCCCCTTAACGTATTTATCTATGGGTGTAATGAGTTTTTTGACCCACTAGTTTTTTGTAGAAATTAATGCTAAGGTGAAAAAAAAATGTAATTTTCATTTTTTTTACACAAAAGTGTCAATTTAAAGACAGATTTTTTTCTACAGAGCACATGAAAATGAAGATGTACACTCCAAAATGTATCACCTTGTTTCTCCTGTCTTCAGAAATACCCCCATTGTGGCCCTAATCTTATGTCTTGACAAACGGCAGGGCCCAAACATAAAGGAACACCCAGTTGTTTTCAGAACACAAAATTTGCTTGAAAATGGTTTAGGCCCCATTGCACACTTGTAATGGCGTTGAGCTGCCAAAACAATAGAAAACCCCCACAATGGACCCAATTTTGAAAACTAGACCCCCTAAGGTATTCATCTAGGGGTGTAGTGAGCATTTAGACCCCCTAGTTTTTTGTAGAAATTAATGCTAAGAAGGTGAAAAAAAAAAAAAAATAGCTCCACGAACCATCCCAAAGGGATCCCTCCCTCCCTGGAAAGCCCACAAACTAAACAGAAAATGAGAATAAATTGAATTCCTGACACCCCCCCTGTTCTTTTTGGTATTAAATAAAATTAATAATTTGCAACCGTATGGTACGTTTCAAAGCAGGGGTAATTACAGAGCCCTGGTTGTGATGGGCAACTGGAGCAGTAAATCCGGGTGTCCCTCCTCCTTCCATGTTTGCTACACACCCGGCATCTTTTCTGTGGATACGTTTTGCTGGTAGTGGCAGGGACGGGGTGAGGGAAATGGCGTTCTAAAAGCCTTCGAACGTCCTCCGATTCGAAGGCTTGCCTAGGTGCAGGGGACTCAAACAGGAGACTCTCAATCACCTTCTCCTGGTACTCGAGGAAGTTAAGGTTTCCCTGGGACTTTTTGAATAAAATAAAACTATTATAGGTAGCAATCTGGATGAGGTAGATTGCTACCTTTTTATACCAGGCCCTGTTTTTTCGCTTCACCAGGTAGGGGTGAAGCGCTTGGTCCGAGAGGTCTACACCTCCCATAAATTTATTGTAGTCTGTCACACAGACCGGTTTGTGCTTGTCCGCCGTAGCCCCCCTCTCCCTAACTGCCACTGTGGTGTCTGCATGCAAGGTGGTCAGCATGTAGACATCCTTCCTGTCCTTCCACTTCACGGCAAGCAGCTGGTCACTTGCGAGGGCGAAGGATGTTCCTTTCTCCAAACGTTTGGAGACCAGCGGTTGTGGGTATCCAACTCTATTTTTGCGGACTGTCCCACAAGCCCCTGTGTTTGCAGCATGGAGGGATTTATAAAGGGGTATACTAGTGTAAAAATTATCGGTGTACACGTGGTACCCTTTGTGCAGGAATGGTGCCAATAAATCCCACACAATTTTTCCCGATGTGCCAATATTTTCGGGGCAGCCTGGGGGGTTAAGTTGGGAGTCTCTGCCCTCATAAATAGACAGGCCACAGGTGTAGCCGGTTGTGCTCTCGCACACCTTATACAACTTTACCCCATATCTGGCACGCTTGGAAGGAATATATTGACGGAAGGAAAGGCGGCCTTTAAAACTAAAAAGGGACTCGTCAACTGATAATTTTTTCTCAGGGGTATATAATTTCAAAAATAAATCTGTAAGGAGGGAAATAAGGGGTCTCAATTTATTTAGGCGGTCGAAGGCTGGGTCAGTTCTGGGGGGGACTTGGGAATTGTCTGAAAAATGCATGAACCGCATTAGGACTTCATATCGGTTACGGGACATAACTGCTGCAAACACAGGGGTTGAGTGGACAGTACTCGCAGCCCAATAGGATCGGACAGAGGTTTTTTTTACAATGCCCATGTCCAGGGTAAGCCCCAAATTTTTTTTTTATTTCAGGGACACTTGTGGGGGTCCACCGTCTTACATAAATAGACGTGGGCTTTTGTACAGCAAACTGGGTGGCGTACAAATTAGTTTGCTGCACAATTAACTCCAGGACTTTATCATCTACAAATAAATGAAAAAAATCATAAGGGGTAAAATTGCCGACATCCACATTAATTTGGGGAGTGGGTAAAAATTGGGGTACTTGGGGGGAAAATGAAGTGGCAGGAACCCACGTAGCAGAAGGGACGGGACCGCTGGGTAGAGAATGAGGGGAGGTGGTGACTTCTACCACCATAGGGCTATGGGGTCTGGGGATGGAATCAGAGTCCCTGCTATCTGAAAATATTTCCGCCTCTGAAGCGGTGCCAGATTCAGAGTGGTCAGAGCAGAGAAATTCGTATGCCTGCTCCGCACTTAACAATCTCCGAGCCATTTTTTTTTTCTGTACAGCTCAGAAAAATTCAAATAACTGACCGTCCCTAAAAATGACTGACACCCACCGACTGACGGAGCGACACCCACCGACTGACGGAGCGACACCCACCGACTGACGGAGCGACACCCACCGACTGACGGAGCGACACCCACCGACTGACGGAGCGACACCCACCGACTGACGGAGCGACACCCACCGACTGACGGAGCGACACCCACCGACTGACGGAGCGACACCCACCGACTGACGGAGTGACACCCAACAACTCACTGACTGACACTCACTGACCGCCAGTAACAGACGAACAGGGTCCCTAATAAAGATAAATGACTGTAACTAATAGACGTCTAATGACGGACGCCTAATCACGGACATCCACTGACCGCCAGTTACTGACGGACAGTTTATAATTTGATTTTTTTTCTTTTTTTTTTTCACAGTATGTAATCACAGAGCCAGGACAGAAGTCTGATCTCTCTCTCCTCACAGAACAACTGCGCTGAGGGGAGAGAGAAGCACAGCCCCTGTCCTGGCCATGTTTTGTAAATATAATGGATGTGATCTCCATGATAGGTTTATCATGGAGACCACATGATCAGGGACCATTATTATTGGTCCCTGATGGTAACTGTGCTGAAGGCAGATCTTCAGCACAGTAACCAGTGCGCATGTCTGTGCCATTTTTTTTTTTTTTTTATTAGATGGGGGGGGGGCGCCCTAATAACTTTATTAAAATATATCTAAGGGCCCTATTGCCCCGATCGGGGTGCTGGGGGACCCGATCGGGGCATAACTTGAACTTCTCTCTCCTCTCCTGAGGAGAGAGACCTTACAGTAAGCGGCGGCGGCCGGCTTTCAGTCTGCGCATGCGCCGGGCCGCCGCTGCCATCTTCCATGAGGGTAAGGGGGGTGGGGGGGTGAGGACAGCTTAGGGACAGAAGTGCTGGGGGACCCGATCCTAGCACCGGAGACTTTCTCCCTCCTCTCTCACATGAGAGGAGGGAGAAAGTTTTAGTTCAGGCATCATTTTCGGTGATCGCCGTGATAAAGTGTATCACGGCGATCACGTGATCAGAGACCGCTTGTCACGGTCTCTGATCACTGCCCCGAGCCCTCAGCTACCTCCGGTAGCTGCGGGCACGGAGCTACTACGCTTGATTTTAGCGTTAACTCGGGCTGAAGTGCCGCCGTAAAAAGGCGGCGCTCCAGCCCAAGGCCCCTTAGTGACCGCCGTAAAAACACGTATGGGTGGTCACTAAGGGGTTAAGAAGGCACCGGCGCTCCTGTGAGTGCCATCACCTTCTCTCTGCTTACTAAGTACAGCGCCGTACATTGTATAGTTAGCTGTGCTTGGTACAGCCCTATTCACTTCTATGGGGCTGAGCTGCAGCTAGGTCATGTGACACATGAAGATGTAGTCACTCGGCATATGAAAAGCAGAGAGAAGGCTACGGGGCTGGGCAATAGGTCATCAGTACTAAAGTCTCGGGAAACCCCTCTAACGACCAGAAGCAGAAGTCGCTGTACACCCAATTGGGGTACTGCAGCTCATCTCCCATCCAAGTGTATGGGAGCTGAGCTTCAGTATTCTGTCACCAAAAACAACACCATGAATAAGCCTTTAATTTCCACTCAGTAAACTGCATAGTTTCTGGCGCAACAGCTGATCAGCGGGAGTGCTTTGGTGTCAGACCCTCACTGATTGGACATTGATCACCTATCCAGATAGTAGGTCATCAATATCTGTAGCTTGGGCAACCCCTTTAAATGCCTGGAACAGACAGTAAACTCACTGAACTAAACCTCGGGGCCTCCAAATCGCCACCAAAATTATGACCATAGTGCAATCAGAGCTCTCAATGCTGTAACCAATATTTGCGCCTGCATTAGGACTGCCCTTCTACCTAAACCATCCTCTTTTGATAACCAACACTAGATTGTGAAGTGTGTTTTGTTATTTTCGGATTGTAGATTTTATTTCTGTACAATCCATCTTTTCGGAGCGCTCTGCTCTGTTAAAAGGATCTCATAAAAAGTGTTACTATGCAATGAATAGGGAATGTCATATGAGATGTTATATCTACATACATGCGATAAAATGTTGTTAGGCATTTTTATGTACATTACATTTTCCTCTCTGGTGGCACCCCCTGCTGTTTCTCATGTGGCCAGAACTGTGGGACAGCTTCTCTTGCATTCAGCGGTGGACAAGACATGTGCGGTAGCATCCCTGCTCCATTCACCCTCTAAGTGTCTGCGTAGTCTAGCAGTCCACGCACCATTCATTCATTCCTACTTCTAAATTCATAGAAGAAGTGAAGAAAATCTGGGGGGCACTGCATACCATAGTGCTATTTATTAGTGGAACCACAGGTGAAAGGGTTAGCAACAGATGACTGCAATGCAGATCTTGATTGTCATCTGATGAGCTGCTGCCCTCCCGCAGAAAGGGAAAAGCTGCATCTATATATTGTAATTAGACTGAAGTACAATGGTGTGCATTATTGCCGATATATGTTTTTTTTATTTTAATAGGCAGGGAAGACTGTAGCGCAACGCTGGAAGCGTAGTGGGAGAAAAAAATAATAATATTATTTTATGATGTACTGCTGCAGCATTAATTTCATCTCGGACAATCTCTTCTGTCAGCCTATTGTGAGGCTCACAATGAGGACTTGTGTCCTCCCAGAAATCCACTTCAAATAATGACCTAATGGCTAGTTCACCATTACCCGTGATATGCATACAGAGGAAAAGGGAGATTTTTTTTTTTCTCGTCTTTTCCATTGGGGGACACAGACCATGGGTATAGCTTAGAGGCATTAGTAGGAGGGACACTATGCAAATATAAAAGAGCTCCTCCTCCTCGGGCTATACCCCCAGGCTCCACCTGAGGAACTCAGGCGTTGCAAAAGCAGTAGGAGAAAGAAAGAAAAAATAACGGAAGCCATAGGACCAAAGCCCATGAGGTCCAACCACAAACAGAACTGAACTGAACCCCTCCCGCAACAGGCAGAATGGGTGGGAGCTGTGTCCCCCAATGGAAAAGACGAGAAAAAGATTTTACAGGCTAGTTTCACAAAAAATAAAAATAAAAAAAAATCTCCTTTTCTCGTACATTCCATTGGGGGACACAGACCATGGGACGGGAAAAAACATCAGCACCGCCAGGAGGAACGTCCAACGGTCAAACAGGAACCACAGCCTGCAAAACCCTGCGGCCAAAGACAGCATCAGCCGAAGCCAGCGAATGCAACTGATAAAACTTCGTAAAAGTATGTAAGGACGACCAGGTGGCCGCCTTACACAGCTGAGACGCAGAGGCACAACTGTGCCTTGCCCAAGAAGCTCCCACCGCCCTAGTGGAGTGAGCTGTAATCCGAGCCGGGGGAACCCTACCACGAGCGCGATAAGCAGCGGAGATAGTCGAGCGGATCCATCGCGCCACAGTGACCTTGGAGGCCGCCAGACCCTTACGAGGTCCCTCGAGAATCACAAAGAGGGAGTCTGAATGGCGGACAGAGGCGGTAGCCATCAGATACACCTTCAGGGACCGGACGACATCCAGGGAATGGAGAGCGCGTTCCTTGGGGTTTGCCGGAGAAGGACAAAAAGAGGTCAGGACAAGATCCTCGTTAAGGTGTAAAGGGGGGACCACCTTGGGCAAAAAGAGGGGAACCGGACAGAGCACCACCTTATCCTGGTGAAAAACCAGAAAAAGGCTCCTGGCAGGAAAGTGCAGCTCCGATACCCACCTGATGGAAGTTATGGCCACAAGGAAGACCACTTTCCAGGTGAGAAAGGTCAGGGAGACCTCCCTTAGAGGCTCGAAGGGGGCCGTCTGGAGGGCGCGCAGGACCAAGTTGAGATCCCAAGGAGGTAAAGGGGGAACGTAAGGAGGAACCGAATGCGCCACCCCCTGAAGAAAAGTCCTCACAGGACCCAGGACAGCAAGGGACTTCTGAAAAAAAAGACGGCCAGAGCCGAAACTTGACCGTTCAGGGATCTCAGTGACAGTCCCATCTTGAGTCCGGACTGAAGAAACGAGAGCACCATCGGGATGGAAAAACGAAGGGGAGGAAAACCCGAGTTCTCACAAAAGGCAAGGAAGGCCTTCCAGGTACAATAGTAGATCCGGGAGGAAGCCGGCTTCCTCTCTCTGATCATGGTCCTAACCACCGAATCAGAGAACCCCTTCTTCTTCAGGATGGCGGTTTCAACAGCCACGCCGTTAAACAAAGTGACTGTAAATTCCGGTGGAAGAGCGGGCCCCGAGACAGCAGATCTTCTCTGTCGGGAAGAGGCCATGGGGCGTCCGCCAGCATCCGAGCCACGTCCGAGAACCATGCACAGCGAGGCCAATCCGGGGGGATGAGAACGGTCGCAATCCCTTCCGTCTCGATCTTGCGTAGAAC
Source organism: Bufo gargarizans (assembly GCF_014858855.1). NCBI lineage: Eukaryota > Metazoa > Chordata > Amphibia > Anura > Bufonidae > Bufo > Bufo gargarizans. Next base: position 358,808,048 of record NC_058080.1, on the reverse strand, counting down.
CTTCGGCAGCAGAAGAAGTGGAGGGAAGACAGAGGAGGCTGAAGTCCTGCCACGGAGACACCAGCGCGTCCACCTCGTATGCCTTCGGATCCCGGGCGCGAGCCAGAAACACCGGGAGCTTGTTGTTGAACCTGGACGCCATCAAGTCCACATCCGGACGGCTCCACCTGCGGCACACGTCTTCGAATACATCCGGATGCAGAGACCACTCGCCTGGATCCACCTTGTTGCGGCTTAGAAAGTCCGCTGTCCAGTTGTCTACTCCTGGAATGTATACCGCTGACAACACCGGAACGTGTGACTCCACCCACAGCAGAATTCTCCTCACCTCCTGCATCACTGCCCGGCTGCGGGTCCCACCTTGATGGTTGATGTAAGCCACCGCCGTGGCATTGTCCGACTGAATCCTCACCGGGCGTCCGGCAAGCAGAGGAGTCCAATGGGAGAGGGAGTGGAAAATCGCTCTCAGCTCCAGGATGTTGATCGGGAGACGAGATTCTGTCGCCGACCAAACTCCCTGAATCGTGCGGGATCGGAGAACGCCGCCCCAACCCAGGAGGCTGGCATCGGTGGTGACGATCGTCCAGGAGAACGGGAGGAAAGATCTTCCCAACATCAGGTTCACAGGGGACAGCTACCAAGGAAGAGCTGCCCGAACCCGCAGAGACAGGTGGATGCAAGCGTCCAGACCACGAGAGGTCTTGTCCCAGAGGGAAAGGATCTCCTGTTGCAGCGAACGAGTGTGAAACTGGGCATATGGTACAGCCTCGAAAGAGGCTACCATAAGACCCAGAACCCGCATGCACTCCCGGATGGAGAGACTGCCCCTTGGATCTGGGAGGACTTGGGAGTCTGGAAGAAACACTTTGGCGGCCGAGGTATCCAAAACCATCCCCAGGAAGGAGAGCTTCTGGGCCGGGAGGAGAGAGGATTTTTGGAAGTTTATCAGGCAGTCGAACTGTTCCAGAGTCTGAACAGAGATCCGGACGCTGTCCTCGGCCTGCGGAAGCGAAGGGGCCTTTATCAGGATGTCATCCAGGTAGGGCAGCAAAGGAATGCCCCTGGTGCGAAGAAGACCCATTAGCGGCGCTAGGATCTTGGTAAAGACCCGAGGGGCAGTCGCTAACCCGAAAGGAAGGGCGACAAACTGATAGTGCCGGCCACCAATGGCGAAGCACAGGAATCGTTGGTGAGATTCTGCGATCGAGACATGCAGATAGGCGTTCTTGATGTCTAAGGACGCGAGGAACTCCCCTGGAAGAAGAGAAACAATAAACGGAGCAGAGGGATTCCATTCGAAACCTCCGCACCCGCAGAAACTTGTTGAGCAGCTTCAGATCCAGGATCGGACGCACCAAACCCGCCTTCTTTGGGACCACGAACAGGTTTGAATAGAAACCTGTGCCCTTTTCCTCTGGGGGAACTGGGGTAATAACCCCCCCGGTCCAGAAGGGAAGAAACTGCCATCAAGAGATCCGAGGCTCGGGCCGGATCCCCCGAAAAGCGAGAAGTGGAAAAAAAAAAAAAAAAACGTTCTGGCGGTTTGGACGCAAATTTTATCTTGCAACCCGATGTTACAATTTCTAGAGCCCAGGCGTCGTGAACATGAGCCCTCCAAACCTGCTAATAAGAGAGCAGGCGGCCCCCCACCACGAGGGGTGGGGGCGTCCCTTCATGCAGAAGACTGCTTGGGAGCAGCAGGGCGAGACGACTGCGCCCTCGGGCTCCAGGAAGGCTTGGGCTTGAAGGAGGGCTTCTTGCGGGAGTCCTGTAACCGCCCCTGCGGAGGAAGCAGACGACGTCCTGCTGGACGAGAAGCGGCAAAAGGACTGGTACCGGAAGACCTGGTCTTAAAGGGGCGCTTGGACCTAGGTTGTGGAAGATGAGTGCTCTTGTCCCCTGTAGCGGCAGAGATTAACTCAAAAAGTGTCTGGAACCCTCGAAGGGGAGGTTAGCCAGGGAACGCTTGAAAGAAGCGTCGGCGTCCCACACCTTCAACCAGACCTCTCTGCACTTAATGACCAAGAGGGCTGAAATGCGGGCAAAGAGGGAACCAATGTCCATGGAAGCCTCGCAAAGGAATTTGGAAGCCCGAGACATCTGGAGAACCAAATCCAGTGTGTCAGTGGACGCATCTTGTTCCGCCAGGTCTTGGTGGTGGCGCTGCAACCACACCGAGAGAGCTCTGGCCACCCATGCCGAGGCAAAGGCAGGTCGCAGTGACGAGCCCGCCAGTGAGAAAATGGATTTGGAAAGACTCTAGGCGCCTGTCCACAGCGTCCTGCAGAGAGGAGCCGTCTAGGACAGGGACGGCCGTGTTTTTGGCTAACCTGGCCACCGGGGGATCCACCTTAGGGGGAGAAGAACACCTCTCCACAAAAGGGTATCCATGCGTTTGGTGGCAGAAAACTTTTGATTTGAAAATTCCTCATGGATAGGAAACGCGGCAGCCTCCGGCTTCTTGGACGGGAAAAGGGCGAACTCCCACCTAGAGGAAGGAGGAGAATCCCCTTTGAGAGTAAAGGTGTGACGAACAGCCGCTACTAAGTCAGCCACCATGGTGGAGAGCTTAGGCGGAGGTTCCCGCTCCATGACCTCGTCTGAGCCAGACAATTCCCCCTTTAGACTTGCGCTCCCTTCGGGGGGGGGCGGGAATCGTCCGAACGCGCCTCTAGACGAGGGGGGGGGGGGGGGAAATCGGCGTTATCTGAGGAGGGATGCTGCCACTCACGCTGCCTCTTAGTAGTCAGGGGTCCTCTGCAGGAACCACTGCGAGGAGACTGAGTGGTTGGCGCCACTGGATTGGAAACTGCCATATGTTCCATAAAGGACATGGCTGCCTCGGCGACTAAGGCCAAATCAGCGGCCGCGCTGGACATGGCAGACGCCCAAGCGGGTACAGCAGGCTCTGCAGGGACAGGGAGAGAACTGGGCTGGGCAAGAGAAGGAGGAAAAGGGGCAGGGCAGGAGGCACAGGTACCAGTGACAGAAAGTGGTAGAAGACACTCCATACAGGACCCCATTGGGGCCTGAGAAGGGGTCTTGGCAGACTTAGATCTTTTTATGGTTGCCATCATGCCTACCAGCTGCAGTTAGAAAATGGAAAGTCCCACCACCCAGGCAACAGCACAGAAAAAGAACACCAGGAGCAGGGGAGCAGTCACAGGCGCGAGGAGCTTTTCAGCAGGCGGAGGAAGATGCCGGAGCGAAGCACTAGGCTCCTCCCCCAGGATGCGTCATAGAAGCGCGAAAAGAGCGCTCACTCCGCTCCCTGCGCAATATGAAAAAATGTCCCCCGGCGCCGAACACGGAGTAACGTGGGTTAATGAAGGTACGGCATCCCCTGCAGTTCTGTCGGAGGCCCCCGAATGAAGCGGGAGACCAGTTGCTGGCGAGTGCTGCTGCGGGAGGGGGGGGGGGGGGGGGAGCAGAGAGGGATTGTAGTATACTTATCTGCTCCTGAAGTCTTCTCCCTCTGTTAAGTACCAGCAGGGCTCTGGATGGAGGGCAGCAGCAGGTGACCCAGAGGCTGGTGGGATGCCGGAGCTAACAGGTCAAGCCCGGATCCACTTGTCTTCTTGGGGGAAAAAAATGGAGGCAGCCAGGCAGCATCTAAAAGACGGCGGCGGGCACTCCACGGGGGACCAGGAAAGCGCTATGCTAACCTGTGTCCCCATCTAGAATGAAAATAACAAAAAAGGAGTAGAATCAATAAGTGTCATCCTCCTTCACCAGACACTAAGCAAAGACTGAGTTCCTCCTGGAGGTATAGCCCGAGGAGGAGGAGCGCTCATTTATATTTGCATAGTGTCCCTCCTACTAATACCTCTAAGCTATACCCATGGTCTGTGTCCCCCAATGGAATGTATGAGAAAACACGTTATTCCTACCTTCCTTCAGACATAATAAATTAAGACAAAAATGGAAAAATAAACCAAAAAGCCTGTGAAAAAAAAATCCAACACCAACCCCAAGCCTGTCTTGATACTACTTTATGCAATTTTTGCCCTAAAAAAAAGGGGGAAATTTTATATAATATATGTATATACGCAATAAAAATAAAGATTCACCCTTACAATGTGGCATTCTCAAACCTGGGTTCTCACCTCCAAAATGTTCCCCATTTCACAGCTGAGCACTTAGGACAGTCTTATTACAACTTCTCTGCCCCCAAATCCCCTTCCTTTTTGAGAAAGATCACTAAGAGCAGTCTGCTCTGTAAAACTCTTCGCACACAAATATGTTTAGCAGTGTCCATCAAAGATATGCGTCATGGAACCTCCCCGACATACACCTTCAATTAATGCGTCACTGTAGGCACACAGTGACATCTGTCAACCGTAGGTGCGTGCTACACATTTTTAACTGGATGCATTTGTATGGAATAGTGGTTGTCGGTCAAGATCAGACAAATGTTTTATATGTTTATACAAGAGATTTAGACATCTGTATTGACCAAAGGAAAATATGGAGCTCCTACTGCTATAAAAATAAAAGAAAAAATAATCAATCAGAAAATGATGGTTCAAAAACAACGAGGAAAGAACATTAATTATTAAGTTTCCCTTTATCAATTACAGCTTTAGAAGAAATATACCAGAAATAAGTACTGGACGGAGCCAGATGAGATACAGGTCTTCTATTCATAGCAAGCGGAGAGACACTGCTCTGGATGTCTCCATGGCCATATGATTCATCTGAATGGGCACAAAGTAATGCCATACTTCAGTGATGCTACCTAGGAGGGTTTACAGCTGCTGAAATCCTACCAACCAGCTGACAGCCAGTGAGCCTTCCTTTATGGAAGGGGTTTGACTTAGATGCAAGGATATGATTGTTTGAGGTCACAGGCCATAATAGATTCTAAAGAGAAAGTTTTATCTTCAGATTTTTGTCATTATCGTTGCAGACATAGGGACCTAAAAATCAAATATGCTGGCTACACACCTCTCCTGACACATGCCAGAACAATTAGCCTACACAAGACAAGATTTGGGAGAATGGGTAACTGGGGGTAATGGCTGCCGCTGTTGGTGTGGCACGTTCCTCAAGAGCACTAGACGCTGGCAGCTTTTTTTTTTTTTTTTTTTTAAACTGTTGATCTATCCTCTGAATAGATTATCATAATCTGGTTGGCAGGGTTCAGACCAGTGATACTAGTCGTGATGTCACTGGACATGCTAGAAACAGGGAGCAGACTGCAGTACCACTGCCAAGAGCTGCTGCCTTCTCAAACAACTGATCTGCAGGGGTCCCGGGTGTCGAACCCCCACCAATCAGATGCTGATGATCTATCCATAGATAGATTAGAAGAAAAAAAAAAAAAGCTGCAGAACCCCTTTAACCACTTCAACCCCGCTAGCTGAAACCCCCTTAATGACCAGGCCACTTTACACTTCTGCACTACACTACTTTCACCGTTTATTGCTCGGTCATGCAACTTACCACCCAAATGAATTTTACCTCCTTTTCTTCTCACTAATAGAGCTTTCATTTGGTGGTATTTCATTGCTGCTGACATTTTTACTTTTTTTTGTTATTAATCGAAATTTAACTATTTTTTTTTGCAAAAAAATGACATTTTTCACTTTCAGCTGTAAAATTTTGGGAAAAAAAACGACATCCATATATACATTTTTCCCTAAATTTATTGTTCTACATATCTTTGATAAAAAAAAAAAAATAATGTTTGGGCAAAAAAAAAAATGGTTTGGGTAAAAGTTATAGCGTTTACAAACTATGGTACAAAAATGTGAATTTCCGCTTTTTGAAGCAGCTCTGACTTTCTGAGCACCTGTCATGTTTCCTGAGGTTCTACAATGCCCAGACAGTAGAAAACCCCCACAAATGACCCCATTTAGGAAAGTAGACACCCTAAGGTATTCGCTGATGGGCATAGTGAGTTCATAGAACTTTTTATCACAAGTTAGCGGAAAATGATGATTTTTTTTTTTTTTTCTTACAAAGTCTCATATTCCACTAACTTGGGACAAAAATTTCAATCTTTCATGGACTCAATATGTCCCTCAGCGAATACCTTGGGGTGTCTTCTTTCCAAAATGGGGTCAGTTGTGGGGTGTTTGTACTGCCCTGGCATTTGAGGGTCTCCGCAATCATTACATGTATGGCCAGCATTAGGAGTTTCTGCTATTCTCCTTATATTGAGCATACAGGTAATGAGATTTTTTTTCCGTTCAGCCTCCGGGCTGAAAGAAAAAAAATGAACGGCACAGATTTCTTCATTCGCATCGATCAATGTGGATGAAAAAATCTCTGCCCAAAAAAAAAAAAAAAGGAGGGGAAAGGCATCTGCCAGGACATAGGAGCTCCGCCCAACATCCATACCCACTTAGCTCGTATGCCCTGGCAAACCAGATTTCTCCATTCACATCAATCGAGGTGGATGAATAAATCATTGCCGGGATTTTTTTTTTTTTATATATACAAAGTGTTTGCCAAAGCATAGGAACACCGCCTCCTCCTCAGCTCATATGCCTCGGCAAACGTATCTTTTACTGCAGAGGAGAAATCTCGTCTTGCAGCGCCGCATACACCGACTTGTGTGTAATCTGACAGCAGCGCAATGCTTCTGTCAGAATGCACATCAGTGCTGCAGCTGGTCGATCGGTTGGTCCACCTGGAAGGTTAAAAAAAAAAAAAACAGGCCGCAACGCAATAATTTTATTAACTTTGGAACAGAACATATAAACTAACTTTTTGAACTGAACATTAACCTTTTTGCTTACTGGTGATTTTTTTTATTTTTATTTTTTACCTTTATAGAACAAACCTCTCCTTCATGGGACAATGTGCAAAGCGCAAATCGCCCAAAGATGGGGCGAAGTGCGTTATGCACTTTGTACCAGGTGAAAGGAGACGTTTGCAGCAGCTGTGAGTGAATGGGCCCTAATAGCCCTGTGTGCCTGTCCTGGTGAGATGATCCCTATGCTAGGTGTACCTGTGTGTGGCACTTCCGGAAACACTCCCCTAAGCATAGGGCAGTCAGGACAGAAATAGCGGGTGTCACGCCTTATTCCACTCCTGCTACAGACACATCTTTTTCGGGGTGACGGTTGGGTTGAGGTACCGGTAACGACATTGGGGAAATGTCGCTCGTGTAGACGGATAACTACACTGGTGGATGGGGCCACGAAACCTCCTGGGTACAGGAGGTTCTCGATGATCTCTTCCTGAAATTTGAGGAAGGATCGTGTTCTCCCAGCCTTACTGTAGAGAACAAAACTATTATACAGAGCCAATTGAATCAAATATACAGACACCTTCTTATACCAGCGTCTGGTTCTGCGGGAAACTAAATACGGAGACAACATCTGGTCATTGAAGTCCACCCCTCCCATGTGAAGGTTATAGTCGTGGACTGAGAGGGGCTTTTCAATGACACGGGTTGCTCGCTCAATTTGGATTGTCGTGTCTGCGTGAATGGAGGAGAGCATGTAAACGTCACGCTTGTCTCACCATTTTACCGCGAGCAGTTCTTCGTTACACAATGCAGCCCTCTCCCCCCTTGCAAGACGGGTGGTAACGAGCCGTTAGGGGAGGCCCGCGCGACTAGTTCGCGCGGTGCCACAGGCGCCAATCTGTTCTAGAAACAAATGCCTGAAGAGGGCCACACTTGTGTAGAAATTGTCCACATAAAGATGGTACCCCTTGCCGAATAAGGGTGACACCAAGTCCCAGACTGTCTTCCCACTGCTCCCCAGGTAGTCAGGGCAACCGACCGGCTCCAGGGTCTGATCTTTTCCCTCATAGACATGAAATTTGTGGGTATAGCCTGTGGCCCTTTCACAGAGCTTATACAATTTGACCCCATACCGGGCGCGCTTGCTTGGGATGTATTGTTTGAAGCCAAGGCGCCCAGTAAAATGTATTAGGGACTCGTCTACGCAGATGTTTTGCTCTGGGGTATACAAATCTGCAAATTTCTGGTTAAAATGGTCTATGAGGGGCCGAATTTTGTGGAGCCGGTCAAAAGCTGGGTGGCCTCTGGGACGGGAGGTGCTATTGTCACTAAAGTGCAGGAAACGCAGGATGGCCTCAAAACGTGCCCTGGACAAAGCAGCAGAGAACATGGGCATGTGATGAATTGGGTTCGTGGACCAATATGACCGCAATTCATGCTTTTTGGTTAGACCCATGTTGAGGAAAAGGCCCAGAAAAGTTTTAATTTCGGAAACTTGGACTGGTTTCCACCGGAAAGGCTGGGCATAAAAGCTTCCCGGGTTGGCGGTTAAAAATTGTGTGGCATACAGGGCTGCGCTGCTGGTGTATGCCTCACCACGTAATCCAACAGCGCCAGCCCCACTCTGCTGCCCTTGAAGCGGATCCTGCGCAACCTGTGGTCTAGCGACACGGGGCCAGGTACGCCTGGTGCTATCAGGGACCTCAGCCTCCTCGTCCGAACTTTGGGTCAGAGTGCCACTGCTTTCTACAGGTTCATATTCTCCCCCGCTAGATTCGTCAGATGAGGGTTCCCATTCCTCATCCGACTGGGTCAGAAGCCTGTAGGCCTCTTCAGAAGAATACCCCCTGTTTGACATTTGGGCAACTAAATTTAGGGGTATTCCCTGAGACTACTCAAGAGAAAAAGCAAGCCTATCTTACAAATGGGAGGCTAGCGAAGTACCGGAGGCCGCTGCGGTTGATAAAAAATATCAAAACTATTTTTTTATCGCCGCAGCGCGTGTAAAGTGAATGTGCAGTGATCAAAAAAATAATAATTTTTGGTCACTGCGGTAGGGCGGGCGTGGGTGAACGCACGTGTGGGCGATCGATCAGGCCTGATCGGGCAAACACTGCGTTTTGGGTGGAGGGCGAACTAAAGTGACACTAATACTATTATAGATCTGACTGTGATCAGTTTTGATCACTTCCAGATACTATAAAAGTACAAATGCTGATTAGAGATACGATAATCAGCGAATAAGGGACTGCGGTGCGGTGGGCTGGGCGCTAACTGATCCCTAAACTACCTAACCAAGGGGCCTAAACGATCCTAAAACCTAACTGTCAATACCAGTGGAAAAAAAAAAAGTGACAGTTTACACTGATCACTTTTTTCCTTTCACTAGTGATTGACAGGGGTGATCAAAGGGGTAATTGGGGTGCAGGGGGTGATCTGGGGCTAGTGTGTGGTGTTTGGTGTACTCACTGTGAAGCCTGCTCCTCTGCTGGATCCAACCTACCAAAAGGACCAGCAGAGGAGCAGGGCAGCCATATAACAGATCATATTTACTAATATGATCTGCTATATGGCTTCTGATTGGATTTTTTAAAAATCATCAGCTTGCCAGCTGCGATCATTGGCTGGCAAGCTGATGACGCGACCCCCCTTGACGAAATGCCGGCCCGCATTGCGCATGCGCGGGCCGGTTAAGCGCGTCTCGTGAGATGACGCGCCAATGCGTGATTGTGCGCAGCGCTGCCGCCTCCGGACCGCGGATCTGCGTTAGGCGGTCCGGAGGCGGTTAAGTAACAAGCATGCCTGGCACCTTTGCCGAACAGGTCTAATAAATCCTGACAAAGATCAAGGTGGAGATTTATCAAACTGGTGTAAAGTGCAACTAGCTAACCAATCAGATTCTACCTTTCATTTTCCAAAGGGGCTGTAAAAAAAGGTGGAATCTGATTGGTTGCTATGGGCAACTAAGCCAATTGTACTTTACACCAGTTTTCTAAATCTCCCCCAAAAGTTTTTTTTTTAAACTGTATAGAATGGTGCAGCTTATTGTGCATCATGCAGAGAAGGAGTTTGCATAGCGCATAACTTAGCGGAAAGACCCTCCCGAGATTAACCGTGATGACATTACCCCAGCGCAAGCATAAAATCAAGCCACAAGGGGGAGTGGTCATGGGTAAGAAGAGGTGGTGAAGCAGTGCTTCAAGAGGCCAGGCCAGTCCCTTGGTGCTCTCACATCCTCATTTGCATAAATATACAATTATTGATTTTACATTGCAGTATAATTTGCAGCAATACAGTGCTCATTTTATTCACAATAATCGACTCTACCAGGCAATATGCCTGGTATAATGGGGTTGAGCAACCTATGTATGTCATTTGTAACTATATAAAGTACACACTTCCATAAGTCGGTGGGTTTCTGTTCGGAACATGTGTCAGGAGACATTTTACAGTTAGAAGCAGATTACCTGCAATAACTAAATCCCACACAAGGAACCATTCAAGCTGTCCGCAGATAAAATTTTATGTTGCAAAGGAACTTTTGGAAATCTTGGAGTAAGGCTATATTAATATCTGCGTCGAGGTTTCTGCTATAAACAGAATCTACCATGTAACGCTGGCTCCACTGCACAATGATGCCCATTGACAAAAAGGGGCTTTTTTTTTTATGGGATAAAAAGCTCTACTTGCAATGCTATTTTTAAAATAAAAAACAAAATTTGCAGTGGAGGCTCAAAATGGAGTCTGACACAGATGTGAATGCAGCCTAAAAAACAAAAACCTGATTTCAAGTACGTTCAGTTGACATCCCATTCAGGCCATATGTCTAAAAACATTTATTAAGATCAGTGTTTTCTATACAGGTCTCAAGTCCCTCTGCGCTGCCGGAGAAAACAAAGGCCTCTACATAAGTTTGGCACATCAGCCACCAGGCCTTGCAATAGTCTTAAAGGGGTTGTCTCATGACAGACAATGGGGGCATATTGCTGGGACCCCCACCTATATCGAGAACGGAGCCCTGAAAGTGAAGGAGGGTGCACTGCACCAGCGCAGCCACCCTCCATTCATTTTCTATGGGGCCGGCGAAAATAGCGCTGGTTCAGCCATTTCCATTGAGCCCATAGAAGTGAATGGGAGCTGTGGCAGGTCATGCGTGGTGCGCTCCCATTCACTTTTGTGGGAAGCTGGCTTGTTGGTAGCTGGACCGGAGTACTCCGCTCTCAATATAGGTGCGGGTTCACAAGGGATATATTTAAAAAAAAAAAAAAAAAAAATAATAGTTAGGTACAAGCTAATTTTCCTCATCTTGGGGGGGGGAGGATGGGGGAAATCCCTAGAATTCTAATAACTATAAAGCTAGGTTCATATCACCGTTTAGTTTTCCGTTCTTCTGATTTGTTAGAGCAGTGGTGGCGAAAACTATGGCACAGGTGCCAGAGGCGGCACTTCAAGCTCTCTCTGTTGGCCCCCGCGCCCTAGAAAAAAAGTCTGAGGTGTGCCAATATGCCAGACTCTGTATGCCATTCATCAGCACAGGGCGCACTATGAAAAGCAGACCGTGCATTGAATGCAGGCTAAATGATAAAGTACATGGAAGATATACTGTACTGGGATTCAGGTTAAATTGCAGTGTTGGCATTTTGCGATAAATAAGTGGTTTTTGGGTTGCAGTTTGGGTTAGCCATCACTGCATTAGAGCATCCATTGTGCTTATTTTGAATCCATTATTTTTGATGGGATAAAAAGTCCTTTGGTGTAAATAAGTTGCACATTGTGGCGCACGCCATATGTGCGCTATAACTTGCGACTTATTAGGCTACTCGTCACTTTTCCAAAGTGGTGAGAAAAGGGGACGGAGCCTCGCTCCACCCGCTGCATTTATTACAACCAGAAAGTTATAGCTGAAGTCTACGCTAGCCTGTAGCTGGCGTAGACTTCAGTTTCTGGTGCGCTTGATTTGTTAAGAGGCATCTGGATTGATAAATGCCCCCCCAATATGCGTTTATTGTTTTTCTCACACATAGATCATTTGATCTAATGGTATCCATCTTTAAAGAGGACCTTTCACCACTCCTGACATGTCTGTCTAAGGGTCCATTCACACGTCCGTAGAATGGGTCCGAAATTCTGCGGAACGGGTGCGGACCCATTCATTCTCAATAGGGACGGAAAGGATGTCCGCATCCGCATTTCTGATCCGCAGGTCCCGGAAAAAAAAATAGAACATGTCCTATTCTTGAAAAATAGGATTAAGGCGGCTCAACTGGTCAGTAGAATGGCTGAGGTGCTGAACTGCTGGTTTTGACTCACCCAGTCAAAAGGAGAAGATTTAAAATAAGAAGGTAGCAGGCACACTCATAGATGGGATAAATAAAGTGTTTTTTATTTTGTTAAAATCTTACATATGTTAAAATTGGGTACTGGTGTTTCAAGAAAAGGTAAGTGTAATAGTCTGGGCACTTGTTACGGGTGCCAGATGGGAGGTGACTGATATTAGGTGATCTTGGGGTAAATTCGTGGAGAATGGATGGGGGAAAAAATGGACGGTATTTAGTCCGGGGAGTACAGTCTTTTGAGACTGGCTAGAGTAGGTGGGGTAGCCTTTCCCAGTAGTTTGTGATATATGGTGTAGAATAGAGTGAATTGGGCTAAAGGGAAAAAAACAATTCATGTAGTAGGTGAAATAAAATGGATAAAAAATAGAAAAATTATGTAAAAAATAGAAAAGAGTATTATAGTTCAGTATCCGGTGGTCCCAAAGATAGCGCTAAAAAGAAAAATTAAAAATGGTAGAGAGATAGTATGTGTTACGTATGTAACTTATTGTCCCATAAGTAGCACTTTAAACAAGATTTCAGTGAGTTAAAAAGTGATACTTTTTTGTGTAATAGAAGGCCTTATATTTGTGGGAAGATGTATAGCTCCTGTGGGGGAATTGGTGCTCTGGACCTCGGTGCGGCGTCCCGCACTGTCTTAGGTACAGAGATCACTTACCCGCCACGTGGAGGTGTCTTCCTTCACTGCTCCGGTCAGTTGTTGCTTGCAGTAGGATTCTCCGGCTGTCGGCGTCCCTCGTGGTCTCCAGGCGCGCGCGCTCGTAGTTAGGTCTGTAATATTCACGTGACCTAGTGTCGGTCACGTGATCGGGATCTGCCGGGCCGGTTTGCAAGTAGAAATAGAGCTGGGGGAGCGCTTCTACTTCTATATCCACTATCACTGCCCCCGTTTGGCAAGATTCCTCCTTTCTCCTTAAACGCGTTTCGGGACTATACTTGGTCCCTTCTTCAGTAAGCCTTACTGAAGAAGGGACCAAGTATAGTCCCGAAACGCGTTTAAGGAGAAAGGAGGAATCTTGCCAAACGGGGGCAGTGATAGTGGATATAGAAGTAGAAGCGCTCCCCCAGCTCTATTTCTACTTGCAAACCGGCCCGGCAGATCCCGATCACGTGACCGACACTAGGTCACATGAATATTACAGACCTAACTACGAGCGCGCGCGCCTGGAGACCACGAGGGACGCCGACAGCCGGAGAATCCTACTGCAAGCAACAACTGACCGGAGCAGTGAAGGAAGACACCTCCACGTGGCGGGTAAGTGATCTCTGTACCTAAGACAGTGCGGGACGCCGCACCGAGGTCCAGAGCACCAATTCCCCCACAGGAGCTATACATCTTCCCACAAATATAAGGCCTTCTATTACACAAAAAAGTATCACTTTTTAACTCACTGAAATCTTGTTTAAAGTGCTACTTATGGGACAATAAGTTACATACGTAACACATACTATCTCTCTACCATTTTTAATTTTTCTTTTTAGCGCTATCTTTGGGACCACCGGATACTGAACTATAATACTCTTTTCTATTTTTTACATAATTTTTCTATTTTTTATCCATTTTATTTCACCTACTACATGAATTGTTTTTTTCCCTTTAGCCCAATTCACTCTATTCTACACCATATATCACAAACTACTGGGAAAGGCTACCCCACCTACTCTAGCCAGTCTCAAAAGACTGTACTCCCCGGACTAAATACCGTCCATTTTTTCCCCCATCCATTCTCCACGAATTTACCCCAAGATCACCTAATATCAGTCACCTCCCATCTGGCACCCGTAACAAGTGCCCAGACTATTACACTTACCTTTTCTTGAAACACCAGTACCCAATTTTAACATATGTAAGATTTTAACAAAATAAAAAACACTTTATTTATCCCATCTATGAGTGTGCCTGCTACCTTCTTATTTTAAATGTCCTATTCTTGTACACAATAGCGGACAAGAATAGGCATTTCTATAAAAGGGTGCTGGCCCAGTGTATTGCGGATCCGAAATTTGCAGATCCGCAGTACACTACAGACGTGTGAATGGACCCTTAGGGTACTTTCACACTAGCGTTATTCTTTTCCAGTATTGAAATCCGATAAAGTGTGTCAATACCGGAAAAAAACGCATCAGTTTCGTCCCAAAGCATTCTGAAAGGAAAGCAATCCGTTCAGTATGCATCAAGATGTCTTCTGTTCCGTCCCTTGTACGGTATTTGACCAAACAAAATACCACAGCATGATGCAGTGTTTTTTTTTCCAGCCAAAATCCCAAAACACTACCGCACTTGCTGGATCCGGCATTAATTTCCATTGAAATGTATTAATGCCAGTACCAAGTGTTCCAGAAATTACCACATCGCCGGATCTGGTTTTCTGGTCTGTGCATGCGCAGTGCTTTCTAGCTGGATCCAAATATATCTGGATCCATTATTCCAGACGATAACAGAAAGACGGAACCCAAAAAAATTAAAAAGTTTCCAGATCTGGCAGGCAGTTCTGGCAATGGGACTGCCTGCAGGATTCTTCTAATGCTAGTGTGAAAGTTCCCCTTATAGCTTCATGCATTCCCCACGTACTAACAATTCTGGAGCATCTATTCTTATGGCTCTATGTTGTGCCATTCATTTATTATTTCTACTAGAAGTTATGAATGAATTGCAAATCAGTCTGCATTTGTGGTACCTGCATAGACTCACTCAATCCAATCAGTGCTGCCATTTTCAGACTGTGCAGGTACACCCCCCCAACTGGTGACAACAGAAAATGCAACCCAAAAGTTGTTACAAGTACAGCAATAGCCTACAGTTGGTTGTAATCATCTGTTTGGGCACACAGCAGGGCGCATTTGGCTTTTGAAGGAGGGCCATTTGGCTTTTGAAACACAGATTTTACTAGAATAGGTTTGGGCACCATGCTAAACTTGCAACACCCCTGAGGTACCGAAACAGTAGAAACCCCAAGAAATAACACAAGCTTTTATGGGGACCAAATTTATATAGTTTATTTTTTCATCTACTACTTTTGCCCATAAAATCACTATTAAAAATCAGTTAAATTTTGCATCGCCATATACTAACATGAATAACATTTTTATTTTTCAGTCACATTGCTGTCTCAGTGCTCCAGACTAAACAAAATTACCTAGGAGCCATTGGCTCCGAACTGAAAAATTTTGGGAGCGAATTAAAATTTTTAGTCGCCAAATTTAAATACATATATAATTATGATATAAAAAAATTGGCTCACGGTGTTTTGGTCAGCGATTTCCATCAGTGATTGTGAGCCACAACCAGGAGTGTAGGCTACACAGACATAGGCCGCATGCAATTGTGGTCCCCAATGCACGGGCAACATCCGTGCAGCGGGCCGGACCCATTCAACTTGAGGGAAAGATCTGCGCTTCTGTGTTTAGAGCCACACCTGGCTTTCGCTTAAAAATCACTAACCAAACACTGATGTGTAAATGAGGGCTGACTGTGTGCAGTGTCCTGCATCTCTCTCCTCCTCATTCCATTTGGTCCTCTTACAGCTGAACTTAAATTTGAACTTTCATCACTGACCAAAACTATTTACATAGTTGGTCCAAATAAACAGTCAAAATGTTAGCGTCACTTGGCCATCCTGTGTAATGAGGCATCCTCTTTTAGATCCAAACCAGCATGTAACACAGGGCTCAGGATTAAATGGCTCAAGTGAAGGGCCTTCTGAGCTAATTTGGATTAGATCCTCCAGTGTAGAAATATGAATTGATTGCATACCTTTTGCTTTAATTCTGTTTCGGGCAGATAAACCTTCGTTCACATGGGATTCTACTTTTCAATAGTACCATCCGGAGGTTATATATAATTTATCTATCAACTTTTATTAAGGCAGTTCTCTGGGCTTGATAAAGGTCACAAAGAGCATAATAAATCAGTATAACGCCATGCGCTTCCTAAGTCCAGAAAGGAGGATCGCTCTCACACGAAGCAAGATTCCCGTAAGGGAAACGCTCATGAGAAAGAGGTATAAGACAACAGCTACACAAAACACACTGCACTACCCTGGGCAGGCAGCGCTGGTGCCGTACTCCACTACCCTGGGCAGGCAGCGCTGGTGCCGTAATCTTCTGCCCTACTCTACACTGGGCACACTACTACACTGCACTAGTCATAACTGTATATGATCACACCACCCTCCACCACACTGAAAAGATCACACTGCACAGACCCCACTGAGAAGACCTCACTGCATGCAGTGCACAGCGCCGGACAGACAGACACACACACACACACTCGTAGTCTGTGGTCAGCTCGGGTCTGCGGGACGATCAAAGCGTTAGCAGCTGCTGCTCCACCATACACTGCTCCAGCGCCCTGAGCTCTGTACAGTAACCGATCATAGCAGGTCACTGAAGTGTAGCGCTGTGTCTGACCCGAGCTGGTATCAACGCCCACCCCATAAGTGATGATCTAACCTGCGCACATCCAGGACCGAGCCCACCCTTCCTTTTGCGGGCAGCTGTGCGGGACTCTCAGATGAAAGAGACAGCGCGGAGCAGCTGGAAGTCACCCTAGGAAGCCATTTCTTCCCAGCGTTACTCAGGGAAGCGTGAATAACATCTAGAGTCCGATTGGCTGCGGCCCATGCTTCGCGACAAAAAGGGTTATGGGAAAGCAAGTTCCTGTCTGTCCTCCATCAAGCTTGCCGTCCTCGCTGGCTGGATGTCATGGGAATAGCATCTGCTGAAGGAAGTTCTTTTTTTGTTACTTAAAAGTCTTATCGCCATTTGCAAATTCCTGGTCACCATCTGGAGCCCTGTGTCTGAGGACTTGCTATTGCTACCATTTTGGGGTACATATGACCTTTTGATCGCCATTATTGGGCGGTGAGGTGGGCAAAAAATGCAAATTTTATAGGGTTCACCATGCGGGATATAACTTTATTCTGCAAGTTGATACAAACACCAAATTTATATATATTTTATTTCTTCTTCATTTTACATTTGCATCATAAAATCACAATTTAAAACTTTTTGCACTTCCATATCTAATACTTTTTTTTAGGTTGAGGTAGCGGTGTAAGGGCTTGTCGTTTATGCTGTAGTTTTTATTGCTACCATTTTGGGGCACATTTGGCACTTTTTATGCAAGGGCTTGACAAATTTCCTTGGAATCTAGGAGTCTGCTAAAAAAGTTAGGAGCTGTTTTTTTTTACCTTATAAAGCCTTATTTTCAGTGACAAAAATAACACATCTTAAATTAACATATAAAGAAGTATAGAACCAAACATGGGCATTAACAACATATACAGCAGCAGTGTACAGTACCGCACACACATATACAGCGGCAGTGTACAGTACCGCACACACATATACAGCGGCAGTGTACAGTACCGCACACACATATACAGCGGCAGTGTACAGTACCGCACACACATATACAGCGGCAGTGTACAGTACCGCACACACATATACAGCGGCAGTGTACAGTACCGCACACACATATACAGCGGCAGTGTACAGTACCGCACACACATATACAGCGGCAGTGTACAGTACCGCACACACATATACAGCGGCAGTGTACAGTACCGCACACACATATACAGCGGCAGTGTACAGTACCGCACACACATATACAGCGGCAGTGTACAGTACCGCACACACATATACAGCGGCAGTGTACAGTACCGCACACACATATACAGCGGCAGTGTACAGTACCAACCGGCAGTGTACAGCCACACACATATACAGCGCAGTGTACAGTACCGCACACACATATACAGCGGCAGTGTACAGTACCGCACACACATATACAGCGGCAGTGTACAGTACCGCACACACATATACAGCGGCAGTGTACAGTACCGCACACACATATACAGCGGCAGTGTACAGTACCGCACACACATATACAGCGGCAGTGTACAGTACCGCACACACATATACAGCGGCAGTGTACAGTACCGCACACATATACAGCGGCAGTGTACAGTACCGCACACACATATACAGCGGCAGTGTACAGTACCGCACACACATATACAGCGGCAGTGTACAGTACCGCACACACATATACAGCGGCAGTGTACAGTACCGCACACACATATACAGCGGCAGTGTACAGTACCGCACACACATATACAGCGGCAGTGTACAGTACCGCACACACATATACAGCGGCAGTGTACAGTACCGCACACACATATACAGCGGCAGTGTACAGTACCGCACACACATATACAGCGGCAGTGTAATTTTTGATTCAATTTCGATACCATGCGGAAAAAAAAAAAAAAAAAAAAAAAAGCCACGTGCATTCCGCATTTTTAAAAAATGGCGAATCGGGCATATTTATTTATTTTTTCTGTTCCGGCGTTCACCACATAGATTTTTTTTTTTTTTGATTTTAATAGTTTGGACTTTTCTGACGTGGCGATATGCGATGTTTATATATATATATATATATATATATATATATATATATATATGTATATTAAATGTGAAATTGGGAAAGGGGATGATTTATACTTAATATTTTGGTGGGGGTTTTTTTGTTTGTGTTTTTTTACACTTTTTATTTAATAACTATTTCCCCCCCTTAGGGGGCAGAACCTGGGATCTTTTAATCCCTTGTCCTATTGACCCTAATAGATCTCCATCAGGGTGAATAGGACTTTACACTCTACCTGCTGCTCTGTGCATAGTGCACACAGCAGCAGGGAGCTCAGCATGGCAGCCAGGGCTTCAGGAGCGTCCTGGCTACCATGGTAACTGATCGGAGCCCCAGGATTACACAGCTCCGATCAGAAGCTGCCACTGCCACCAATGAAGAGGAGAGGACCCTGTGGCCACTGCCACCAATGATGTTAATACTGGGGGGTTGAGAGGGGCACCACCAATGATTTTAATGGGGGGGGGGGGGGGGAGACACACTGTGCCAACAATGATAATTAACCCTTAATACAGGAGGCTGGTACTGGCAGCAGATCAGCGTCAGTTAACCCCTGAGGTGCCGCACCTGAGGGGTTAACTGCCGCTGATCGCAGCTATCTGTCAGAGGCAGGGTGCCGACTATGCGATTCTGCTGCCGGCTAAAGACGTGGGTCCAGAATTTAGGTAGCAGGTTACACAGAGCGGCGCCCAGAGATGTCCCTGCACTTACTATTATTCCTGGGCGCCGCTCCATTCGCCCACAGTGCCCATCACTGGCTCCTGCGCCATATGCTAATTACTATCGGAGCAATGGGGAGGAGAAATCCGCTTCTCTCCTGGGTTCTCCTTCTCCCTGCGCTTCGATTGGACAGCGCTACAGCCAGGGAGAAGGAATGCCCACTAGAGAAGCTGATGTCTCTAGCCACGAGCAGCATCCAGTGAGCAGGCGGGGCGGATCCGGGCAACTCCTTCCCTGTCAGACTGTCCGAGAAGTCCACGTATAGGCGGCGGAGTGCCGGGAGCGCCCCAGATTACTGTGGGGCAGCCATGTGAGGGCAAATACCCAGGCGCAAGGACAAAATTCCTGATCGCCATGGAGATCTGGCGCTTGGGATTTGTTGAGCCCTTTTTTATGCCATTTATTTTTCCTTTATGGTGTTCACTGTGTGGGGTAATTAATGAGATCTTTTATATATTAGTTCAGAACGGACATGGTGAATCCAGTTATGTATAATTTATTATATTTTCATTTTGTACCAATTAATAATGGCTGGATAAGAGGGGGGGGGGGAATTTGTTCAAAATAGATTTGTTAAAAATGTATCTAGGGAACGTGTACAATGGTCAAAACACTGCGCTAGTTGTCACTGACACTTCACCTGACAGGTCCTCTGTACATGGTAAACCCAAAGCCCTTTCTAGGGTCTCCGGCTGCAATAAGAACCATCGAGACCAATCTTGTTGTTGATGGGGTAAAGAGGGAGCCAACTCCCTCCATAAACCACTTGTGAAAATTTAAGAGTTGGGACCGAACCACAGGCATTCAATGGCTTCCCACAAAACCTGTACAGCAGCATGCAATTGTATAATCTCAGAACGAGATATCTCACAGCTCTGACTGAAGGAGCACTGTCTACAGTTTCTGATCTGCAATATTAACACAGCAGCAACTACTTTGTTAAAGCGGTTGTACCAGCAGAATAATGTATTCGTTATCCACAGGGTAGGTGATAAGTAGTGGATCTGACTGTTGGGAACCCACCGATCATGAGAATGGGGTTTCCTCGAGTTCCATGAAGGAATGGAACTACTGCATTTCCTGGTGGTACGTGGCATTTCCCTAGCTTTGCTCTCCATCTTTCATCTGGCTCTGCTTCTGCAATCTGTGTCTGAGAAAGGTCTACTGACAGAAAACGTTCTCGTTTATTTGTATCTTAGTGCATTGCACAAATAAACACTTCAATTTGATTGCACCCGAGTGCCAAGTTTTACTTTCTAAGCATGCAAAGACTGCTAGAGATCACAGAGGGCTGTATTCCGCTATCCCCAGCAGAAGCCACATGCATAACCAAATCTCTATTCACTCAGGGATTATTGGTGGGGGTCGCAGGCATCTGTCCCCACCAATCACATACTTTTACCTCTCATGTGGATAGGTGATCAGCTGTTATAGTAGGATAAACCCTTTAATGCTGCAGACAGCGCTTGTTTAGTCAGAGCTCTAATACTTCTGGGATGGAAGTTCAGACCAGACTCCTGCAAGCAGTCAGGTATTCTGCATACTTGGACGTATTTGGATAAAAATTTATTTCTTAAAGAAAGTCTGTCACTAGTGACCTCCCTAGCCAACTGTTTGCATAGACAAAAAGCTTTGCCGCTGCCTTGCCTTGTCCACGAAACCAGCAAGGGAGGGGCTTGCCACAGAAAGAAAATGAGCTTTTGTGCAATTAGAGCAACAGAGACTCCCTCATTGCATCAAATGCGTAATTAGATTAGGAATAAGTATACAAATTCGGGAACTGAGCCTGGAATAAAAAATAAATAAATAATAAAAAATAAAACACACATTCATTGAGGTAAACTACAGCTGTGTGTGTACGTCAACAGTTGAATAGGAAGATCGATGCAACAGACTCTTTAAGGGGCTAATTATTTTTCTCATAAAATCGAGGCCCCATTTCTGATCAAAGGTCCTCTATAAAAGGAATCTGTCACCTCCGTCAAACCCTATTAAAGGGAACCAGTCACCGGGATTTTGTGTATAGAGCTGAGGACATGGGTTGCTAGATCGCCGCTAGCACATCCGCAATACCCAGTGCCCATAGCTCTGTGTGCTTTTATGGTGTAAAAAAAAAAACGATTTTATACATATGCAAATTACCCTGAGATGAGTCCTGTCCCTGACTCATCTCACGTACAGGACTCATTTCAGGTTAATTTGCATATGTATCAAATCGGTTTTTTTTACACCATAAAAGCACACAGAGCTATGGGGACTGGGTATTGCGGATGTGCTAGCGGCGATCTAGCAACCCATGTCCTCAGCTCTATACACAAAATCCCGGTGACAGGTTCCCTTTAAGTACACCAATACATGTACAGAACCCCTACCACTCACTTCGGATAAGTCATTTGTATGTCCATACTTACCATCTCCCGCTATGTGCCCACAAACTGGCGGTGGAATACATACAGATGACTTCTCCTGGAGTACTCTCCATTAGGAGTCCTCTCAATGCATTCCATTGCTGGTTTGTGGGCGTACAGTGGTGGACTGGGGGCGAGCATAGACATACAAATTACTTATTCAGAGTTAGGCGTTTTATACATGTATTACGACACTTATTAGGGCTTACTGGAGGTGACAGATTCCCTTTAAACGTTCTAAAGTTGCATGGTCATGGCTCCTATGCTACCTTATCTAATGACATAATACAGGGGGGATACTGAACTCAGGCATACAGATGCAGCAGAGTCAACAGTCAAAGTCATAATGCATTAACTAGATGTGATAACTCACCAAGTCTGTGTTAACTCTGCTACATCTGAATATTGTTTTTTGTTTAGTTTGCTGTGCAAGTGCTGCAAGGACTCCTGGAGAAAACTATACAAGGAGAGCTATGAATCAGATTCAAGGGGCTCCAAATGGCTGTTTACACCTATGCAATATTGTGTTAGGCCTTACACAAACGACCAAATGGTTTATCTTTACAACAAAAAGAAATTTAAATTTTGGATATTGCAAATTAGAAAAAAAAAAAAAAAAGAACTTTAGCCAATTTTTCATGGACATACAGACACAGATTAAGATACTCACCTGAAAAGGCAGGTCAATACCACTGTTCCCAATCTGATTGACGTTTGGCAGAGACCCTCCATAGTACTGCCCGCGGTTCTGTCCCAACTGCAAATATTGGGTCTTCTGTAGCTGTAACTAAAAGTGACACTCATCACTTGAAAGTGCAGTGAGCATTTAAAACAAATGCTAGTATTCATGACTGAACCTAATCCTATAAGATAACCATAAGGGTACATTAGGGAAAATAGGGATCCTGTTTATAGGTTTTGTTTTCTTTCATATATTTAATAATATAGTTTTAAAGAGTATATAGAGTGTATTTTTTTTTTTTTTTTTTACTTAAAAATTGTAAAAGCAGTGCTTTTAGGTACAGTAAAATTATTCACGAACCAAAACCTAGATAACCCCACAGGACATTCGTGCTGTGCAAGACAAAGGGTGCAATCGTTTTTTTCCAGCACTATGAGTGCAGTGAAAGCTGCAGTCTCCCCTTGTACCCGTTTCCAACAGCATAGAGAGTAACATAAAACTAAACACAAGCTTAGGAAATGGGAAACCCGAATTCAATAACAAATGGAGACTAATTATACACTGTACACAGCAACAGGAAGACTGTGCTATAAAAGAGAGCAGGGCACAATAATGCCAGTCATGGCACTGGTAAAGAAAAAGTAAAAATGGTGCCTTACTTTCACCAACAGGAACAATAATAAAAAAAACTTCTTTCCCAAGAAAAGAACAAAAACTTAAGCTTAACAAGAGGAGACAAGAAACTTTGAATTGATAAATATGAATACAGTAGAAATTCAAGAATCTGAGACAAATCGTGTTTAACCCTTACCGGAAAAAAAACATATGCAATATAGACTGTGGAAAAAATTTGAAATGCTTTTACTTAGGGGGCATTCGTATGACCAGGCTTATTTTGCGGTCCGCAAAATATGGATGATGTCCATGCGACATCCTTTTTTTGCGAGGCCATTGATCAATAGGTCCATGGTCCGCATTTGTGGCCAAGAACAGGACAGGCAGAATGGAAATACAGATGTCTTCCGTGTGCTTTCCACATCTGTTTGCCAAGTGAACAGATTTGAAGTGTCTTAGAAACTACACCCCTCAAATTACTTAAAACTTATCTTAGAAACTTTAACATCTTTAGGTGTTCCACAGGAATAAAAGCAAAATGGAGGTGAAACTTAATGTCATTTTTTTGTGCAGATTTTCCCATTTTAATCCATACAAAGGTTAACAGAAAAACAAACGACAACAATTATTACCCCGATTCTGAAGATTACAGAGACACCCTATGTGTGGTCGTAAACTGCTGTATGGGCACACGATAGGGCTCAGAAGAGAATAATAATTTGGCTTTTGGACGGCAGATTTAGCAGGAATAATTTTTGGGCGCCATGTCGCATTTAAAGAGACCTTGAAACACCCATACAGTAGAAACACCCCAAAAGTGACCTGATTTTGGAAAATACATCGCTCGAGGAATTTATCGTGGAGTGTAGTGAGTGTTTTGACCCAACAGGCACTTCATAAAATTTGGAGACACTTGTTTCATTTCTTCCAATAAAATGTTGTTTTAGCTCAAAATGTTTAATTTTGACAAGGTGTAACAGAAGAAAAAGCACCCTATAATTTGGTAAACATTTTTCCTGAATAAGGCAACATGCCATTTGTGGTTGTAAAACTGCTGAATAGGGACATCGGAGGGCTCAGAAAGGAAGGAGCGCCATTTGGCTTTTGGAGGCCAGATTATGCTAGAATAGTTTTCAGCCGCCATGTCACATTTGAAGAGACACTTAGGAACCTCTGCAGTGGAAACCACCCAAAAAAAAAAATTGACCGCGATTTAGAAACTGTACCCCTCATGGAATTATTGAGAGGTAAAGTGATTGGCTTGACCCCACAGTTGCTTCATAGAATTTTTTTTAAGATTGGGACATGAATTGAAAAATGTTATCTTAATTATATGTAGTTTTAGCCTCAAATGTTTAATTTTCACAAGTGGTAATGGGGAAAATGCATCTTAAATTTTGTTTCATAATTTTTCCCCTTACTCCTACGCGGTCATAAACTGTTTGTACAAAATGCAGGGCTCAGAAGAGAAAAAGCACCGTTTGCAGTTGAGGCCTGGATTTGGGATTTATACAGCACTGGCCGACAACTGCAGATTCTGAGGCGAAATTAAAAAAAGAAACCCCCAAGAAGAGACTCTGTTTTAGAAACCATATCCATCACACAGTATACCAAGGAATGTTGGAAGCATTTTGTCCCCACAGGTGTTTTTCAAAGATTAATGCACAACAAATGGTGCAAAATGAAAAAATTCACGGAAAGGGCATTTTAGTGCCCAATATGTTGTGCCCAGCATGTGCTTTTGTGAAAGTCAGCCTTTGTTTCCTGGTTTTAGAAACACCCTACATGTGGCCCTATTCTTCTGTGTGAACATATGAGTGGACTCAGGAGTAAAATAGTACCATGTGCATTTTGAGGCCCAATGTGGTTTACATCGCTTTTGCTGACAATTGTAGAGGGTCTGGGGTGAAATAATAAAATGTATGGAACCCCTGAGAAGGGACCCCATTTTGCAAACACTGGGGATTTAGACGCAGGTCTTAATCCATCTGAGCTGATGGTGGATGTTCTAAAGTTATGTTGATGCACAGCCTCTACATAACTTTTGCTCTTGCTTCCGCCGGCCGTGCAACAAGCTTTAATCTACACCAGCTCCCTTACTGGCAAAGTTTAAGGTAATTTTCACGCCAAAAACTGGCGTGGAAAATTAAGAATGAGACAAGACTGCTGGTCCCTTTTTTGCCGCTTTCGTAAACGTTGCGTGAGCAGGGAATTTTTTTTTAAATTTATTTCTTTATTTTTTACACTTTTACTACAAATCAAAGCATAAATGAAAAAAAAGTTTTTGTGTGACCATTTTCTCAGAGCCATATTTTTCTTTTTCCATGGCAATGGTGTGTGAAGGCTAATTCTTTATGGGATGAATTGCCATTTTCATTGGTACCATTTTGGAGTACATAAAATGTTTTAAATTGTTTGTATGTTTTTTTGAGAGGCTGGGTGAACAAAAAATGCTTTTCATCCATATTTTTTAGGCAGATCAGTACGATGCCCCTTAGTACTCCCTACTCAATATGATGCCCCCTAGTGGCCTCTACATAGTATGATACCACCTACACAAAATGATGCCCCTTATGCCCCCCCCCCCTCCTCACAGCAGGATGATGTGCCTCCACACAGAGCAAGGTTCCTTTAGTGTGCGCCCCATACAGTATGAGGTTCCCTCAAGTGCACCCCACAAAGAGAGACGGCTCCTAACTGCACCACACAGAGAGACGGCTCTTAAGTGCTCCCCACTCAGTATGATGCCCCATTAATTGGCCCCACACAGAGTGATACCTCTTATTACCTTCCCCACATTCCCTCGACAAACAGAGCACAGCAGGTCTGCACCAGTCTCTGCTGAGACTGTCGCTCAACATACCGCAGTCTGCAGGAGTCCAGAGAGCTGGCATCCATGGTGCAGATTTGGACCTACATCTGCCAGTTGAGTATCCATGGTGCAGCCTGTGGATCAGTCCTGTGTAATGCATCTCTGGGAATCATTAGGACTGAACATAGTGTCAGTCATGTGACCCCTGGCATTCAGTTAGCAAACAAGCAACATGACCCACATTTACCAACATTCTTGTTTATATATTCAGGACATTTAAGCCCAGCCTTGGGAATGACTTTAATCAGACTGAGAACACCTATTTATGGGCATGGTTTACACAAGCCTCCTCCATTTTTCAGCCCAGGGCAACCCAAATGTAGCTTTCACTGGACCAAGCCACTACCGGGTTCTGCGATGATTGAAAACCGCAGCTTTTTTTTTTTTTTATGGCACACATGTTGGACAATAAGGATTGTTTGCTTCTAGGATGGATAACCCCCTTTAAATGTTAAAAAGCAAAGGACACAGAAGAATTAAAGATCTGCATGACAGACAATGAGAGGCTGCTGTCCATTAGCTACCTAGACAGCGGCAACTGAATTCTAGGCCACATGACTGGGTGGGTCACATGACTGATACCACGTTTCGTTCAACAGTGGCCTACTGCACTGATGTACACCGTAACAAGGGTATATGATAGGGATCGACCGATATTGATTTTTTAGGGCCGATACCGATAATTTGTGAACTTTCAGGCCGATAGCCGATAATTTATACCGATATTCTGGGAATTTTCATTTTTGAAAAAAAAATTACAATTCCCACAAATCTGCTGAAAATTAATGTTTATTGTTAATGTGTATTTTTTTTTTGTAAATCTTTCTTTTTCATTTATATTTAATATTTTGGTGTTTTTATTTTTATTACTTTTTTTTTTTTTAAACTAACTTTTAGCCCCCTTAGGGACTAGAACCCTTGTCCTATTCACCCTGATAGAGATCTATCAGGGTGAATAGGAGCTCACACTGTCCCTGCTGCTCTGTGCTTTGTGCACACAGCAGCATGGAGCTTACCATGACAGCCAGGGCTTCAATAGCGTCCTGGCTGCCATGGTAACCGATCGGAGCCCCAGCATTACACTGCTGGGGCTCCGATCGGAGGAGCAGGGGAGAGGGAATCCTGTGGGGGGCGCACTGCGACTGGGGTGGGGGGGGGGGGGAGCGCACCACTGCTTAATACTGGGGGGGAGGGGGGGTGCACTGCGCCACCAATGCTTAATACTGGGGGGGCTTGGGGGGAGGCGCACTGCGCCACCAATGTCTGATACTGGGGGGCTTGGGGGGGGGGGCGCACTGCGCCACCAATGAAGCTTAATCTCTAATTTATTCATATACAGGAGGCGGGAGCTGGCTGCAGGATCACATAGCCGGCTCCCGACCTCTATGAGCAGTAGCTGCGATCCGCGGCACCTGAGGAGTTAACTACCGCAGATCGCAGCTACAGCTCATAGAGGCCGGGAGCCGGCTATGTGATTCTGCAGCTCCCGCCTCCTGTATATGAATTAATGTGAGATTAATCTTCATTGGTGGAGTAGTGGCCATAGCTCCTCCCCTCCTCTTGTCCCCTGTCCTCCCATTGGCTGGAGCGGCAGCAGCAGCACAGGGGGAGGAGACACTGCTCCTTCTCCCCTGTGCTGCTGCTGAGGGAGCACGGAGAGCGCTGACAGCAGCGCGATCTGTGTTCCCAGGACGTTATCGGAATATCGGCAAAATAAATGCCGATACCGATAACGTTCAAAATCCTGAATATCGGCCGATAATATCGGTAAATCCGATAATCGGTCGATCCCTAGTATATGAGCAACATTTTAAAGGGATTCTGTCACCTCCCCTAAGGCAAAAAACGATTTAAAACCAGCCATGCAGCACAGCTTACCTGGATTAGGCTGTGCTGTTCAATCTTGAAATCCGTCCAGCAGTTAGTTCAAAAAACGAGTTTGATCAATGAGGAAATGCGTCCTGAAGGTGCCCAGAGGGGCGTTTTTTTCTTCTGAGAGAGCCCAGTCCCGCCCCTTTTTCAGTGCCCAGCCCGCCTTCCTTTTACTTCCTAACCGCCGCCCCCAGCCTGCCACAGCCTCTCCTGCCTCTCCTCCCCCTCCCTCTTGCCGAACGAAGTCTCGCACAGGCGCAGTACCCACTGAGGGCTGCGCCTGTGCGATCATCAGGAGACTGAGGGCGGCAGCTTCATCTTCGTCACTGGGCATGCGCCGAGCCCAGTGACGTCCGATGCTCGCTCTTCCCTCAGTCAGCAGGGAAGAGCGAGCATCGGACGTCACTGGGCTCGGCGCATGCCCAGTGACGAAGATGAAGCTGCCGCCCTCAGTCTCCTGATGATCGCACAGGCGCAGCCCTCAGTGGGTACTGCGCCTGTGCGAGACTTCGTTCGGCAAGAGGGAGGGGGAGGAGAGGAAGGGGAGGCTGTGGCAGGCTGGAGGCGGCAGTTAGGAAGTAAAAGGAAGGCGGGCTGGGCACTGAAAAAGGGGCGGGACTGGGCTCTCTCAGAAGAAAAAAACGCCCCTCTGGGCACCTTCAGGACGCATTTCCTCATTGATCAAACTCGTTTTTTGAACTAACTGCTGGACGGATTTCAAGATTGAACAGCACAGCCTAATCCAGGTAAGCTGTGCTGCATGGCTGGTTTTAAATCGTTTTTTGCCTTAGGGGAGGTGACAGAATCCCTTTAAATTAAGTAAATTAGAAAAATTTCCTAACGTATAAATTGAGGGTTGTCAGCCATCTTGATTCTTTCTTCCCTCAGATATGGTTTTCTCAATAATTCATATTTCCCATCACACCTGACTTTGCAGTGGGAATAGAGTCTCTACACACTGCACTATGCTGTGTCCTCTGAGGGCAGCAAAGACAGATTAGTGACACAGCTGCTTTCCTCTTACACCGCAGGGTCTCCACGTATAGGATACCGCTTGAGCATGTCTGCCCTCTCTCCTGTCATCTCTAACAGGTAGAAGGTGTGAAGCTATATTCAATATAACTACACTGGAGAGTCAGCACACACAGATAGTACAGACAAGGAGTGGGAGTTAGGAGGTTTATAAAACTGCAGCTAATCACTGTATACACGCATCTAATATAGATTTGCACTCCTGGTCCTTCAGATAGGGGAGATATTAAAGGGGTATTCCCATCACAGACAATGGAGGCATATCGCTAGGATATGCCCCCATTGTCTGATACCTCCGGGACTCACACCTACAACGAGAACAGAGTGGAAAGAGCTGTGGCTGGAGGACCCTGGATTTCCCAGGGTCTGTCCACCACCAAGCACTGCTTCCATAGAAGTGAATGGGAGGGCACACCCGGCCCCTGCTCCCATTAAATTTCTATGGGGCAGACGGGAATAGCAGATTCTCGGCAGCCCCATAGAAATGACTGCACATGTGCAGTGCGCCCTCCGTTCATTCCCCCGCTCCGTTCTTATTGTAGGTGCGGGTCCCAGAAGTAGGACCCGTACCTATCAGACAATGGGGGCATATCTTAGCGATATGCCCCCCATTGTCTACGATGGAAATACCCCTTTAAATCTTCAACAGAATACAGAGGAGTGTGGGGGAAGGGCCTGAAAGCTGCCAGGAAGGATTTGATTGGTAACAATGTCATCCTATAGTTCACAGGAAGTCAGCCACAGGGAGAGACAGTTCTTGTTTACACATTAAAAAAAGGAGTCGGACTTGAGATCAAATGCACAGGTTGCCATAATGAAAGGGTTCAAAATGTATGGATTCAACAGAGTTAGGGCTCATGCATACAACAGTTGCCCATTTTGCTGTCCGCAAAACATGGATACCCGCTATGTGTGCCACATTTTGTGAAATGGAATGTCTGGGTCATAATAAAACAGTCCTATCCTTGTCTGTAATGGGTAACGGGGCAGGGAAAGAAAAATTAAAATTCTCGGACAACCCTCTGCAATGTATTAAAGAGAACCCTCATGGGTCCAGACATTATAAACTAAGTATCAGTAAACGTAGAGCATAGTGCAGGGATATAACTGCACTTACTATTGTTGATGGTTGCGGGGTAAATGGGACAAGGTGAAGGCAAACACGCAAGGGAGTTGAGGGGACCTGGTGAAGCAATAAGGAATGTCCAGCTCTTCGCCTTTTAGGGCGTTGGGAGAGTACCTTACGTTGCCTGTTCACCTTTGGTCCATTTCCCACAAAAGGAGGGATTTGTGAGAGATAGGTTTTTCTATATAATATGAACACTCTGTAGCACACATTTTTGTCCACAAGGTGGCAGCTAACTAGCTGTGTGAGCCTCTGTACATTTTTCCTAAGACAACTGTAGGGAGAAGGTTGAATGCCATTTTCAGTTTACAAATCTACCAATGAAACTCAGATTCACTCCTGTCAAGTTAAGGAGCCAATAGTCCTTTAAGGAACACCCCTTTTGTGATGTCATGTCTGCTATTTAAGTGAATCTATCTTGAACAAAACTCTTGCTCAGGGGGATGAGATCTTTTCATGAAACCAACTGGTGTGTCTGGTCTCGTTATGAAAGCAGTATGGAACGTGCATGCTTATACCTCTAATTGATTTGGCACCACACAAAGAAGATGAGAATCGCTTAAGTTGCGATAAAAACGGCAGCTGTAAAAAGACATATTGGTGATCGTTAAATGGGTTATCCAAATTCTAAAATATCCCCCCCAATGCCCAGGCGCCTTGCATGGATTGTACTTACCTGCTGCTTGACACCCGTGTCGCTCCTGATCCCTGCGCAGCCACCACTGCATCTCCACGTCACTCTGATCAAAACATTCGACAACAGGGGCAGGCCACACCGGGGGGTGGGGGTGGGTTCGGGAGCGACGCGGTGCTGGGAAACCGGTAAATATAATTCATACAAGGGGCCCGGGCATTGAATATTTTAGAATTCATATAACCCCTTTAAGGGGTAAAACGTCTGGCATGTCTAAAGTATCAAAAAATAAAAATTGCTTTTAAATTATATTAGGAACAAAGCTCTTAGTGGAATATTTAGGACACAGCACTCGGCGAGCAGGTTGAAAATGTTCACTCTGTGGTTGTGTGTCTGTAAAGTGGGAGAAGGCAGCAAGTGACAGCAAGAAGATAGATCACAGCCTGTTACTCCCAATCTCTCCCACGTACAGTTTTTCAGTAACCCCAGGGGCGCGATACAGGATCTTTTCTTCATGTTATCACCTACAAATGACAGAGGATCTGTGTTCTCATTTATATAGAAGAGGTATTTTTTTTCTAGTAAAGCAGTGAGAAGTTGAACAGTTGTACATTTATTGAATGTTTACAAGATTTCTGGTCTCTCTAGTCTCTATGGTTTTGTGAAGATATGTGTATATAGACAGTGTAACTATTAGAATGCATGACATGACTGGCATTTTGAACTTTTATTTTAGCAGTTTTTGTGCATCTCATCCTCTGCATAGGTCAGATATCCTTTCCTGTTCTGTAAATGGGTGGGCCTTAGTACCACGCTGGATCAGTCAGCTATAACATACAGCTGTAACAAACATGACTGATAGTAATAAGGGGATATCCTCCTACACCAATATATAAGAGGATTCTAAGGGCAGTGAGATTATGGAAGGTGGAGGTGGTGATGGAGGGGTCTAGATTCATTTCTTGATTACAAATTATAGTTAATAGATTTCTGGAGGACTCTGGAATGATTTTGCCCTAAAATTAGAAAACCTAAATTCATGGGTGTTTGTTTCTCTCTCTCTGTATCAATATTAAAGATTAATAGATTGAGCTGGACGAACTAATGTATTTTCAGAATTACAAGATATTTTACCAAGGCAACACAAAACATTTTTGAAAAGTGTACCTAAACTTTTGCATACACTTTGAGACCTAATGTATAGGTGATGAAAAGAAAGTTTTCTGGGCAAAACAGTCAAGTTGCATGTTTTTAATTTTTTCCGTTACGGTGTTCACCACACAGGAACATTTTAAATATTTTAATAGTTCAGACAATTACCGATATGTTTATTGCTTATATATTTTTATATGGAGAATTTGGTAATTCGGGCGATTTAAACTTTATATAGCTTGCACAAGCAGGAAAAATGAAGTTTTATATATATGCAAATGAGCACTTGCAGGTGCCCAGAGGCGGTGTTCAGTGTGTAGGTGCCCAGGCTGCTCTGCCTTCTTATCACTTTACTCCTCCCCAGTCTCTGTCTTTGCACGCCCTCCAAGTCTCTTGCCTCATCGATAGGTCCAGCCGAGGGCATGCGCACTAGGTGAAGCCCACAATGGGCATCACCGTGCACATGCCCCAGCCCGGCGAAGCAGTGCACAGGCGTGGGATCTTGGCCGGACCTAGCGATGACGTAAAGGACTTGGAGGGCGGGCAAAGGAAGAGACTGGGGAGGAGTAAAGTGAAAAGAAGGCAGAGCAGCCTGGGCACCTACACACTGAACTCCGCCCCTGGGCACTTGCAAATGCTCATTTGCATATGAATTAAACTTAGTTTTTCCTGCTTGTGCAAGTCTAAAGAAAAGAACAAAGGTACTGTTACAATCCTGTATAGGTTTGCTACAGAGCCACGTAAGCACTGTATATGGCCATATGGAGGCGACAGACTCCCTTTAACTATTAGCCACCTTAGTGAGCTACAACCTTTTGATGCCTTGTCCTATTCACCCCAATAGAGATCTATTAGGGTGACTAGGATTTTTACACTGTCCTTGCTGAGCTATGCCTCGTGCATAGTTCAGCAGGCAGATTACCATAACAGGCTTCAGCAGCGTCCAGGCTGTCATGGTAACCGATCGGAGCCCCGCAATTTCACTGTCCACAGCCCTCTGCCTAACGCCACAGATGCCGTGATCAGTGATGATCGCGGCATTTGATGGTTAAATGACATTCGGTGGGATTGCCGTTCCTGGTAATTGAGGCTAGGTGCCTGCTGTATGATACAGCCGGCACCCGCCGCATATGGGGCGAGTTCACTGCAGCAGCCTGCGCTATCCAAATGAGGGTACATAATGCCGAACACGTACAGCATTATGCGTTAAGGAGTTATCGAATAATTAATGTAGAGAGAATTTAGAAAGAGCAAACAGTAGGTGGCGCTATACAGAGAGTTCAGTGAATAACTGTATTTATAATACATTTTTCATTACATGCAAATACAAAAGTATTCAGAACAAGGTGCTGGTTTGAAACCTGTAGAGTATTATACGTAGGAAAACACCTTTAAGAGACAAAGTATCTTAGGTAATTAATCTTAGATTCAGCATAATTTACGTTACATAGAGCGGTTTTATGTTTTCTGGTGTAAAAAAAAAATCTGTGTGTGATTTAAAGTTTTTTTTTTTTTTTTATGTCATAGAGCAGGGATGGCCAACCTGAGGCTCTCCAGAGGTTGCAAAACTACAACTCCCAGCATGCCCAGACTGCCAACAGCTATCAGCCTACAGCAGGGCATGGTGGGAATTGTAGTTTTACAACAGCTGGAGAGCCACAGGTTGGCCATGCCTGTCATATCAAAGGTTCAAGTGCCAAGAGCCCCAGCCATAACTAGACTGTGGAGAAAGCAGTCTTCTGCAGTGAAGAGAGAACGCTCTGTGTGAGCACTTCTTTCCACTCATTCATGAAAATCGGTCGGGATCTCAGCACTCAGACCCTCACTGATCAAAACCTTTGATACGTCACTGTGACATATCAAAAGTATTTTTTTAAGTACAGGGACACTATGTATTATTATTGTAGAAAAGCAAAATACTGGGGGGGGGGGGCAAAAAAAAAAAAATTATTATATATATATATATATATATATATATATATTCACATTACTTATCCTTTGAAAACAAATGTTAACTTTTAATGTGAATCTGTAACCAACTTCCCTTTAACCCTTTCATAACCAGGCCTGAAAAGACCTTAATGACTTTTGTGATTTACCCTGGGTTCAGACCTGAGCGTTCTGAAAGGAGCACTCTGTATGTGCGATTGTACGGGCGTTTACAATCGCGCATACAGAGACAAGCGAACACACATTGTCGCGCGTTCCCGAATATCTATGTACGGGAACGAGCGACAAAACGCCCCAAAAAAGCTCAAGAACTTGTTTGAGCGTCCGGCGTTTTACAGCGCGATCGTACGCGCTGTAAAACGCCCAGGTGAGAACCATTCCCATAGGGAAGCATTGGTTTCTCCTTGTCGAGCGTTTTACAGCGCGTAGGAAGGCGCTGTATAACGCTCAGGTGTGAACTTAGGGTTAGGGTAGTTCAGAGGATTCCGGCAGGCAGTTCCATCACCAGAACTGCCTGCCGGATCCAGCAATCCGGACACAAGCAGATGGCATTTCTCAGACTGATCCGGATCCGTCTGACAAATGCATTGAAATACCGGATCCGTCTCTCCAGTGTCATCCAGAAAAACGGATCCAGTATTTACTTTTTTCACAGATTTAAAAGGTCTGCGCATGCATGGACCAGAAGAACGGATCAGTCAATGCGGCAATATTAATGCTGGATCCGGCACTAATACATTTCAATGGAAATTAATGCCGGATCTGGCATTCCGGCAAGTGTTCAGGATTTTTGGCTGGAGAGAAAAATACAGCATGCTGCAGTATTTTCTCTGGCTAAAAAACGTAAGAGGGACTGAACTGATGCATCATGAACGGATTGCTCTCCATTCAGAATGCATTAGGATAAAACTGATCAGTTTTTTTCTGGTATTGAGCCCCTAGGACGGAACTCAATACCAGAAAACAAAAACGCTAGTGTGAAAGTACCCTTAGATCACTCTCACACGAGCGGAAGTGATGCGTGGTGTGAATGCATAGCATCCGCACTGAATCCTGACTCATTCATCAACTGGTCTAAGCACATGTTTTTCAGGCATAATCTTTGCATTCAGGAAAAATCATGTTCTATATTCTGTGTTTTTCACACAGTCCTGGCTCCATAGAAATGAATGGGGCTTGCGTGAAAAACATAAGGCATCCGGATGCAATGCATTTTTCACTGGTGGTTGTTTGCGAGGAGATGTAGATTATTATTCATCAGTTTTTCTCTGAACAGATACTGACACAATCCGTATCAATGGCGCGAAAGAGGCCTTAGCACATGTGCTGGTTCAACGGTTGAAACTTTATTTGCTGGACTACAAAAATAATATAACAATTTTTTTGTTCATTTTGTTTTTCACTCGTTCCTGACATAGCAATGTTCAGTTTTCACTCCTGCCTTCCCAGGAGCCATAACTTTTTTCCGTTCACACAGTTGTATGAGGATTTCCTTTTTTCGGTACAAGTTGTGGCTCACTTTAATATTGCATAAGTGGGAAGCTGGAGAAAAAAAGAAAAAAAAAAAAAAAAAAAAAGAAGTATAAAAAGTTGAGCTGACAGGGTCTCCTATGGCGGAGACACTTAATGATCTCATGATCGCAGTTTCCTCTATACACTGCATAGTGCAAGCTGAGCACTACGCAAGTGAACAGAGCAGCAGTGGACAGCGAACAGGTGATTGGGTTTATGTACAGGGGGACATGGTTTCTCAGCTCCAAGGTAAGACAACCAACTTTAATGTATCATATTTCCTAAATATAATTATACTTTTCCCTTAGAGATCCATCGCACCAAGGGGGGCCCTATATGCATTTAACTGCTTATGGAGTAAAAACTGAAACTACTAAAAAATATGCAGGTGCCATGCACATGGCTGTTGTTTAAGTCTGCATTCCCATCCGTGGTTTTTGCGCATCTGATGGGGACCCAATCATCTCAATGAGTCTGCAAAAGAGGAGGACAGCACACCCGTGTGTTGTTTGCATCCATGAGTCCATTCTGCAGACCCACGAAAAAAATAAAACATGTCCTATTCTTGTCTGTTTTGTGGACAAGAATAGGCCTTTTCTCTAGACAGGGGGGGAGGCAACACTCACAGCAGGATTGGCCCGCATCCACCTTTGAAATTAACGGAAACATTCTGCTTCAGAAAAGCTGCAACACATTATTACACAGCTGAATGTTATTCCGCAGCAGAGTAACCCCATATCATAACATCTGGAGAAACTTTATGCTGCATATTTTCAAGCGGATTTTTCCGCCACATGTGAAGGCACCATAAGGGGACATTCACGGAGCGGCTTTTTAAGCGGAATTTTGACCAGACAGCCATGCCGAAGTTTTGCAGAAAACCTGCCGATGGTCGTGTCCTTTCTGCCTCCCATGCATCTCAATGAGAGGCAGCGGAGGATCGCAGAACGGCGGCTTAAAGCTGCGACGAGAAAGTGGCTTTAAGCTGCCTCCTCAGCACTATCTCCCACTGAAGTATATGGGAGGCAGAGAGGGTGCGGCTGTCAGCGGGTTTTTGGCAAATTTCGGCATGGCTGTCCACGCCAAAATTCCGCCATGTGAACGTCATGAAGACTGACCAAATTAAAAATTTGTTGCAATTTGTGTGGTTATGTGTGTTTTTTACAGGGAAATGATCAGGAACTAACTGCTTATTCCTGATCATTGCCAGCTCCTTCAGCAATCATCCGATCCATACAGATTCATTGTTTAATTACTGAATGAAAGATGCAATCATCCACCAAATGAGTGTTTGATTATTTGTTGGGTGATCAGTAGCACCTTTACATGGGGTGATCCTTGTCAACCAGGTACCAGTCGGAACTGAAGCAGAGTTCGGATCCAAGTTTTGAAATGGTTTTCCAGTTTAAAAATCAAATACTGAAGTTATTCACCGAAGTCTTGCGGGAATAACTGACTTCGCCTCGACGGAGGCCATACATTTTAATGCTGTCACTCAAAACTTGGAGATCTGACTTCAGATCTAGGATCTGACGCTCTCTTTGCTCATCCCTACAACGATTATTCGTACAAACATTCCTCCCCAGTAACTGTCCCGCTCTTCAGCACATGTGAAAGGGCTCTTAGGCCTCTTTCACACGGGTGTCCCAGATTTCCCTTATAACATGGTTATATGGGAAATTAATAGCATTCTGAATACAGGATGCTTACTAAAATAACCATGCTATAAGGGAAAATAATACAGTGAATAGACTTTGATGGGGCTGCTCATCCCTATCATCTCCTAGCAACCATGCGTGAAAAATCGCACCGCATCTGCACTTGCTTGCGGACTCTTGCGATTTTCACACAACCACATTCATTTCTATGGGGCCTGCGTTGCGCGAAAAACGCAGAATATAGAACATGCTGCGATTTTCACAAGTGATGCGTGAAAAATCACCGCTCAGGTGCACAGTGCCATTGAAGTGAATGGGTCTGGATTCAGTGCGGGTGCAATGTGTTCACCTCACGCATTGCACCAGCGTGGAAAACTTGCCCGTGTGAAAGGGGCCTTAGGCTCACATGTTATCTTTGCACTGGTATCGCTCAACGTGCCAGGAGAACTCTGAAAGCTTATGGCGGACAAAGGCCAAGACTGTTCTTTTTTTCATACTCAGCTGTACTTTCCTAAACAGTAACAAAACCACGAATATATTTTACACACTTTTTTTTTTTTTTTTTTTTTTTTAACCATGAGACCCTATGGCTAAGGCTACTTTCACACTTGCGGCAGTGTGATCCGGCGGGCAGTTCCGTCGTCGGAACTGGCCGCCGGATCCGCCGATCTGCTGCTGACTGAAAGCATTTGTGAGACGGATCCGTCTCACAAATGCATTGCAAGGACGGATCCGTCTCTCCGCTTGTCATGCGGACCGATGGATCCGTCTTGTACATTTTTACCGATCTGCGCATGCCGGAACGACGGATCCGGTATTCTGAATGCCGGATCCGGCGCTAATATATTCCTATGGGAAAAAATGCCGGATCCGGCGTTCAGGCATGTCTTCAGTTTTTTTCGCCGGAGAGAAAACCGTAGCATGCTACGGTTTTCTCTTTTGCCTGATCAGTCAAAACGACTGAACTGAAGACATCCTGATGCAAACTGAACGGATTACTCTCCATTCAGAATGCATGGGGATAAAACTGATCAGTTCTTTTCCGGTATAGAGCCCCTGTGACGGAACTCTATGCCGGAAAAGAAAAACGCTAGTGTGAAAGTACCCTTATACGTACCACTGCATGCAAAAAAAAAAACAAAAAAAAAAAACAAACAAGATGTGACAAAACTTTCCATTCTGACATCAGGCTACTATGTCTAGGCTATACAGCGTAAGCAAATTACCATAGAAAGTGCCCAAATACAGCTACAAGCAGAAACGGAAACCTGAATTCTGCAGCCAGAATTACTGTGAAAATATATATATACTTTTCTAGCAAGTCACCCCAAAAAAAATTTTAAAAGATTTTTACAAAAATTCTGCGACTTATCTGCAACTTGCAGTAGTGCGACTATTTTAAGGGTGCATTCACACGACTATAAGTGTTTTGCGGTCAGCAAATCGGATCCGCAAAACAGGGACACCGACCGTGTGCGTTCCGCAATTTGCGGACCGCACATGGCCAGCGCTATATAGCGAATAAGGGACAAGAATAGGACATGCTCCATCTTTTTGGCAGGACCGCAGATTGAAACGGATGTGGACAGCACACTGTGTGCTGTCCGCATCTTTTGCGGCTCCGTTCAAATAAATGGGTCCACACCTGTTCTGCAAATTTGAGGAACGGCTGCGGATACATTTATACGGCTGTGTGAATGCACCCTTACGCCTCATGCACCCGACCGTTTTGCGGTCCGCAAATTGAGGATCCGCAAAACACGGATGGCGTCCGTGTGCGTTCCGCAAAGTATTGTGCTCACAACCAAAACTCTAACAGTGCTGGATTTGCTGTTACTGTCCAGTTACGACTTCGACTCAATTCACAATCATTAGATTCAATGTCGCGCCAATTGTTATGTCTCCTTAGGCCTACTTTTCCATTTTTCAATAAGTCAATACAATAAGTCAAAAACATACATTGCTAAAACTTCTCAAACAAGGAAAAGCCAAGGAACCGTGTACAAGGATAACCAAGCAAAAGTTCAAATGTCATAAATAGTGTTGAGCGAACTTGTGTTTTCAAGTTCGACATACAATGTTCAGGTTATCTAAGAATTCCGTTATGGATTCACCATAAGCTATGGTCCGTGGTAGCGGAATCCATAATGGAATTCTTAGATAACCCGAACATTGTACGCCGAACTTGAAAACACAAGTTATCTCATCCCTAGTCAGGAGTAGTGTTGAGCGAACTTGTGTTTTAAGTTCGGTGTCTAAAGTTTGGATAATCGAAGAATTGCGTTATGGATTATAAATTGCATTATGGTCCGTGGTAGCGGAATCCATAATGCGATTCTTTAATAACCCAAACTTTAGACGCCGAACTTAACACAAGATCGCTCAACACTAGTCAGGAGCCATAAACACTTGGCTTCATCTGGCTCGTCTATAGGAGCAGTCTCCGACCTGCAGCTCATTACCTGTTATAAAATAACAAAGGCTGGGAGAATGGAAATTACTGGTCTACAGCATCTGCCATCCACCCACCAGTATGCCCTGGCTGACCAGTAGCATATTTAGTGATCCTATGCACCGATAGCCTATGGCCCATTCAATGTGCACTGGTTCCTTGTGAATTGGCTCCCCCTGAACCATTCATGTTGTGATCTTACATCAGACGGATGATTGTATTGAGGAATCATTCAAAGGATTAGCCAATACTCCTCTAACCCAAAAGCAACAATTCAAACTAAACAGTTCCATATGTAATAATATACGAAGGCTCCAGAGTAGGAAAAGCTGAATTTAAGGGCTCCCCCACACTGGAGCAGTGCCAGCACCTGGTACTTAACATGCCCAAGTAGAACACTTTTCAAGACAAAGTTCATGGCAACAAACAGGAGACACATCCAAATCCAGCAGATGTCACCACACACAACACAGGATGCAGCTGCCATCGGTGCCAGGGTGTACAGGCACAAGGTCTGTCCACTAGCGCTGGACAGCGGTGGCAGTGGACACTCCTGAGGGGTGGCACAGCCTGGAAGGGCAGGTGGCACCCCTGTCTCATGGGTTGTGCAGGGCTTAGAGATGCTATGATGAAGTGACTCTCGATGACAGGCCTGCTGCACACTGTCACCCCCACGGCCACCCCCTCCCAATGCCCAGCCCTGGACACCCTGCACGCAGCACCCTCCACCCCAGTGCAGGTGGCCGCCCCTGCCCCGGAGGGGGGTGTCTGGTAACAAGCTACCCGTTGGTGGTGTCTCTTCTTCCACAGCGACATCTACCACGTTCCCCCATGACTGGCACGCGTCTTACCCGTGCAGCTCGGGTGATGCTCAGATCCTTCATCACCTCCTCGAAGGCTGCGGTCTCTTCTGCCTGTTTCTGGTTGTGCAGTGCAATTTTCTCACTGAATTTCCGTGGATTATTTGAGGTCGCCATCTTCCCTCCTCCTCAGGATGCGCACTCCCGCTCTGGACGTGACGTAGCAGCCGGAGTGGAGGGGGGAATAGGGAGCAGGACGTCACGGCGGGCGCGCTCCTGACTGCGCAGCCTGAGGCGCCTCACAGCTTAGTAACTGGAGTATGAGGAAGTGGCGCTCAACTAGTTTCTAGCCGAGGGTTTGGAGCAAGGTGGCTACATCATGTTACTGTCGGCCACCACAGGCCATTTGTCCACTAAGAGTGTTATCACCATGGCTTTCTTCCGGTACTTTCACACTAGGTAGTGAGGATCCGTCAGGCAGTTCCGTTGCTGGAACTGCCTGCCGTTTCCGTAAATCCGTATGCAAACGGATATCTTTTTTTCCGAATCAGTTAGACTTTTTCATTGAAATACCGGATTCGTCTTTCCGCTATCATCCGGAATAATAGATCCGGTATTTTTCAAAGCTAGAAAGAACTGCGAATATGCAGACCGTAAAACCGGAAACAGCGATGCGACAATTTACGGAACACTTGGTACCAGATCTGGCATTATTACATTTCAATGGAAATTAATGCCAGATCCAGCAAGTGCAGTAGTGTTCCGGAATTTTGGCCAGAAAGAAAATACCGTACAAGGAACTGAAGACATCCTGATGCATACTGAACGGATTGCTTTCCATTCAGAATGCATTGAGACAAAACAAAAGCGTTTTGTTTTTTTTCGGTATTGAGACCCTTTTTCGGATTTCAATACACGCTAGTGTGAAAGTACCCTTACTTTTAGGAATCTGTTTCCAGGAGCCTTGAGATGTGGTGTGCTTTGCAGTACATTGGAATTGCTGTCTGCATCCCTATGTCCGTTCTGAAAATTGCACAACGTGGCCTATCCTGGGCGTCAGTATTCAGAAACTGTAGAATATTTTTCATGGGACACTCCCTTTAAGGAGCTGATCAGCCTTCCTATTTAGCTGGGCTGTGTATCCACCTCCTCGTCTGAGCTTTGAGGTTGTCTAGTCTCTAGTAACCAGGTGTTATCTCTCATCTGACTACCCATGTACTGTACTTTTCCTGACTGTCAATTCTGCTCCTTGCCGCCTGGCCCGAACTTGGAATTGCTATGTGAATTGCGCATGTACTCAGCCTACCCCAACAGTGGAAATGTTATCTGGAATACGCACCATTTTAGCTTGCCCAGACCTTGGACTGTATTCAGATTACGTCTTCTGCCCGATTCCTTGGTGCAACAGTGTCTCTGACCCCCGTGGGTTAGCAGCCGAATACTCCAGAGGAAGCAGCCTGGTTGGTTCCCTGTGGCAAAGTTCAGATCTATATACAGGGGTTAAAGGGTGAATACCAGGGAACCACCGGGACAACACCCTTCAGTTTAGCCCAAAGTCAAACTAGTTTGTTGGCACAGTTGGTTCACACCCACTGTCTGTTATAGTAAGGTCAGGCCATGTACCCCACTGACCCAAACCCAAGTGGACTCTCTGAGCTATTCCAAGAGATGGAATGTAGATGAACTAGAAGCACTAGTAATAAGAAATTCAACCTGACTAAATCAGAAAGTATAGCAGTCACAAGATTAAAGAATAACAAAAATATAACGATCAAACCATCTAATAAAGGTGGAAATGTTGTGGTCCTCAATACTGAGGAATATAGGAACTTGTGTAAATCACTGCTGTCTGACTCAGATTTCTATCAGAAACTATCATCTAACACGAATGATGCATTTCTATAAGAAGTCAAAGAAATAGCATATATTATAGCTTATATTGGAATATCCTACAACCGCAACATTTTATGCCTTACCAAAATACATAAAGGTGTTAACCCCATGAGGGGAAGGCCAATTGTATCTGGCATAGGGAGTCTTATCTAGAATGTGAGCATCTATATAGACACTGTCCTCGGACCCTTTGTCATGACTTTGCCATCATACATAAGAGATACACCTGATTAGCTATCCTGGATTGAAGGTCTCTTCCTAGATGACCAGATGCTCCTGGCATCTATTGATGTCAAAGCTATATATATCAATACATCATATCATACATTAGAGCTTAGAACAGTGACATAATTTCTTTCAACCAGGTATATAAGAATGAGGGCATATAATTAATTAATTCTAAAGTTACTACAATTTTTGACAACCAGTACTACCACCAACTCAGAGGTGTTGCCATGGGGAGCCCATGCACACTGACATATGCCAATTTATTCCTGGGTTGGTGGGAGGCAGAATAATTTTTTGTGAAGGTATAACAACCTGCACCTCTGGCGTAGATATATCGGTAATATATTCATCCTCTGGGCTGGCCCAAGAGAAGACTTTCATGGATTCATTCAAGAAATCGATTATAACAACTTGGGCCTGAAATTCACGATCTGCAAATTGCCTTCTTAGATGTACTCCTCCAAAAAAGGACAATATGGCACGATTAGAACTGGAGTGTTTAGAAAAAAGTTACAGCTACCAGCAATTTGTTGAGATTGGAAAGTGCCCACACATATAGCTTAAAAAAGCGAATCCCCAAGGAACATTATCTCAGAATTAGAAGGATTAGAATTCTGATAAAGTGCTGAGGGAGACATTCACTGAGTCAATTCAAAGAAAAAGGAGTGATTTATTGGTACCCAAAAAAAAAAAAAAGAGATGGCAGAACAATAAATCAGAATAATTGGCATGCATGATAACGCCCACCATGGAATCTGTAACATTTTAGAAAAATACTGGGGGGAATCCTATGTATGGAACCACACCTGAAAAAAATGATAGTAGACAGAGCACAGATTATCATTTAGGAGAAGCCCAAATGTAAAATAATTTTTGGTACAAAGTGATTTAACCCCCATACCCATGCAAGACTGTGGCACATGTTCTGCATGCAATAAAATATCTCCATCCAAGAGATTTAATAGTAGTTGCACTGAAAGAAGTTATATGACCAGAGAGTTTTTTAACTGCAAAACTAAAGAAGTCAAATACCTGGGGAAATGCACATGACCACTGGACTATGAGGGAAAAAACTAAAGTGAATTCCGGAAATGAATAGGGAACACACTGATTAAATCTGAAATAAAAGGGATAGCCCTCTTTGCCAAACATGCATGGGATAGACATGGAGTGGATATGGAATCTATCACATTCAGTACCCCCCAAACACAAGAGAGGGTGACTGGGATAAATTACTCCTACAAATAGAATTGAAATGGATCTATAAAAACTTAAAATCACACACACCTTTTGGTCTCAATAAAAGCCAGAGTTTCAGTTTTGCCTAGGCATCCTTGATGGCTATAAATAGATTCCCTGATTCCTCATACATAATAACATAACAATATACATGATTGATGAGAGTGCGTTCAGTGATTCATAATAAACAATCTAACACCATATTATTCCATCAGTTAGAAGTGAACCGCTCAGTTCTTACAGCCAGGAGATGCGTTAAGGTCTCCATGACTATATCCGACGCTCCGGTATAAGGAACATCATCACAGAGACAATGATATGACACGGTGTGATGCAGGAATGCCCACCGAATGGTGATTGTCTGCTGTGGATGACGAGCTCTCAAGGGGAAGAGCACAATGAATAAAAGGAGCGAGCCGGCCACGGCAACTCGCCACTGCCGCTCCAACCTTAGACCTCCTACTATGCTGCTCATATAAGTCCCTGAGGAGCTAGAAAAACCTAATGAAGCGTGTAGGGATGAATTTTAGGTTCCTGTGCCTGCTAGGGTTGCTCTTATCACAGCAGGTGTTCCGACTATGCCGGAGGTAGGATGGTTTAGAGTACTCATTTAGTTGATGGGGTGAAAGTAGACCTCAATAACCGACACTAGGTTACCTAACTTCTTTAATGGTCTAATGTGTCATCTGGGCATAAAGATATGATGGATGCACCAGAGACATATAATTTTTGAAACAACTTCATATTTTACATAATTTTCTTTTTAAACAATCCTAATAAAAGTAAAGTTTTAGTTGTTCCTCCATTTTGAGTTGATAGTTGTTAGCGTGAAAACCAAGAACAAATACTCTTGTATTTGTATAATGTTAATGCCCGTCTGAATTCTTTGACTACTGCCGCAGCAGTTGCGTAGCTTTCCACAGCAATTCCTGCACTTATTCCTCCACCACAAGCGGCTTCTATGACCAGATTTGGGCCGCGCTTATCTGCTCCTCCTCAGTTTGACGGAGATCCTAAGCAATGTCATGGTTTTATAAACCAGTGAATTCTGCTCTTCAAGCTGCCGTCCCTCCAGTTTCCCACTGATTGTGCCAAGGTTGCCATTATGATGTCTCACCTCTCTGGAGAGGCTCT
Organism: Bufo gargarizans; assembly: GCF_014858855.1. Taxonomy (NCBI): domain Eukaryota; kingdom Metazoa; phylum Chordata; class Amphibia; order Anura; family Bufonidae; genus Bufo; species Bufo gargarizans. The sequence continues at coordinate 358,763,600 of NC_058080.1, read as the reverse complement.
GGCCTAAATCAATCCACTGTGGGAGAGAAATAATCCCCTTACTAACAACTTAAAGGACTTCCTCGAGACCTTTTGGAGGTTATTTATTGAGACCACTTCTACGGCTTCTGTTACACCTTCACCAGAGCAGTTTGTGAGCCAATAAGCCATCCAGTTCATAACATTGGCCTTGGAGCTGGGATGGAATAATGAGTCTCTGATGGCATTTATTTGGAAGGATTGACAGGTCAGATAAAAGTCGAACTGGCTGGGCGTGGTGTACCTAGTTCCATGGATGTGTTGGTATCTCTAGCCAAGTGAATCGATCTACTGTATGATTCTGAGAACATGATATGGAGGTCTGACGTAAGAGAAGACCCCTTTGTAGAGCATTTACATTCCAGATACCTTTGTCCCCTCAACACACCACCACTATGTCTAACTGTAGACGAAGCTGGCTTACATTTAGACCGGCACTGAATACACAAAGTTATGTAGAGGGTGGCGCCAGCACAGAGGCTTGTTAAGACCGGCGTCTAAAACGTCCCTGTACTGCCCCTATACTCTCCCTACCACACCTAGATTACTAGCATGTACTATAATTGCTTTTTGGCAGACAGTTGTAACGGATCTCCTGGCACCCCGACTGGGTACCTCAGTTGATGGATGCTCTTAGTGCTTCCTGAGGGCTCCAAGCACTCTGCCCAACACCGTAACCACCACAGGAACAAGGAACAGGAACAGCTCTTACAAGAACTAGGGGTTATAGCTGTGGGAGTATACAGCGTATAGTAATCCCCACACACATGAGACGAGGCTCTATGTTGAAGGCCAAAACAGGAACTCACTTTATTGAAGATAAACTCAGTATATATACAGTTCAAGAAGTCTAACAACATAAATCAATCAACCATGAACAACATGCAAACAGACATCTTCATTCCCTCCATAATGAATGAATAGGGAGAGAGGAGACACACATATGATGGGATTATCTCCTGAGTGTATCATAGGGTGTTCTACTCATCTAGGAGTCGGCTGCTCCTAAAGTCAGCTATCTTAATCCTATCACTAACACAATCAGTGGGAGTCTCAGTGCAGAGTTAACCCTTTTTGTGTTGCTGAATTCACACCCTGCACCTTTAATGGGCAATGGGAAATATGTGGCATATACATTCCACACATAAATCAGGGTTCATAGTTCTTTGTAACCCCAAAAGGTCTGAGGGGGGTCTCCATAGTCCGTAGGAAGGAGGCTGGCCCTCAGGCCTCTCCAGCAGCCCCAGTGACAGTTTAGTCCATCACAACAGTCAAGACACATGCTCTCAGATCACAAGCTACACTCAGATTGATGACTTTGGCTTTTGAGCATAAGGACCTGTCAGAATGATGGCCCCTGATTGGCTCATAGGCTAACAGTCTGTGAGCCAATCAGGGCAATCCCCTTCCCTCCCATGGTCATGTGATCCTCTATTTCCATCCTTCCTGTCATTTTCCCTGCGTTTTCACTGTAAAAAGGCACTGTTTTGCGTGATTTGACTGAAGTGAATCGCCAAAACTTCAAATTCTTTTGGCAGCAGAATTTTTGTGAAATTTATAATGGATTTGATTAATTCAGAATGGATTAGCTCATCTCAAATCCCTACCAAGTAATTGGAGAAGTTCTTGGTGGTTACGTCTAGCAACAGAATGGCACTTCTGGATTCCATAAAATACAACATGATGCCCATGGATCTCCCATTGGGACTTTTGCACACAGAAAATATTTCCTTTTATGTCCTGCCAACTACCAACTTTGTCAACTATTCCCTTCCTACTGGCACTGCTATGTCTCCTATATTTTTTTTCATCACATTAGGTCAGATTTTGTGCTTTCTGGCTTAGGTATGACCTGCCCGGGCTCCAAAGGTTCCCCAGAACCTACAGGGCCCACCTTCAGTTTACATTAGTTGTGCAGATGGCTTTAATAAGAAGGAGGTGGAAACTCAGCCACAGCATATGACTGCATCATCGAGATTCAACCTGGTAAGATGCTCCCTTGCAACCGAGTCTATCCATTATCCTTACCTGAGACTTAGGCCATGTCTGACTATATAAAAGAGGACATGGAGAGAGGATTAATTATAAAGTTGCCCTTACAAGCTGGGGCCTGATTCTTTTTCATCAAGAAGAAGGAAGTTTCTCTGCTGCCCTGCATTGATTATTGGGGGTTAGAAAAAAATTACTGTGAAGACTAAATATCCCCTGCAGCTGATCTTTGAGCTTTTTGTGGAGCTAGAACCTTCACAAAATTGGATCTCCGTGGGCCCTATAATTTGATCCAGATTCGTGAGGGCAGCAAGTGGAAGATGGCTTGCAACACTTGAGATGGCCACTATGAATATTTATGTTGAAGAATCAAGGCACTCAAACTTTAGGTTAGTTACAGTTAGTTTATTATTTCACTCCGATTAGTACAAATAAAGCACGGCCAACGTTTCGGTTCCATCCTGGAACCTTGTTCACGGCCAGTGTGCCCTAACTGAATTCCTGCAGGAACACCGCCATCCAGCAGGAATTCAGTATATACAGTCTATACGGGTCCAGGATCATTATATTCAGCTATTTACAGGTACAGACTCACTATATATAGGTGGAAGCTCACTATATACTGCTATATACGACCATTATATACAATCATATACATGTACAGGATCATTATATACAGGTACATACAGGTCCAAGCTTATTATATACAGCAATATACAGGTGTTGGCTCTCCATATAATGCTCTGTTCAAGTCCATGCTATTTATAAGGCTACTTTCACACTAGCATTTTTTGCGGATCCGTTATGGATCTGCAAAAATACTTCTGTTACAATAATACAACTGCATGAATCCATCATGAATGGATCCGGTTGTATAATGTCTTATATAGTACGCCTGCACAATATATCGCGCAATTAATCGCAATCGCCAATTGGCCGACCCAAAAATGCTGCAATTATATTACCATATTTTTCGCTTTATAAGACAAACTCCCCCCCCCCCAAAGTGGGGGGGAAATGGCAGTGCGCCTTATAAAGCGATGGTTGACTCTTTATGTGGCTGACAAGGATGTATTGCCGGCCGCTCTGTGCAGCATAGCGGCCGGCGATACATCAGTTACAGTATGGGGAGAGAGGAGGGGCTGGAGGCAAGTCGTTATTTTAATGAACAAATGTTCTTCTATTTATTCTATTTTATTTATCTGTTCTGTGCAGTGCTATTAAGAAAATGGCAAGTTTTGTATTTTGTACTTTTGCAGTAATGCAAATATGTTATTTAATTTAGTAAAATGTTTTATTTTGAAAAACACTGTGCATTTCAGGTCTTGAGTTAAGCATAACTACATTTCAGCATTTGTGTGTGCTTTTGCCTTGAAAATCCAAGCAAATAGACCTCTAGCACAATTCCCTTAAAATATCGCATTGCATACCGTTATCGCAATTTTTAGGGCCCTAATCGCAATCGCACTGAATTCCCATATCGTGCAGTCCTATTATATAGCCATGATGGGGTCTGTCATGAACACCATTAAAAGTCATTGGGGGAAGGATTTGTTTTCTATTGTGTCAGAGAAAACTGACCTGTCCCCATTGACTTACATTGTGTGTCAGGATGGATCTGTCTTGCTCCGCACCGCAACGCGGACAGAAAAATGCTGCTTGCAGCGTTATTCTGTCCGCAATGGGGACCCAACCAAAAGGAACAAAATGCATTTTGGTGCATTACATTTCGTTCAGTTCAGTTATGTCCCCATTGACAATGAATGGGGACAAAACTGAAGCGTTTTCTTCCGCTATCGAGATCCTATGACGGATCTGTGACGAAAGCACAGATTCAAACATGTGGTGGCGGCCATCTTAAATTGTCCAGCAGTGTTTTGCCGTCGAGTGTATGGAACTATTTTGGGCATGGGACCATGTGCACGGTGGGGCAAAAATAAGACTTCTAGAAAATTCCTGAACCGATCTAGGTGATTTTTGGATAGTTTGTTCACCCAGATCGAGGCTATCATGGGGACTTTTATGGGGATATGTGGTGTTTTGGGGTGTTTTCTGTGGTTGGGAAAAATGTGTTTTCTACCTGTGAGTGATTAAGTTAATTGTGTTTGGTAATTGTATCACAGGCAGAGCCCATTGTATTTTGTTAATTGTGTCACAGACAATGCCCATTGTATTTTGTTAATTGTATCACAGGCAGAGGGGGGTTGTGTACAATTGCTGGGAGTGTTTCAATACTGTAAATGCAAGTGATTGGCTAATGTATTAACTGTCTCATTCTTTCACAAGGTCCCAGGGAAAGTGTCCCTTGCTGGAAGACCTGCATAAAAGGCTGACAGGTAGCCCCGTTAAAGAGTCCTGCTTTACCCCTTCCTGGAGTCTTGGCTCATATTTGGAGGATGGGATAACTACACTCTTGGGGATTGCTATATCACAATACTCCCCTGAATATAATCTCTTGTAAGAGCTTGTTCCTGGTTCCTGCTCTCTGGATTTAGGAGAGGTTCACCCACTGGAAGCTTAAGCCAGGTTTTGGGTCCAGTGTGGGTGGAGGACGGCGAGACCTCAACCAAGCTGGGGCTGTTCGTGAGGTCTGTGGTGGTTATGGTGTCCAGTGTAGTACTTGGAGCCCTCGGGAAGCACTAGGAGAATCAGTCAGCGGAAGGTGTCCAGTCAGGGTGCCAGGCGTTCCGTTACAGTGGTGGCAGCAGTGGGTTAGCATCCTAGTGTGAGGAAAAGCAGCTCGGAGACACCGGTAACGGGTGGAATATATTGAGGGCAATGCTAGTATCCGAACAGCACCCCTGGCTACAGCAGTATGGAATCTGCTAGTCTTCGGACAGCGTTCCATGATGAGAAGGAGGAGGCGGCCACGGACTATAGGGATGCAGATAGAAAGGAAGTCTGGTAAGATGCCCTGGAAAATGCCCAGCGGCAGCGAGGTGAGAGTCTCCCCAGTTATGAGCAGCGGCTACAGAAGCGTGTGGCGATGCGGATGGGTCTCTTGGGAGAGCAGCCCCTGGACGAGTGGGTAACAGAGCTCCAGAGCCTGGTATGTAAGGAGCTTTGGCTAGAGTATGCTTACCAGGCCCTACAGTGGCATGTCATTCAACATACCCCCTGGACGGCCAAGCACGACTTACCCGAAGGGAAGGATTATGATTGACCTGGGTTACTATGGAAGGCCTTGGAGGAGGACATTGATTTCGGCAGCACAGAGGAGTCTAGGCTTTGGGACATCTACGACTACCGGATGGGCATGTATGTTTATGCTGACGGATGGGAGATGAGCAAAGACATGACCCACCTGGTAACAAGGGAGTGGGAGCTGGAGCAGACCTACCAACACCTGCTCAGCTCCGTTTAGCACCAACCTACCCAACAAGCAGAGCCAGACCTGCCATCCTACAACTGGGAAGACTGGGCGGTGATACCCCCTGCTTCCCTACCAGGAGATTGTCGGTCCCTCATCCCCACAGCAGCAGGCTGTTAATCCCCAAGCAGTGTTACCCGGAATCCAGACAGTCGGCCTGACTCCCCAGCGCCAGTGTGTTGTAAAGGGAGAAGAGACAACCGGTCTCTCCCCAGCGGCAGCCAGCATCACAGGGAGAGGAAGCAGTCTGTCTCTCAGCATCACAGGGAGAGGAGATTGCCGGTCCCTTGTTCCTGCAGCAACCAGCATCACTGGGAGTGGAGATGGTCGCACCCACTACCCAGCACCAGACAGCATTACCGGAAGTCCAGACAGTCAGTCTGACTTCCCAGCGGCAGTGTGTTGTAAAGGGAGAAGAGACAACCGGTCTCTTTCCCCAGCAGAAGCCAGCATCACAGGGAGAGGAAGCAGTCTGTCTCTCTCCCCAGCGGCAGTGTGTCCTACAGGAAGTGGAAACTACTGGTCCCATTCCCCAATGCCCATGTATGAAACAGAGAGAGAGGACAACTGGTCCCCCTCTCCAGCAGCAGCTGCTCAACCAAGTTCTGGTGGTAGTGAAGGAGACGTTAATACCCACTGACCCCCTTCCAGCAGAAGAGCTGGCATCCGGGCAGAACGCTGCTAGCCTCTGCTCTACCCTTTTCCTTGATCCAGAGCCTGACTGCTTACAGGTTGTCCCAGCAGAAGCGCCGGAACAGGGGCAGAGCACAGTCGGCCTCTGCCCACCACATACCTGCAGCCCCATGCCTGGGAACGCAAGGGAGATCAGGGGAAGCAGATTTACCCTCTGCAGCCTAGGACAAACCGAACAAAGCTGGACACCCGAGAACTACAGGTGCAGTACTTGGTTGTGGGTGGGCTTCTCGACTAACTCAGGTACTGACCGGCAGGAGGTCAGGTACCTGCTTAGTCTCCCCCTGGGAGGGAAGATGTGTGACGAAAGCACCTTTGTCACTGGGATTTGGAGAGGCCTGCTTGCCAGTCTTTTGCCCTGTGACTATGGCCCCTGGGACACTATTTGGGCATATTGGATTTTAAAGGCACTTTTTCTGCCCCTTGGACTTTTAACCGGAACAGATTCAAACATGTGGTGGCGGCCATCTTAAATTGTCCAGCAGTGTTTTGCCGTCGAGTGTATGGAACTATTTTGGGCATAAGACCACGGTGGGGTAAAAATAAGACTTCCAGGAAATTCCTGAACCCCTGAACCAATCTGGGTGATTTTGGGATAGTTTGTTCACCAAGATCGAGGTTATCAGGGGATGTGACTTTTATGGGGATATGTGGTGTTTTGGAATACTGTAAATGCAAGTGATTGGCTAATGTATAAACTGTCGCAGTTTTCCACAAGGTCCGCAGGGGGAGTGTCCCTTGCTGGAAGAAACTGAATAAAATGCTGACAGGTAGCCCCATTATAGAGTCCTGCTTTACCCCTTTATGAAGTCTTGACTCATGTTTGGGGGATGGGATAACTACACTCTTGCTATATCACAATACTCTCCTGGGTATAAGCTCTTGTAAGAGCTTGTTCCTGCTCTCTAGATTTAGTAGAGGTTCACCCACTGGAAGCTGAAGCCCAGTCTTGGGTCCAGCATGGGTTAAGGATGGCGAGACCCCAACCAAGCTGCGGCGGTTCGTAGGGTCTGTGTTGGTTATGGAATTGAGTTCCCAGGGTTCTGGCCTCCCCCTGGAGCCAGGTCACTCTGCTGGGGTTACTCCTGTCTCATAGGTATCAGTCACTCTCGTAGCAGGCCACAGTGCCAGGAAGTCTCTTCCTATTATAAGTTCATACAGAAGTTCATAGTGTAAATTTGTGGCAACTGCCACTTCGCGAGTCCGCCTGCCGGCCCTTGTGGTTAGAGACACCAAGGCGGGGGGATAGTCTTTTAAGTCTCCATAGATGCACATGACCCCAACTTTCCAGCCAGTATACGCCGTAGACCGTACCAGGGGAGCCCTTACTAGGGACACCAGACTCCCCGAGTCCAGCAGAGCCTCTGCTGGAGTATCTCCCACTTCCACCCGGCACAAGTGGTTTAGAGTTTCTGGGGTACCTGCTGCACACAGCTTCCTGGCCTATAAAGACTGACGGTAGCCATAGTTAGTATCCATAGGCCATAGGTTCCACCTGATGTGGACAGTCAGCTCTTACATGGCCAGGCTCCTGCCACCTCCAGCAGACTATCGGAGCCAGGTTCGTAGGGTGTACATCCCGGGTGGGTTTGATTGGTACAAGTCGCCAGGTCTGGGATGGATATTTACGGGGTTTGACTGCCCCCCTCCCAATAGAACCTCCTGTAAGATTCTTAGTTGCCTCGTAGCGCTCCACCAGGTCCACCATTTCCAGAGCATTGCCAGGAGACACCTGGCCGATCCAGTGCTGGAGAGGGGGTGGCAGAGCCCTCCAGAACACATCAGCCAATAGTCTATCCAGCATAGCCGTGAGACTTAGCACATCAGGCTGTAACCACTTTTGCAAGAGGTGGAATAAATCATAATACTGGGGTCTCACAGGCTCCATCGGCTTAAACCCCCACTGATGTACCCGCTGGGCCCGGACCAACACATTCACCCCCAGTCTTGCCAAAATCTCACCCTTTACTTTTTGGTAGTTGGACGCTTGATCGTCCGGCAAGTCAAAATACACTCGCTGGAAATCGGATGCCAGGAACAGAGAAACAAGCTCAGCCCACTGGTCTCTAGGTAGCTTCTCCCTGATGGCCACTTTCTCGTACATCGCCAGGTAGGTTTCGATGTTGGCTGCGGGGGTCATCTTAGGAGTTCTGGGCATCGTGGACGTTCAAGGTTGCTCCTGCTGTCTGCAAAGCTATCACATGTTGTAGCAGCAACTGGTTGGTCTGCTGTTGCTGCTTATTAGCCTTGCGTTGATGCAGGTTTGTCTCTCACTGCGGCAGATTAGCTTCCATGAGGGCCTTCACAACAGCCTCCATTTTGTCGTGGGGCACTAGTTGTAATACTGCTGGTCTAATGTGCGACATACAACCGTGCCTGGAAAAATGCAGAACCCAAAAATATTGGCGTTCACGCCAGCCTCACTGCCCTTGTCCGCATCCTCCACCAATTGTGGGGATTCGCTCTGGACGACAGGGTGTGCGGACACAGTACAGAGGCAAATTACCCGTTCTTAAATCAAACTTCCATGTTTATTCACACATAAAGCAAAAACAAAACGTCACTTTGCAGTCTTGGTGTTAGTTCACACACAATGGAAAGTCCACATAGCAAAAATCACCTTGTTGGCAGTTCTGCCTCCAGCAGTCCATAGCAGGCTTTTAGGGGGCCCGTATCCCTTACAGACGGGTCTCAGCCCTCCAGCACGGCACAAGCCTCTGATCCCAGCACACACACCTCCTGAGCTCCACTGTCAGACTGAGGTAATCCTCCTCACCTGGCAGTGCTGGCTGTTTTTTAGGCCTGGCAAAACCCGGCATGGAACATGGGGAGTAGTCACCCACCCAGCACTTTGACTACTACCAGTAAGAGCCATACCGAAGCAGCTCAGCTATACAGCCATACAAAGTATTAAAGGTGTCAAACAGCAACTGCTGCTGACAAATAAAAAACGTCTCATACTCCACCGGGGCCAGGAACCTTGGTGACCGATACCTATCATACACAATGATTCCTTGTACCTTCTTACAATAAGTACAGGCTCATTATATTCAGTTATATATAGGTCCAGATGGCTCATTATATACAGTTACAGGTGCAAGATCAATATATACAGCTAGATACAGGAACACTGGCAGCACATTTCTCCACGGGGGATGTCACTTGGTGGACAGGGTCTCCAGTCAGCAGCACTCTGATTATCTGCCAGGCCTCAGTGCATGCCTTTGATGTTGCTATTCAGTTCCAACACCTGCATTAGTGCCATCACTCGATCGCGTGGGCCGTGAAGGCGACTGGGATACAGGGAGGGGAGCGCTGCAAGTACAGTAACTGTGGGGCTTGCGGCTGGTGACAGGCCAGGGAGCAGTTCTTGTCATGGGTAGGAGCAAAACCCAACTCCTGATCAGAGCTGAGGTGACACAAGGAAGCAGCTAACTAACCTGCCGCAGCACCAGAACAGTTCATAAAAAGATTGCGCTGATACAGTGCCCTGGTGAAAAAAAAATTGATGCTTCAAAAAACATTGTCAGGCTCTGAAAGGGCGAATTAATTCAATTAATCGCCCTGCCTTACATACAGGTCCTTCTCAAAAAATTAGCATATTGTGATAAAGTTCATTATTTTCTGTAATGTACTGATAAACATTAGACTTTCATATATTTTAGATTCATTACACACCAACTGAAGTAGTTCAAGCCTTTTATTGTTTTAATATTGATGATTTTGGCATACAGCTCATGAAAACCCAAAATTCCTATCTAAAAAAATTAGCATATCATGAAAAGGTTCTCTAAACGAGCTATTAACCTAATCATCTGAATCAACTAATTAACTCTAAACACCTGCAAAAGATTCCTGAGGCTTTTAAAAACTCCCAGCCTGGTTCATTACTCAAAACCGCAATCATGGGTAAGACTGCCGACCTGACTGCTGTCCAGAAGGCCATCATTGACACTCTCAAGCAAGAGGGTAAGACACAGAAAGAAATTTCTGAACGAATAGGCTGTTCCCAGAGTGCTGTATCAAGGCACCTCAGTGGGAAGTCTGTGGGAAGGAAAAAGTGTGGCAGAAAACGCTGCACAACGAGAAGAGGTGACCGGACCCTGAGGAAGATTGTGGAGAAGGACCGATTCCAGGCCTTGGGGGACCTGCGGAAGCAGTGGACTGAGTCTGGAGTAGAAACATCCAGAGCCACCGTGTACAGGCGTGTGCAGGAAATGGGCTACAGGTGCCGCATTCCCCAGAAACAGCGGCAGAAGCGCCTGACCTGGGCTACAGAGAAGCAGCACTGGACTGTTGCTCAGTGGTCCAAAGTACTTTTTTCGGATGAAAGCAAATTTTGCATGTCATTCGGAAATCAAGGTGCCAGAGTCTGGAGGAAGACTGGGGAGAGGGAAATGCCAAAATGCCTGAAGTCCAGTGTCAAGTACCCACAGTCAGTGATGGTCTGGGGTGCCATGTCAGCTGCTGGTGTTGGTCCACTGTGTTTTATCAAGGGCAGGGTCAATGCAGCTAGCTATCAGGAGATTTTGGAGCACTTCATGTTTCCATCTGCTGAAAAGCTTTATGGAGATGAAGATTTCATTTTTCAGCACGACCTGGCACCTGCTCACAGTGCCAAAACCACTGGTAAATGGTTTACTGACCATGGTATTACTGTGCTCAATTGGCCTGCCAACTCTCCTGACCTGAACCCCTATAGAGAATCTGTGGGATATTGGGAAGAGAAAGTTGAGAGACGCAAGACCCAACACTCTGGATGAGCTTAAGGCCGCTATCGAAGCATCCTGGGCCTCCATAACACCTCAGCAGTGCCACAGGCTGATTGCCTCCATGCCACGCCGCATTGAAGCAGTGATTTCTGCAAAAGGATTCCCGACCAAGTATTGAGTGCAGAACTGAACATAATTATTTGAAGGTTGACTTTTTTTGTATTAAAAACACTTTTCTTTTATTGGTCGGATGAAATATGCTAATTTTTAGAGATAGGAAATTTGGGTTTTCATGAGCTGTATGCCAAAATCATCGATATTAAAACAATAAAAGGCTTGAACTACTTCAGTTGGTGTGTAATGAATCTAAAATATATGAAAGTCTAATGTTTATCAGTACATTACAGAAAATAATGAACTTTATCACAATATGCTAATTTTTTGAGAAGGACCTGTATAAGGCTGTATTAGACAGGCAGATCACCCACGTGATTGTCAGAAGGAAAGCATTCCTTCCCAGAAATTTTCAGTTTGTCAGCGGAGGAGACCTCTTCTATTACATGCAGCGATCTCCTCCTCAGTATAGGGCGGAGCGATTGCTTATGCTATCGCTCGTCCCCATACTGATCACTGTTTGCCGGCAGCAGATCCTGATTACACAGTAAACAATGATTTTTAAACCTGTTCAAAGATTCCAATTGCTTATTCACTATGCTGCCTTCACTGAGGCACACTAGTGACACTAGTGTTGACAGGCCCAAGCCCACTGATTTCAGTGGCCTCTCACAGTCAGTACTTTTATAGTATGACATGCCAAACTCAGCATGCATGCCAGCTCTGCAAAGGAGATTAACCTGATGAAACTCGCTGTCACCTCCTATGCAACACGTACACAGTAAAAAAAATACGAGACGGCACTCACCAGGAAGGTCCAAACTTTACTTTATTCAAGAGAAAGGCATATGGAGCAGGCAATCAAAGCGTGGTACTCCACACAGATCGCATCAGGAAAGAAAACTGTCACTCAGGAGAGCAGGAACAGCGAGCCTCATCAGACTAATTTCCCTCTCAGAGCTGGTGTAGCGGTCAGAGGAGGGAGAGACCACAAGTACAGTACAGCGGACAAGGAGACTGAAGCAAAAGCCGGCTTTATTAAGGATCAAAATGAAACTGCCGGAAAACCTGAGTAACAATACAGTACCACCGCACCAGCGGCACAATAGGTCAATGACAGGAATGGTATGCACAGGTGAACATAACACAACAACAGGGGTAATGAGATTTTGCATAGACACAGAATTAGCTAAACAGCAAACAGTCAGCTTGCAGGCTGCTCTCACTACCAATTACCTATCTAGTCCTGCTATCCAGGGGACGCTTCTACAGCGCACTGACTAAGTCCCTGACTCTATAACCTATCCCAGATAAGCACCGGTGCCACTCAGTTCTGCAGATTCTCTTGGATCCAATAAGATGCAGTCTGGCTCCAGGTCCGGTCGCTTGCTTGTCTGTCTTTCTCTCTCTGGTCACTATAGATGCAGCTCTCCACCTCTGGCAGGCAGGATCCGACTGGTCTCAGACACACAGTCCCACTTCTCTGGAACACACAGTACAGTCTCTTTCTCTGGGTCACAGCTGCAGCACTTCAGTTTAGAGTCTATCTTGGCCTGTCTCCAGCACAGCCAGCTTCTCAGGACTCCATCAGTCAGGCTCCATGTCCCATCACTAGCCTTTACTTAGCTCCTAACATGGCAGCCATCCTCTCACAGCTCCCAGGGCACTCCCACCTCTAGCCAGGACTCAAAACCCCAAGAACTTCTGGCTCCTCCTACCTCTTGGGCATCTCAGAAACAGTTCAGCTTCCTCTTACTCAGAGCCACAGTGACCTATAGTGGCTGAAATAAGTCATCACAGTCTATGTGCACCACATTGTAGATATCTGTGCAGAGAACAGTATTCTAGGGGCTGACCCTTACATGCCCCCCCACTTTAAAGGCGGCCGTCCTCAGCCTCGCGATATAGTCCATGGAAAACAAAGGGGTTAATAGAACATTTAAACGGCAGTACAACATTGTCCACCATACCTACAGGCAGGCCAAATGAACTCATCAGCAGCGTACCTGTTTGGTGGAACCCCTGCAGTAGACTTACTGGATCTCCGGAGGTCTTGACTATCTGCTAGGACCTGACTTTCTCCACTGGTAGCTGTTAACTTGGGTTCTTCCTGGACAGCAGGAGATCTGGATGTGGTCGCGGGTTCTTCGGACCAGCATGGCCATGGCATATTCCTATGTAGAGTCCGTGAGGCAAACTCCTCCTTTTCAACCTGCACTTTGTAAGCCGGACCATCGGGATACACTCCCTTGCTCACTTTGTATGGCTGTACCTCCCAACACTCGTTCAAATCGCCTCTGGGACGTTTCTCTCGCGGAATTACCACAGATTGGTGTGCTGGGACTCTCTTCCGGGTCCCACAAAATCGGATCCGCTGTTGAAATGCTGTCTGGGTAGGTTTGTGTGGAGTGGCTTGCTCCCAATAATCCCGAGGTTCTGGGTGTCCAGGCGGCTTACTCCAACACTCTCTGGCAAAATGTCTTATATTTCCACACCGCCAACACTGTACCCTTCGACGGCCCCCTCTCCGTCTGCGTGCAGGAGGTGCCCCTAGAACTTGGTGGGGAGGCCACCTAAGGTGAGGATGTTCTGGTGTAGGAACCTGCAGGGTCACCTGATAGGCTTGTTGTCGGGCCGGACAGGCCGCCTCAGGGAGATAACACGACTCTATCCGTTTTTTCAGGTGCGTCAACTTTTCGTGCATAGCACTCAGAGCACTCTGTAAGTCTTGTACCACTCTGACTAGGACCTCTTCGCTCTTTGTAACCCCGTGGGGTGTGACGGTCTGGGTCCGTATCACTCCAGACGCATAACTTTCCTCTTTACTCCGCGCCACAGCCTCTGCAAATATTTGTCAGAAGGTTAGGGCAGGGTCCACCCCGACTCGTTCCTGCAGGGCCTGTCTCAGGGGAGTGCTGTAGAGTCCCAGAATGAATTGTTCCCGCAGTATACGGTCCACGGGCCCCAGGCCGGTTACTCCATCTGCCTCTTTTTTCTGTATCTCGGCCAATATTCCCTGTAACGCCATCGCATATTGTGAGACCCCTTCTTCTCGCTGAATCCAGTAAAAGAACGTTGTCCGGAGGTGCCCCGCACTAGTCGTCTCACCGTATATTTCTTCTAGAAATTGTACAATCTCTTCCAACTTTCTATGGGTGGCTTCTGGTTGTAGGAAAACAGTCTTCCGGGCCTCACCCTCTAATGCGGCCAACGCGATTTCCACCTGGAGTTCTGGGCCGACATTGTAAATCCTAGTAGCGCTCCGTAACCTTAACACCCAGTCTGACAGAGACATATTCTGGCCATCAAATTTGGGTAGCAAGTTAAACAACATGCCCATAGGGAGGGCCCTTGCAGAGGTTCCACCATTGCCTGAGGTATTCACATTAGCATTATGCACATTACCTTCAGCCGCCTCCATCTCTGTGACTGTACTCTGCTCGCAGCGCCACTTGTAGTGGTCAGAGGAGGGAGAGACCGCAAAGCAGGATTCAAGTACAGTACAGCGGACAAGGAGACTGAAGCAAAAGCCGGCTTTATTAAGGATCAAAATGAAACTGCCGGAAAACCTGAGTAACAATACAGTACCACCACACCAGCGGCACAATGGGTCAATGACAGGAATGGTATGCACAGAGGAATATAACACAACAACAGTGGTAATGAGATTTTGCATAGACACAGAATTAGCTAAACAGCGAACAGTCAGCTTGCAGGCTACTCTCACTACCAATTACCTATCTAGTCCTGCTATCCAGGGGACGCTTCTACAGCGCACTGACTAAGTCCCTGACTCTATAACCTATCCCAGATAAGTACCGGTGCCACTCACAGTTCTGCAGATTCTCTTGGATCCAATAAGATGCAGTCTGGCTCCAGGTCCGGTCGCTTGCTTGTCTGTCTTTCTCTCTCTGGTCACTACAGATACAGCTCTCCACCTCTGGCAGGAGGGATCCGTCTGGCCTCTAGACACACAGTCCCACTTCTCTGGAACACACAGTACAGTCTCTTTCTCTGGGTCCCAGCTGCAGCACTTCAGTTTAGAGTCTATCTTGGCCTGTCTCCAGCACAGCCAGCTTCTCAGGACTCCATCAGTCAGGCTCCATGTCCCATCACTAGCCTTTACTTGGCTCCTAACATGGCAGCCATCCTCTCACAGCTCCCAGGGCACTCCCACCTCTAGCCAGGACTCAAAACCCCAAGAACTTCCGGCTCCTCCTACCTCTTGGGCATCTCAGAAACAGTTCAGCTTCCTCTTACTCAGAGCCACAGTGACCTCTAGTGGCTGAAATAAATCATCACAGTCTATGTGCACCATATTGTAGATATCGGTGCAGAGAACAGTATTCTAGGGGCTGACCCTTACACTGGCACACACTGCAGAGTTTGGCATGTCAGCACTCTAAAAGTACTGAGTGCCACAGCTGAAATCAGCATATTGTAGGTGACAGGTTCCCTATAAAATGACTTCAGTCAGGTCTTTCAGTCATTAGATAATCCTCAAAGAAGGTGATTCTCTGTACATGGCACAGTTTGCAAATATCCTGTTCTGGGTGGCGGAACTTGTTTGCACGCACTTTTTCAGTTCTGCCCATACATTTTCTATGGGATTAAGGTTAGGGCTTTGTCATGGCCATTCAATTACCTTCACTTAGTTGTCCTTAAGCCATTTTCACACAACTTTGGAAGTATGCTTGAGGTCAATGTTCATTTGGAAGACCCATTTTTTACCCAAGCTATGACTTCTTGTCTGAAGTATTTAGATGTTACTTAATTATCTCCACATCATTTTACTTGCCAATAGTGCCATCTATTTTGTAAAGTACACTACTCTATCCGACAGCAAAGCACCCATATAACATGATGCTGCCAGCCCAGTGCTTCACTGCTGGGATGGTTTTCTTTGGCTTTCTGGCCTCCACCATTTTTCTCCATACATATCCATGGTCATTCTTGCCACACAGTTCCAATTTTTGGAATTTCCCTCTTTGTTTATCATTAGCATATCATAAAAACTTTTTTTTTGCTGATTTGGAGGATCTGAAAAACTAAACACAGGTAACATTTGTGTATTCGCAAAAACACAAATGTAATCACACTCTGCAACCTGCACTCTGCCCTGCCTCTATGCTGGATGTTGAATGAGGCATTGGTGTACATTTTGGCCAAAGCGTAATAAGCCACTCACCACGTCAAGGTCGCCTCCATGAGTGGTCCCTAACACTAGTTCCTACCTGTTCTGGGCCATGACAGCCACACAAAGTCCAGGGAGCGCAGGTACAGCATGCACGCCAAGCACACTCTGCTTTTAACCCCGTCCGGTGCTATTACAGCTTTCATCGGATCCAGGGATGCAAGTACCAACATGCATGCTGAGCCCATATATACTTCTCCTGGAGCCAAATGGCTACTGCAGTGTTTCCCAACCAGTGTGCCTCCAGCTGTTGCAAAACTACAACTCCCAGCATGCCTGGACAGCCTTTGGCTGTGCAGGCAGGTAGGTGCTATATAAGCAGACTCAGTTTTATACTGACTTTAAAACCAGCCTCCAGGGCAGACTAACTGGTCAGGTGTGCATGACTGCATGGAGATCGCCACGCCTCCAATATATACTACAAAGAAAAAAATGTGGAGGGTTCAGTCCGCACAACCCCATGCAGGTGCACATTGCTATGGCGAAATACATATAAGTATGCAGAGTGCGATTGCATTTGTGTTTTTGCGTTTATCTGTATTTCGCCATAGCAATGTGCACCTGCATAGGGTTGTGCGGACTAAACCCCCCACATTTTTTTCTTTGTAGTATATATTGGAGGTGTGGCGATCTCCATGCAGTCATGCACACCTGACCAGTTAGTCTGCCCTGGAGGCTGGTTTTAAAGTCAGTATAAAACTGAGTCTGCTTATATAGCACCTACCAGTAGCCATTTGGCTCCAAGAGAAGTATATAGAGGGCTCAGCATGCATGTTGGTACTTGCATCCCTGGATTCGATGAAAGCTGTAATGGCACCGGACGGGGTTAAAAGCAGAGTGTGCTTGGCGTGCATGCTGTACCTGCGCTCCCTGGACTTTATGTGGTTGTCATGGCCCATAACAGGTAGGAACTAGTGTTAGGGACCACTCATGGAGGCGACCTTGACGTGGTGAGTGGCTTATTACGCTTTGGCCAAAATGTACACCAATGCCTCATTCAACATCCAGCATAGAGGCAGGGCAGGGTGCTGGTTGCAGAGTGCGATTGCATTTGTGTCTTTGCATTTATCTGTATTTCGCCATAGCAATGTGCACCTGCATAGGGTCGTGCGGACTGAACCCCCCACATTTTTAACATTTGTGTAAAACCAGTCAGGTTGGTAACAGACTTCTTTTATGTAGGGTGATAAACCTTTTTACAGGTACATTAGTTACTGAAAGAAAAAAAACTTCAGAATTGCAGAAATTAGTAATAGGCAAGTATAGGAGAGCAGCCTGCCAGAGATGTCTGGATCTGGCACTGCTGGAAGCTACCGGACACTCACGGGCCCCATTCACTATAATGGGAAACGGCGGCGATCTGGCCACAACCCGTCAAACATTCAGAGAAGTTACTGCACAAATACTGCTGCACGCAGAGCTATTTGTCCGCCTGCTTCTCGGTATCTTTGCTGCTTTGCAGCTGGATCGCGCAGATCCCTATTATAGTGAATGGGGCCAGATGGCGATGCAGTTGCTACCAGCAATGCCACAATGCAGAGAGATGTGAAAGGCTGTTCCCTGCTGGAACAGACTGCCAGATTTCCTAACGCCAACGTGAAACACAGCTAAGGCTGTCACTGATCATTTGAATAGCTACTTTTGCTGAGTATTTGTCACGAGAAGCGATGGGGAAGGTGCACACTGACTCCACCCACACCTCTGTCCCTGCCTACTTGCACTTACCCGTCCTAGGCAACGGAGCCACCGGTGTACATGCAGGGGTCGCAGTTGCGACCGGGCCCGGCACGGCCGCTGGCAGGGGCCCTGCTGTACTCACATATAATGGAGCGCTCTGATGGTGCCCGGCATGAAGTACAGTGGCAATTTCAGGCCCCATCAGAGAGCTCCATGCCTCCATTACATGTATAATATGGGAGGGGGAGCACACACTCACTCACACACACCCAGCCAGGCAGTTTGTTTCCATAGTGAAGCAGGAAAACCTCTCTTCTCCCTGCTTCACTGATCTTCAGTGCTCAGGAGCTCCCCCTGCTGGCTCCACATCGCGCTGCTGGCTGTGGGAGGAGAGCTGAAAGCTCTGAAATCTGCCTTCAGCCTAGCCAGCAGCGCAATGAGTGTGGGAGCCTGTCATCAGGGAAGAAGGTAAGTATGTGTTTGTTTTTTAATGCTGCAGATTGGGGGCAAGGGGGGGGGGGTGTTTGATGGGCACAACTAGAGTGAGGGGGCACAAAAGTGGGCATCTCTACTGAGGGGCACCTAATCTGCCATAACTAATTTGAGAGGGCACCTACTCTGGCATAAATACTGTGAGGGGGCACATATGAAGGCATAACTATGAGGGGGCACATATGAAGGCATAACTACTGTGAGGGGGCACGTAATCTGGCATAACCACTGTAAAGGGACACATATGTGGGCATATCTAATGTGAGGGGCACCTAATCTGGCATAACTACTCTGAGGGGGCACATATCTGGGCATATCTACTTTGAGGGGGCACATAACCAGGCATAAATACTGTGAAGGGGCACATAAACTGGCATTACTAGTGTGAGGGGACACATAATCTGGCATAACCACTCTGAGGGGGCACATATCTGGGCATATCTACTTTGAGGGGACACATTACTGGGCATAAATACTGTGAAGGGGCACATAATCTGGCATTTCTACTGTGAGGGGCACATAATCTGGCATTACTGGTGTGAGGGGCACATAATCTGGCATTACTACTGTGAGGGGGCACATAATCTGGCATCACTACTGTGAGGGGACACATAATCTGGCATTACTACTGTGAGGGGACACATAATCTGGCATTACTACTGTGAGGGGACACATAATATGGCATTACTACTGTGAGGGGCACATTATCTGGGCATTACTACTGTGAGGGGGCACATATCTGGGCATTACTACTGTGAGGGGGCACATATTTGGCATTACTACTGTGAAGGGGCACATAACTGGGCATTACTACTGTGAGGGGACACATTCTGGCATTACTACCGTGAGGGAGGCACATAACTGGGCATAACTACTGTAAGGGGGCACAGGGCCGTCTTTACCAAGGGGAAAAAGGGGCAGCTGCCCCGGGCCCAGTTGCTCCTGGGGGCCCAAGGCAGCTGCCTCTTGAGCCCTGCTAGCTACTGCCCCGGGTGTCAAGCTGTCAGCTACACAGGCATCGTACTGTGTTAAAGTTGTGATCTAGGACCTTAATGACATCATCACCATGTGACCAGTAACCTAGCAATTACTGGTCACATGGCTATGAGGTCATCACAGGTCCTAGCAGGAGTGTTGCAGAAGTTAACTGTGGAGCTTTTTTGTGTGAAGATTACATCAGAAAAAGGTGACAGGGGCTGTTATGTTAATATACTGTAAACTACTGTATAGTGGGGTTCTGTATACTGTGTGGGGGCCTGTATACTTTGGGGGGCTGTATATTGTGTGGGACTGTATACTGTGTGGTGTGCTGTATACTGTGTGGGGCTGTATACTGTGGGGGGCCTGTATACTGTGGGGGCTGTATACTGTGTGGTGGGCTGTATACTGTGTGGGGGCCTGTATACTGTGTGGGGGCCTGTATACTGTGTGGTGGGCTGTATACTGTGTGGTGGGCTGTATACTGTGTGGGGGGCTGTATACTGTGTGGGGGCCTGTATACTGTGTGAGGGCCTTATACTGTGTGGTGGGCTGTATACTGTGTGGGGGTCTGTATACTGTGTGGTGGGCTGTATACTGTGTGGGGGGGCTGTATACTGTGTGGGGGCTGTATACTGTGTGGGGGCCTGTATACTGTGGGGGGTCCTGTATACTGTGGGGGGGGCCTGTATAGTGTGGGGGCCTGTATACTGTGTGGGGGGCTGTATACTTTGTGGGGGGCAGTATAGTGGGGGGGGGGGGGGCTGTATAGTGTGGGGGGCCTGTATAGTGTGGGGGGCTGTATATTGTGGAGTGCTATACTGCTGTACTGTATACTGTGGGGGTCTGTGTACTGTGGGTACGGTATAGTGTGGAGTGCTATACTGCTGTACTGTATAGTGTGGGGGGCTGTATTGTGTATAGTTTGGGGTGCTGTATACAGTGAGGTGTTGTATACTGTGGGGTGCTGTATACTGTGGGGTGCTATACTGCTCTACTATATACTGTGGGGTACTGTATAGTGTGCGGTGCTATACTGCATACTGTGTGGTGCTGTATACTATAGGGTGCTACACTGCATACTGTGGGGTGCTGCTGTAACACTAGGGTGAGCCGAGCCCTGATCTCCTTCCTGCAGAGCGGTGCCCACTTCCAGCCCAGAACACTGATCCTGAGCCGCTGGAGTCTTCAGAACTGGAAGTATTTACAGTCATTCACTGTACTCTACCAGATGTGTGGATTTTTTGTGTGTGTGTTGTGGTAGAGGGCATGATTGCCTGCTAAGGTGTGGGAAGGCGGGATCCAGGGGGCCCAAGTAAATTTTTGCCCAGGGTCCAATCAATATTAAAGACGGCCCTGAGGGGGCACATATTTGGCATAATTACTGTGAGGGGGCACATATCTGGGCATAACTACTGTGACAGGAACAAAGGTGGGAATAACTGCTGTGAGGGGCCACAAGGTGGGCATTAGTACTGTGTGGTTGCACTTAGGGGAAATGTCCTAGATTACCCTGCTATACATTGGCATGGCTCAGTCTTACAGCCAGCACAGCACCCCCTGCTGGTGATTTTACAGGGGCAGTCACCATCCCTTCCTTATGTGATTATTCTTTTTTCTCACCAAAGGGACCTTGTTCTGGATCCAGCGTTCATCGCGCTGACGCCAGTGACACCTGGATGAGGTAGGACTGGGTGAGTGTAGCCATGCATTGGGCTTAGGGCTCTTTAACACGATAATCTGCTTTGTAAAAGAGAGCCAAGCCCTGTTCCGGACAGCATAGACACGGAGCAGTAACATGATTGATAATGCTCCATGGCGCTCTGTGATCTTTTTACTACAAAATCACAGTGAGATAAAGTTGTCACCATGATTTTGTAGTAAAAAGATCACATCATGTTACTGCTCCATGTCTCTGCTGTCCAGAATGGGGCTTGGCTGTCATTCACGCAGCGGATTAGCCGCACGGAAAGAGCCTTTAGTAAGACAATCTGCCGCTTCTTTGTAAAAATGGGGGGGGGCAATCCAAAGTTTACACTGTGGCCCATAACACTATAGTTACGCCACTGACCCCTGGGCAGTGTTCCCTCTAAGCTGCGCGGGTGAGCGGCCGAGCAGCAATTATTGTGCCCCCACTCACAAGTTTACTATGTCCACTCAGCGTGCCCGCTCGCCCACCTTGCAAAATGCCCACACACTTGCCCACACTATTGATGAGTGCAAGGTAAGTGGGGCACCGCCTACCACATATTCCCCGCGTCACTGCTTCTGCCTCCTCCTTCTTTTTCTGACTGAAGAGGAGGAGCGGTATTGCACAAGGAGAGGTAATGTGGAGGCGGCGTTGTCACCATCTTAGAAGCTAGACTCCCTCCTGAGACTGAGAGCTGCCTGCTGCACCTGCTACATAAGTATGCTGGGAGTGGGGACAGACCTGGAGGGCATGCTGCTGCAGAACACAAGGGTGAAGCCACTGTCAGGGACACACCATCCTATCCCAGTGATAGTCTATCACTGGGATGGTGTGTTCATGCCAGTGGTTTCACCCCTTGTGTTCTGCAGAAGCATGCCCTGCACTTGTATACAGCCTATACCTATGTACAGCCGATACCTATGTACACCCTATACCTGTGTACAGCCTATACCTATATACAGCCTACAACTATATATTGCAGTACATAGGTGTAGACTATATATAGCTATAGGCTGTATATAAGTATAGGCATATCTATCTAGCTACCTATCTCATATCTATCTATACCTCAGGGGTTATATTGTTCGGCATGGTGTAACCTCCAAACATTTGCTGTACAGTATACATTATAATCTCTAACATGCTGTACAATGTACATTATAATCCCTGCACAATGCTATACAATGTACATTATAATCCATACACCATGCCGTTCAATATACAGTATAACACTGCCTTCCCTGCGATAATCACTTATGAAGCAGCCGCTGGACGTTGAAGCACTGTGTGCAGTGAGCACTTACTTCCGGCGGCTTTTTCATGAGTGATTATTGCACGGAACGCAGGATAGTAAGTGTACCGGAGCATTAGATTTCAAAGAAATGGTGAATATACATATTATTTTAACTCCTATGATGCCTATGGCCATTGGGGGAGCATAGGAAGGCAGAAGCACAGCGCCCGCACAACCCGTCTCCCCTTTTCAAATAGAAGACGGATGGCCTTAGTAACGCTCAGTTCTGAGAGCGCTGCTAAAGCCCATTTGAGCCCCAGTTTACTACTAAAATTAAACATTTTGGCTAAATAAAGTATATTACAAAAATGTTACCTATCAATTGCCCTACACTTTAGGAAAAAAAATAAAAAATTTAAATGGCAGTTACACTTTAACCCCTTAACGACCCAGGACGAGAATGCTCGTCCTCAATCGCCGGCACTTAGCGCTAGAGGACGAGCGTTCTCGTCTTGCAGTCGTTCATCCCCCCGCGTGCGGTCCCCCCGATCAGCAGCAGAGATCCGGCGGTTAGCGCTCCCTCCCCTCATAAATCGGGTCCCCGCACTGCTGTGGCGGGGACTCAATGGTTGCCATGGCAGCCCCAAGCCATTCCAAGGCTTGGGGCCTGTCATGTTTGGAAGCCTAAGAGGCCCAGCCCCCAGGATGGGTCTCCTAGGCAACTGTTAGTGTCTTTCAGTGTAAGACACTAACAGTTCGATACAGCACAATACAGATATATTGTGCTGTATTGAAACAAGGATCAGACCCTGTCCCATAGTAGGACAAAAAATAAAGTGAAAAAAATAAAGTTTATAAAATTAAAGTTTAAAAAAATAAATTTAAAGCAAACCTTTCACCTCATTTTCACTATATAAACTAGCAACAGTACCTTATAGATTATCTTCAGTGTTTTCTTCTACATGTTAGAGCCGCTTTCCTGCGCTGTTTATTCTTGTAAAAATCGACTTATAAAGTTCTCATTTCCTGCTCCTGAAGTCACGCTACAAGTCAAGGGGGTAGCCCTTCCCTCACCTCTGGCTGTACCTCCCCTGCCCTAACGCCGCCTCTATGCGCTGTAATTGACAGCCGGCACAGTCGCCGGGACTGCGCTTGAGAATCCTGCGCATGCGCCGTCCTCCTCTTTCGCCACTTGGAGCCTGAGGATAGGGGAGCGCGAGCATGAGAGGGAGCGCAGACAGGCAGGGATCGCGGATGACGCATGCGCGATTCTGTTACAGGATCGTGCTTGTGTCCGAAAGAAAGACTGGATCGCGCGGCGATGGAGGAGGACGGCGCATGCGCAGGATTCACAAGCGCGGTCCCGGCGACTGTGTCGGCTGTCAATTACAGCGCATAGAGGCGGCGTTAGGGTAGGGGAGGTACGGCCAGAGGTGAGGGAAGGGCTACCCCCTTGACTTGTAGCGTGACTTCAGGAGCAGGAAATGAGAACTTTATAAGTCGATTTTTACAAGAATAAACAGCGCAAGAAAGCGGCTCTAACATGTAGAAGAACACACTGAAGATAATCTATAAAGGTACTGTTGCTAGTTTATATAGTGAAAATGAGGTGAAAGGTTCGCTTTAAAGTTTCAAGTAAAAAACAAAGCGTCCTTTTTCAAAAATAAAGTAAAAAAATAGTAAAAAAAAATAGGGAAAAGACATATAGACATATTAGGCATCGTCGCGTCCGTATCGACCAGCTCTATAAACATATCACATGACCTAACCACTCAGATGAACACCGTAAAAAATAAAAACTGTGCTAAATAAACAAAAAAAATTTTGACCTTACAAAAATTACAAGTAGCAAGCCAATAGTGCCAATCAAACCGTCATCTCATCCCGCAAAAAATGAGACCCTACCTAAGATAATCGCCCAAAAACTGAAAAAACGATGTCTCTCAGACTATGGAGACACTAAAACATGATTTTTTTTGTTTCAAAAATGAAATCATTGTGCAAAACTTACATAAATAAAAAAAGTATACATATTAGGTATCACCGCGTCCGTGACAACCTGCTCTATAAAAATACCACATGATCTAACCTGTCAGATGAATGTTGTAAATAACAAAAAAAAAAACGGTGCCAAAAAAGCTATTTCTTGTTACCTTGCTTCACAAAAAGTGTAATATAGAGTTTCCACTCTAGGAGTGTAAATTCAGAAATTTCATCTCTGTTTGCCAATAACTCTTGTGGAACACCTAAAGGGTAAACGACGTTTGAAAAATCAGTTTTGAATACCTTGAGGGGTGTAGTTTCTTAGATGGGGTAACTTTTATGGAGTTTCTACTCTAGGGGTGCATCAGGGGGGCTACAAATGGGATATGGTGTAAAAAAAAACAGTCTAGCAGAATCTGCCTTCCAAAAACTGTATGGCATTCCTTTCCTTCTGCGCCCTGCCGTGTGCCCGTACAGCAGTTTACGACCACATATGGGGTGTTTCTGTAAACTACAGAATCAGGGCCATAAATAATTAGTTTTATTGGGCTGTTAACCCTTGCTTTGTAACTGGAAAAAAAAATATTAAAATGGAAAATCTGCCAAAAAAGTGAAATTTTGAAATTGTATCTCTATTTTCCATTTATTCTTGTGGAACACCTAAAGGGTTAACGATGTTTTTAAAATCAGTTTTGAATACCTTGAGGGGTGTAGTTTCTTAGATGGGGGTCACTTTTCTGGAGTTTCTACTCTAGGGGTGCATCAGGGGGGCTTCAAATGGGACATGGTGTCAAAAAAAGTAGTTTCTAGAATGGGGTCATTTGATTTCTATCATGTAATCTTCACAAAGTGACTTCAGACCTGAACTGGTCCTTAAAAAGTAGTTTTTTGAAAATTTCTGAGAAATTTCAAGATTTACGTCTAAACTTCTAAGCCTTGTAAAGTCCCCCAAAAATAAAATGTCATTCCTAAAATGATCCTAACACAAAGAAGACATATTGGAAATGTAAAGTAATAACTATTTTTGTAGGTATTAATATGTATTATAGAAGTAGAGAAATTGAAACTTGGAAATTTGCTAATTTTTCAAAATTTGTGGCAAATTTGGTATTTTTTTATAAATAAAAATTAATTTTTTTTACTCCATTTTACCAGTGTCATGAAGTACAATATGTGACGACAAAACAATCTCAGAATGGCCTGGATAAGTTAAAGCGTTTTAAAGTTATCACCACATAAAATGACACTGGTCAGATTTGCAAAAAATGGCCTGGTCCTGAAGGTGAAAATTAGCCCTGTCCTTAAGGGGTTAAGCTTTACATGAATTGTGCAGAGGTAGAGCTTGCCAGGACAGCAGGATTGCCATCCAAAATCGGCCTGTCCCGCACAAAGCGGTACTGTTGTGAAGCATGTTGGGTGAATGGTAGGGGAAGTAGTGGGGGTGGGGGGTGTAGGCAGGTTGGGTGGGTGACGGAGAGGGGGCTCCATGGATCAGTTTCACACCGGGGCCCCATGGATTTTGTGTACACCACTGAATGGAGCACAACTGGGTGGCGATCCCTAACCTGAGTAAGTGCAGAGAGACAAACAAACAGACAAAGAGTGGTCGAACTAGCAAGGTCAAAACCAGGAGGTCAAGGCGGTACCAGGGAACAAGCAGAAGCAGCGTCAATGTACAAGCTGAGAGTTAATACCAGGAAAAGCAAGTAGAACACAGGGAGCAGGCGAGGACAAGTCTAAGTCAAGCCGAAGTCAATTACCAGGAGACTCAACAGTACAAAAGAAGCAAGAAAGAGATGAAGTCAAGTAACAAACCGAAATACAAATACCTAGTCAAACATCAAAGGGAAAATACTAAGGACCTTAACCGCCTCCGGACCGCCTAATGCAGATTCACGGTCCGGAGGCGGCAGCTGCAGGCAGACTGACGCATATACTCGTCATACTCGAGACGCGAGATGACGCGCTTAGCCGGCCCGCGCATGCGCATTGCGGGCCGGCATTTCTTCAAGGGGGGTCGCGTCATCAGCTTGCCAGCCAATGATCGCGGCTGGCAAGCTGATGATTTTTAAAAAATCCAATCAAAGGCCAGATAACAGATCATATTAGTAAATATGATCTGTTATATGGCTGCCCTGCTCCTCTGCTGGTCCTTTTGGTTGGTTGGATCCAGCAGAGGAGCAGGCTTCACAGTGAGTACACCAAACACCACACACTAGCCCCAGATCACCCCCTGCACCCCAATTAACCCTTTGATCACCCCTTTGATCGCCCCTGTCAATCGCTAGTGAAAGGAAAAAAGTGATCAGTGTAAACTGTCACTTTTTTTTTTCACTGGTATTGACCATTAGGTTTTAGGATAGTTTAGGCCCCTTGGTTAGGTAGTTTAGGGATCAGTTAGCGCCCAGCCCACTGCACTGCAGTCCCTTATTCGCCGATTAGCGTATCGCTAATCAGCATTTGTACTTTTATAGTATCTGGAAGTGATCAAAACTGATCACGGTCAGATCTATAATAGTATTAGTGTCACTTTAGTTCGCCCTCCACCCAAAACGCAGTGTTTGCCCGATCAGGCCTGATCGGTCGCCCACACGTGCGTTCGCCCAAACCCGCCCCACCGCAGTGACAAAAAATATATATTTTTTTATCACTGCACATTCACTTTACACACGCTGCGGCGATAAAAAAAATCGGTTTTGATATTTTTTATCAACCGCAGCGGCCTCCGGTACTTCGCTAGCCTCCCATTTGTAAGACCGGCTTGCTTTTTTTCTTGGTAGTCTCAGGGAATACCCCTAAATTTAGTTGCTCAAATGTCAAACAGGGGGTATTCTTCTGAAGAGGCCTACAGGCTTCTGACCCAGTCGGATGAGGAATGGGAACCCTCATCTGACGAATCTAGCGGGGCAGAATATGAACCTGTAGAAAGCAGTGGCACTCTGACCCAAAGTTCGGACGAGGAGGCTGAGGTCCCTGATAGCACCAGGCGTACCCGGCCCCGTGTCGCTAGACCACAGGTTGCGCAGGACCCGCTTCAAGGGCAGCAGAGTGGGGCTGGCGCTGTTGGATTACGTGGTGAGGCATACACCAGCAGCGCAGCCCTCCCTGGACCTAGTACCAGCACTGCCGTACAACCTGGTTGTCACGGACGGTGTACAGGAAACAAGACAAAGCAACATGCATATATGACTGAGTGGATCCAAAGCTAAGGAACCAAAAGGGAGACCCCTGCACAAGACCTGAGACTTTCCCTGGCTGCTCAGCCTATGCAAAGATCCGAAAGGTGGAAGGTTGCATATCCACGTACCTCGACTATATAACCCCTGAACACCCTACAATAGTGAGGGGACACGACCACCGGCTCCCTACACCAGACACGGAGGGAGTCAGGGTCACCTGGGATCCAGCAAACAGAAAATAACAGATAAATGTTCAGCACTTAACTTTGTAGCAGACTGGAAAACAAGATCAGCATGCACACACACTCCAGGAAGTAGTATGAGCCGCCCAGTAATGCATCATGGGGCGGAATTTAAAGGGATGCAATCAGTCCAACTCCATGACAGCTGAGAGAGGCTAACGAGATGAGGAACTGAACAGCACAACAAAGAGAACTCAAGGAGGAGGTTCTGAAAGGCCTCTGTCAGAGCTTCTCAGCTGTCTGGTTGTGACAGTACCCCTCCCTCTACGAGTGGACACTCAGAGCCCACCTTCTCAGGATGGGACCTATGGAAAGCCCTGATGAGACGAGAGGCCTTAATGTCCGTCACTGGGACCCACATCCTCTCCTCAGGACCATAACCCTCCCAATGAACAAGGTACTGAAGAGAACCGCGGACAAGACGAGAATCCACAATCCTAGAGACCTGAAATTCAAGATTCCCATCAACCATAATCGGAGGAGGAGGCAAAGGTGAGGGTACAATGGGTTGAACATAAGGTTTCAATAAGGACGTATGAAAAACATTATGGATCTTCCAAGTCTGAGGAAGATCAAGACGGTAGGCAACAGGATTGATGACAGACAGGATTTTGTAAGGCCCAATAAATCTAGGACCCAACTTCCAGGAGGGAACCTTCAATTTGATATTCTTGGTAGACAACCACACCAGATCACCAACATTCAGGTCCGGACCAAGCACACGTCTCTTATCTGCCACACGCTTATATCTCTCACTCATGCTCTTTAGATTATCCTGAATCTTTTGCCAAATAGATGACAAAGACGAGGAGAATCTGTCCTCATCAGGTAAACCAGAAGACCCCTCTCCCGAGAAAGTCCCAAACTGCGGATGAAACCCATATGCACCAAAAAATGGTGACTTATCAGAGGACTCCTGACGACGGTTATTTAAAGCAAACTCAGCAAGGGACAAAAAAGAACACCAATCCTCTTGATTCTCCGCCACAAAACAGCGCAGATATGTCTCCAGATTCTGATTGACGCGCTCTGTCTGGCCATTCGACTGTGGGTGGAAAGCAGAAGAGAATGACAATCGAACCCCCAAGCGAGAACAGAAAACAAACTGCGTGCCCCTATCAGAGACTATGTCTGAAGGAATACCGTGCAATTTGACAATGTGATCAATAAATGCCTGCGCCAGCGTCTTAGCATTGGGCAAACCAGGAAAAGGGATGAAATGCACCATTTTGCTAAAACGGTCCACCACCACCAGAATCACAGTCTTCCCCGAGGAACGAGGCAGGTCCGTTATAAAGTCCATGGACAGATGTGTCCAAGGACGGGTAAGGGAAGGAGAGGACCTGATGGCCGTGAATGAGGGACTTTGGCACGAGCGCAAGTCTCGCAGGCTGCCACAAAACCCTCAACCGACTTATGAAGCGCAGGCCACCAGAATCTCCGAGCGATGAGATCCAGTGTGGCTCTTGCCCCCGGGTGCCCAGCAAGGACCGTATCGTGGTGTTCCTTAAAAATCTTGTGTCTTAAAGCGAGAGGCACAAACAACCTCCCAGGAAGACAAAGATCAGGAGCCTCTGACTGGGCTGCCTGCACCTCTGCCTCCAATTCAGAAAAGAGAGCAGAGACCACCACACCTTCAGCCAAAATGGGACCCGGGTCTTCAAAATTCCCGCCTCCCGGAAAACAACGTGACAGGGCATCTGCCTTCACATTCTTAACTCCACTGCGGAACGTGACCACAAAATTAAACCTAGAAAAGAACAAAGACCATCTGGCCTGTCTCGGGTTCAGACGCTTGGCTGACTCCAAGTAGGCCAGATTTTTATGGTCAGTAAATACGGTAATAGGGTGTCTGGCTCCCTCTAGCCAATGGCGCCATTGCTCAAAAGCCAACTTGATGGCCAACAATTCCCTATCTCCCACATCGTAATTTCTCTCTGCGGAGGAGAGTTTTTTCGAGAAAAAGGCACACGGTCGCCATTTGGCAGGAGAGGAACCCTGAGACA
Organism: Bufo gargarizans; assembly: GCF_014858855.1. Classification (NCBI taxonomy): domain Eukaryota; kingdom Metazoa; phylum Chordata; class Amphibia; order Anura; family Bufonidae; genus Bufo; species Bufo gargarizans. The sequence continues at coordinate 358,734,029 of NC_058080.1, read as the reverse complement.
AGACCGCCCCCACACCCACCTCAGAAGCATCAACCTCAACTATGAAGGGTAAAGAAATATCAGGTTGCACCAAGATGGGAGCGGAAGCAAAACTCTCCTTGATATTAGAAAAAGCCTTACGCGCCTCTACTGACCAAGAAGAAAAATCTACCCCCTTTCTGGTCATATCAGTGAGTGGTTTAACAATAGAGGAATAATTCAAAATAAACTTCCTGTAATAATTGGCAAAGCCCAAAAACCGCATCAGCGCCTTCTGATTCTCAGGAAGCTCCCACTCAAGCACAGCGCGGACCTTCTCGGGGTCCATGCGAAAACCAGAAGCGGAGAGAAGAAACCCCAGAAATTGAATTTCTGGAACCGCAAACACACATTTTTCCAGTTTCGCATATAATTTATTCTCCCGCAGGATGAGCAAGACTTGACGTAAATGTTCCTTATGAGTTTTGAAATCAGGATAAAAAATCAAAATGTCATCCAAATACACTAATACAAATTTTCCCATCAAATGATAAAAAATGCTGTTCACGAAATGCTGAAAAACGGCTGGGGCATTCATCAAACCAAAAGGCATAACCAAATTCTCAAAATGGCCCTCAGGGGTATTGAAGGCCGTCTTCCATTCGTCTTCTTCTCTGACCCTGACCAGGTTGTATGCCCCTCTTAGATCTAATTTGGAAAAGACTTTAGCCCCAACAACCTGGTTAAACAGGTCCGGGATCAGAGGAAGCGGATAAGGGTCACGAATAGTGATACTGTTCAGCTCCCTGAAATCCAGACAAGGTCTTAAAGAACCATCTTTTTTCTTAACAAAGAAAAAACCAGCGGCAACAGGTGACTTCGAGGGTCGTATGTGTCCTTTTCTCAGACTCTCAGAGATATAAGCACGCATAGCGATCCTCTCAGGTTGGGAAAGATTGTATAAACGAGATTTAGGCAGTTTGGTGCCTGGGATGAGATTAATAGGGCAATCGTACTCCCTGTGCGGGGGCAAATCCTGAACTCCACTCTCAGAGAAGACATCCGAAAATTCAGAGAGAAAAGATGGTACAGTCTTAGTAGCAACCTCAGAAACAGATGTCGTGAGGCAATTCTCTCTGCAAAAGTCACTCCAACCATTTATTTGCCTCGCTTGCCAATCAATGGTGGGGTTATGTTTAGTGAGCCAGGGTATCCCCAACACTAGAGGAGTAGGCAAACCGCTAAGGACGAAACATGACACATCCTCAACATGAGCATCACTCACAATTAAACGGATATTGTGAACTATGCCCTTTAATGATTTCTGAGAAAGTGGAGCGGAATCAATAGAGAAAACAGGAATATCCTTTCCCAAAGTGCGCATCTGGAAACCATGAGTTATCGCAAATTGATTATCAATGAGATTGACCGCTGCTCCACTATCCACAAAAATCTCACAAAAAATGTTCTTGCTCTCTAGCGCCACCCTAGCAGGCAGGACAAAACGGGAACTACAAGCAAACGGAAAACTTTCAATTTCCGCCTCAACCCTGCCAATAGTAACAGACGGAACATTTTTAAAATATTTTTTCCTGTTTGTTTCATTATTACTCCCAGAAAACTGCCTGAAACTCCTAGAGGGACAAATATTTGCCAAATGATTTATACCTCCACAACAAAAACAAACCCTCCCATGCAAGCTGAATCTTCTATTGTCAGAAGCAATCAACCCCAGCTGCATGGGCTCCTGCTCAGAAGGGGCTGACAGCGACTGAGACCCCTGCGCACAGAATGGGACCGCTGCACTGTCCTGGGACTGAGTATGACAGGAAGGGGACATCTCTCCTCTCTCTCTAAGACGCCTGTCAATACGAACGGCCTGAGACATAGCAGAGTCCAAAGAAATAGGCCTCTCATGAAAGGCAAATGCATCTTTCAATCCCTCTGAAAGACCATGGCAAAATTGACTTCGGAGTGCAGCATCATTCAAACCAGTATCAACTGCCCATCTCCGAAATTCTGAGCAGTATATTTCTGCGGATTGTTTACCCTGGCATAATAGACGTAGTCTAGACTCAGCCAGAGCAATACGATCCGGGTCATCATATATATGTCACGACCCCTGCTCATGGTCGTGACTCCTTGGGAGCCGCATGCAGTTATCCGCGGTCTGGTGTTGTCGCAACCGCAGCTGGGGGCACTTAGTGGTTTGCCTCAGGTGCGGTTGCCGCAAATAACAGGCATGCGTGCGGTTGCCCTTGGCAACATGTTTTGGTGTGCACGTCCTTCGTCTGTTTATGTGCACTCCCTTTGTGTGTTTGTTGTGCACGAGATTGTGTTGGTTGTATGCACTTGGACACCTCCCTTCACCTGCGGTGGTCCGCGGCAACGTCTGGTGTTGTGTGCATGTAGTGGCAGGGTCTCGGCCTGCTGGTTGTTCTTCAGGTCATGGCTGCCACGCATGCCGTTGCCAGCGGTAACAGGTGAGTGAGTGTGTGTGCTATTTCCCTTTAAGTTGGTGTTTTCCCTTCTCTTCTGTGGTGTAGGAAGGGTTAACTCCCTTCCCAGTGTGTGTGAGTCACTGGGTGTGTCTGGCCGTTTGGGTGTGGCCACTTGGCCTATATAGCCTGAGTCTCTTGCAGGCTTCAGTAGGTTGCTCTCAGCCATGCTGGCTGGAGCAGCCTCCTGTCTCCTCCATCTGCCTGGTGAGGACCATCCTTCTGGTCATAAAACCATTGTCAGTTAAAACTATGTTTCACAGTGTTATCTAGGTGTGTGTGGGGTTATGTATTATGTGCACTTCCCCTCGAAAGAGGGTGAAGCATGCATCCATTGACCGTTGGGGTGCATGCGCGTTCTCCGGAGGGAGAGCGTTACGGGGTTCACCGTTAACGGCGCGGTTGGTGGCTTTTCCCCGCCACCTTGCTAACCGTGTCCGTGTTGGTGACCCCTCGTCCCTCTCAGGGTTCCTATCTCTGGTCGTCTGCTGGCAGCATTCCTTCGGTGTTCCGGCAGGTGTGCTGGTTGGGGAGTGTCTGCTGGCAGCGACCTGGAGTAGGAACGTCCTCCTGAGTTGGACGCGGTGTCCTGTTTTCCTCCTCCAGACTGCTTTGTTGGCTGGCGACCTGGGGACTGTTGTGTACGGTCCAGGTCTGTTGGCGGCAGTTCTGGGGGGAGATGCGGGCATCGGTCTGGTGTCCTGTGTTCCTCCTCCGGACTGCTTTGTTGGCTGGCGACCTGGGGACTGTTGTGTACGGTCCAGGTCTGTTGGCGGCAGTTCCGGGGGGAGATACGGGCATCTATCTGGCAGTGCCTCCAGTGTTCTCTCTTCCAGTCTGCTCTGTTGGCTGGCGACCTGGGACTGTTGTGTACGGTCCAGGTCCGTTGGCGGCAGCTCTGGAGGGAGACACTGGTGGTTATCAGGCATTGCCCCTCCCCCCCTCCCTGTTGTTTTGGTCCCACCAGCTTCCCTTTTCGGTTGGAGGGGGCTTTGAGGGGAGGGAGTGTCACGACCCCTGGTCATGGTCGTGACTCCTTGGGAGCCGCATGCAGTTATCCGCGGTCTGGTGTTGTCGCAACCGCAGCTGGGGGCACTTAGTGGTTTGCCTCAGGTGCAGGTTGCCGCGAATAACAGGCATGCGTGCGGTTGCCCTTGGCAACATGTTTTGGTGTGCACGTCCTTCGTCTGTTTATGTGCACTCCCTTTGTGTGTTTGTTGTGCACGAGATTGTGTTGGTTGTATGCACTTGGACACCTCCCTTCACCTGCGGTGGTCCGCGGCAACGTCTGGTGTTGTGTGCATGTAGTGGCAGGGTCTCGGCCTGCTGGTTGTTCTTCAGGTCATGGCTGCCACGCATGCCGTTGCCAGCGGTAACAGGTGAGTGAGTGTGTGTGCTATTTCCCTTTAAGTTGGTGTTTTCCCTTCTCTTCTGTGGTGTAGGAAGGGTTAACTCCCTTCCCAGTGTGTGTGAGTCACTGGGTGTGTCTGGCCGTTTGGGTGTGGCCACTTGGCCTATATAGCCTGAGTCTCTTGCAGGCTTCAGTAGGTTGCTCTCAGCCATGCTGGCTGGAGCAGCCTCCTGTCTCCTCCATCTGCCTGGTGAGGACCATCCTTCTGGTCATAAAACCATTGTCAGTTAAAACTATGTTTCACAGTGTTATCTAGGTGTGTGTGGGGTTATTATGTTAGTGCAGCTTATGGTTTCCTGGTTTCCCTTGTATGTCTGGTGTGTGCTGTGTCCTTTATGTTGCTGTGGACATCAGCACTTGTTCTTGGGTTCCAGGTTTGTGTGTCTGTGGCAGGTAGGTGCAGGACTAGTCTCACTTACCTGTCATTTCCATAAGTCTGTTATTGTATTCCCCTGTGTTGCTTGGCCGTTGAGACTCCTGCTCCCCCGTGCCAAGGAGGAGCAGGTCGTCTCACTCTGTCCCCTAGTACAGGGCCGACTTGAGGGCTCGTAGGGACTTTTAGGTTCCGGCGTATGAGCCCTCCTACCACCAAGGTCGGCTCATACTGACAGGAGACAGGGTCAGCGTTAGGGACGCAATAGGAGGTGACCTGCTCCCTAACTCTGTGGTCCCGGCCAAGGGGTAACCCTTACATCTTCCTGGCACCGCACGGCTGGGTGTTTCCCCCACACCCAGCCGTGACAATATCTGACCCAGGGCTAAAAAGAATTCATCCACTGAACGGAGAGGCCGTGCCCCCTCCGGCAGCGAAAAGGCCCAGGACTGAGCATTACCCCTGAGCAGCGATATAATGATCCCCACCCTCCGTTCCTCATCACCAGAGGAATGGGGAAGAAGGCGAAAATGGAGTTTGCAAGCCTCTCTAAAACACACAAAATTCTCACTACCCCCGGAGAACGTATCCGGGAGCGAGATCTTAGGCTCAGAACAAACTCCATGAACGCAAGCTGAACCGATCACTTGAAGCTGAGAAAAAGTCTTACGGAGATCAGCTACCTCCAATGAAAGACCCTGAAGGCGTTCAGCCAAAAGTGAAACCGGATCCATGCTTGAGACGGTTTTGGCGGCTTATAATGTCACGGACGGTGTACAGGAAACAAGACAAAGCAACATGCATATATGACTGAGTGGATCCAAAGCTAAGGAACCAAAAGGGAGACCCCTGCACAAGACCTGAGACTTTCCCTGGCTGCTCAGCCTATGCAAAGATCCGAAAGGTGGAAGGTTGCATATCCACGTACCTCGACTATATAACCCCTGAACACCCTACAATAGTGAGGGGACACGACCACCAGCTCCCTACACCAGACACGGAGGGAGTCAGGGTCACCTGGGATCCAGCAAACAGAAAATGACAGAGAAATGTTGAGCACTTAACTTTGTAGCAGACTGGAAAACAAGATCAGCATGCACACACACTCCAGGAAGTAGTATAAGCCGCCCAGTAATGCATTATGGGGCGGAATTTAAAGGGATGCAATCAGTCCAACTCCATGACAGCTGAGAGAGGCTAACGAGATGAGGAACTGAACAGCACAACAAAGAGAACTCAAGGAGGAGGTTCTGAAAGGCCTCTGTCAGAGCTTCTCAGCTGTCTGGTTGTGACACTGGTGAAGTGGCGAGCACCAGAAGGGCAGTTGAAGCTGGTACGGTGGCACGTGCATTAGTTACCCCGTCGCAGCCACCGCAAAGACGGGCCCGTAGACCCCTAGAATCCCTGAGGTGCTGGCAAACCCTGATTGGCAGTCCCCAACTTCAGCCGCACCTGTAGTTCCCCCTTTCACCGCCCAGTCTGGAGTTCGGGTTGAGACAGCTCAGATCGGTTCGGCCCTGGGATTTTTTTAGCTGTTCTTGACTGCGGAGCTCTTAGACATAGTCGTGGCCGAAACAAACCGTTATGCCACACAATTTATAACCGCCAACCCGGGAAGCTATTATGCCCAGCCTTTCCGGTGGAAACCAGTCCAAGTTTCCGAAATTAAAATTTTTCTGGGCCTTCTCCTCAACATGGGTCTAACTAAAAAGCATGAATTGCTGTCATATTGGTCCACGAACCCAATTCATCACATGCCCATGTTCTCTGCTGCTATGTCCAGGGCACGTTTTGAGGCCATCCTGCGTTTCCTGCACTTTAGCGACAACACCACCTCCCGTCCCAGAGGCCACCCAGCTTTTGACCGGCTCCACAAAATTCGCGCCCCTCATAGACCATTTCAACCAGAAATGTGCAGATTTGTATACCCCAGAGCAAAACATCTGCGTAGACGAGTCCCTAATACATTTTACCGGGCGCCTTGGCTTCAAACAATACATCCCAAGCAAGCGCGCCCGGTATGGGGTCAAATTGTATAAGCTCTGTGAAAGGGCCACAGGCTATACCCACAAATTTCGTGTTTATGAGGGAAAAGATCAGACCCTGGAGCCGGTCGGTTGCCCTGACTACCTGGGGAGCAGTGGGAAGACAGTCTGGGACTTGGTGTCACCCTTATTCGGCAAGGGGTACCATCTTTATGTGGACAATTTCTACACAAGTGTGGTCCTCTTCAGGCATTTGTTTCTAGAACAGATTGGCTGCTGTGGCACCGCGCAAACTAGTCGCGCAGGCTTCCTCCAACGGCTCGTTACCACCCGTCTTGCAAGGGGGGAGAGGGCTGCCTTGTGTAACGAAGAACTGCTCGCGGTGAAATTGAGAGACAAGCGTGACGTTTATATGTTCTCCTCCATTCATACATCCTCTATACATGTCTTTAAAATGATTGCGTTGCGGCCTTTTTTTTTTTTTTTTACCTTCCAGGTGGACCAACCGATCGACTAGCTGCAGCACTGATGTGCATTCTGACAGAAGCATTGCGCTGCTGTCAGATTACACACAAGTCGGTGTATGCGGCGCTGCAAGACGAGATTTCTCCTCTGCAGTAAAAGATAAGTTTGCCGAGGCATATGAGCTGAGGAGGAGGCGGTGTTCCTATGCTTTGGCAAACACTTTGTATATAAAAAATAAAATAAAAAAATCCCGGCAATGATTTATTCATCCACATCGATTGATGTGAATGGAGAAATCTGGTTTGCCAGGGCATACGAGCTAAGTGGGTATGGATGTTGGGCGGAGCTCCTATGTCCTGGCAGACGCCTTTCCCCTCCTGATTGATCGATGCGAATGAAGAAATCTGTGCCGTTCATTTTTTTCTTTTAGCCCAGAGGCTGAACGGAAAAAAAAAATCTCATTACCTGTATGCTCAATATAAGGAGAATAGCAGAAACTCCTAATGCTGGCCATACATGTAATGATTGCGGAGACCCTCAAATGCCAGGGAAGTACAAACACCCCACAACTGACCCCATTTTGGAAAGAATACACCCCAAAGTATTCGCTGAGGGGCATATTGAGTCCATGAAAGATTGAAATTTTTGTCCCAAGTTAGTGGAAAGTGAGACTTTGTGAGAAAAAACTAAAAAAAAATCAATTTCCGCTCACTTATGCCCAAAAAAAAATTCTATGAACTCGCTAGGCCCCTTATTGAATATCTTGGGGTGTCTTCTTTCCAAAGTGGGGTCACATGTGGGGTATTTATACTGCCCTGACTTTTTAGGGGCCCTAAAGCGTGAGAAGAAGTCTGGGATACAAATGTCTAAAAATGCCCTCCTAAAAGGAATTTGGGCACCTTTGCGCATCTAGGCTGCAAAAAAGTGTCACACATGTGGTATCGCCGTACTCAGGAGAAGTTGGGGAATGTGTTTTGGGGTGTCATTTTACATATACCCATGCTGGGTGAGATAAATATCTTGGTCAAATGCCAACTTTGTATAAAAAAATTGGAAAAGTTGTCTTTTGCCAAGATATTTCTCTCACCCAGCATGGGTATATGTAAAATTACACCCCAAAACATGTTCCCCAACTTCTCCTGAGTACGGCGATACCAGATGTGTGACACTTTTTTGCAGCCTAGGTGGGCAAAGGGGCACACATTCCAAAGAGCACCTTTCGGATTTCACCGGTCATTTTTACAGATTTTGATTGCAAACTACTTCTCACACATATGGGCCCCTAAAATGCCAGGGCAGTATAACTACCCCACAAGTGACCCCATTTTGGAAAGAAGACACCCCAAGGTTCTCCGTGAGGGGCATGGCGAGTTCCTAGAATTTTTTATTTTTTGTCGCAAGTTAGTGGAATATGAGACTTTGTAAGAAAAAAAATAAAAAATCATCATTTTCCGCTAACTTGTGACAAAAAATAAAAAATTCTAGGAACTCGCCATGCCCCTCACGGAATACCTTGGGGTGTCTTCTTTCCAAAATGGGGTCACTTGTAGCGTAGTTATACTGCCCTGGCAATTTAGGGGCCCATATGTTTGAGAAGTAGTTTGCAATCAAAATGTGTAAAAAATGGCCTGCGAAATCCGAAAGGTGCTCTTTGGAATGTGTGCCCCTTTGCCCACCTTGGCTGCAAAAAAGTGTCACACATGTGGTATCGCCGTACTCAGGAGAAGTTGGGGAATGTGTTTTGGGGTGTCATTTTACATATACCCATGCTGGGTGAGATAAATATCATGGTCAAATGCCAACTCTGTATAAAAAAATTGGAAAAGTTGTCTTTTGCCAAGATATTTCTCTCACCCAGCATGGGTATATGTAAAATGACACCCCAAAACACATTCCCCAACTTCTCCTGAGTACGGCGATACAAGATGTGTGACACTTTTTTGCAGCCTAGGGGGGCAAAGGGACCCACATTCCAAAGTGCACCTTTCGGATTTCACCGGTCATTTTTTACAGATTTTGATTGCAAACTACTTCTCACGCATATGGGCCCCTAAAATGCCAACACAGTATAACTACCCCACAAGTGACCCCATTTTGGAAAGAAGACACCCCAAGGTATTTTGTGATGGGCATAGTGAGTTCATGGAAGTTTTTATTTTTTGTCACAAGTTTGTGGAATATGAGACTTTGTAAGAAAAAATAAATAAATCATCATTTTCCGCTAACTTGTGACAAAAAACAAAAAGTTCTATGAACTCACTATGCCCATCAGCGAATACCTTAGGGTGTCTACTTTCTAAATGGGGTCATTTGTGGGGGGGTTTCTACTGTCTGGGCATTGTAGAACCTCAGGAAACATGACAGGTGCTCAGAAAGTCAGAGCTGCTTTAAAAAGCGGAAATTCAAATTTTTGTACCATAGTTTGTAAACGCTATAACTTTTACCCAAACCATTTTTTTTTTTTGCCCAAACATTTTTTTTTTCAAAGACATGTAGAACAATAAATTTAGCGAAAAATTTATATATGGATGTCGTTTTTTTTGCAAAATTTTACAGCTGAAAGTGAAAAATGTCATTTTTTTGCAAAAAAATCGTTAAATTTCGATTAATAACAAAAAACGTAAAAATGTCAGCAGCATTGAAATACCACCAAATGAAAGCTCTATTAGTGAGAAGAAAAGGAGGTAAAATTCATTTGGGTGGTAAGTTGCATGACCGAGCAATAAACAGTGAAAGTAGTGTAGTGCAGAAGTGTAAAAAGTGGCCCGGTCATTAAGGGGGTTTCAGCTAGCGGGGTTGAAGTGGTTAATCACAGGCAATCTATGGCCAGCAGGCTGCCTGTTAAATAGAGCAGAGAAGGAGTCATGTGACGTTGCCAGCATCACATGACTCTTCCTCCTGCACACTGCTGAGCGCCGAGTGTCCAGTTTTTGCCGAAACTACGGGAGCGGAGGAACCCAACCATGCTAAGGAGGCGTGTGTGGCCAGGTCCTCTCTGCCCCCCGTTGCCCTGGAGACGAGGACGCAGCGCACGACCTTGCACCAAAGTTATCACAGGGCGCCGGCGGCACCGAAGGGATGGAGCACGAAGCCGGCGCCTTGTGACAGTATTTTTACTGATGTCACTGAAAATGTTGTTTGCCCAGGGCTCTAGTTCTACTGTTAATGGTTCTGTTCCATTGTTTTTGAGGCTGTTGGAGGCTTATTTTAGACGTGGTGTGGTGGAGGAAGGGGACGGTCAGGTAGGCCCATCTCATTTTCCATGCCTGTTTTAGGTGTAGAAAAAGGTCTAAATGTAAGACAGCAAGGAAGATACTTGCGAAGATCCACTGCCCACTTAGGGCTTTAATAAGACCAGCGTCTAAAACACAAGTCTTAATAAATTTGTCCCTTGCTTTTTTAAAGTTAAATAAGGCAGTGGATCTAGATGGCAACCATTCCATGGTTCTTAAAAGGGTTATGCCATGATTGATGTAAAAAAAATGTAAATCAAATATCATATAGTAGATGACAGTCTCTTTCTAAAAAAGCCAGAACCAGCCCTGTACCACATGGAAACAGAAACCTTTATTGCTCCAATTGTTCTACTAGATTGTCTTCAGGCTGACAGCTCAGGGGGCATGTCCTTTTCTCAGGTGGTGTGTCCATTCTGCTGTAGCCCCATTAAACTAGTCAATGATTAGGACAATTATTGGACAGGAGTGTTCCTAGGAATACTTGTTTCCAATAATTGCCCTGTGTGAATGTGCAGCTGATCACCCAAGAAAGAACACACACTGATGCTAAAGTATCGCTGATGTGGTCACCTAAATCTGTTTTTACGGGCAGCAGATGTGCTGCCTAGAAACAATGTTTTTCTATGGGGAGGATTGATCAGAGCAGCAATCCATTGCCCCCATACAGCAGAGGTGATTGCTGCATGTATATGCAATTCTTACCTTCTATGGCTAACAGGCAATTATCAGGAATGAATGGATCATTCCCGACAACTGCCTTCTGTGTTGGCCCGTATAAATTGACATTTAATGTATATACAGAGGTTGCTGATAGTCACTGATAAGATGGCCTCCATCTATAACTGAATAAAAAAAACACTGACATCTAAATGTATACATTACACATTATTCTAAATCAATTTTTTTAATCTAAGGGCGATTTTTGCAAATCTGACGTGTCACTTTAAGTGGTAATAAAATTGGAACTCTTTTACTTATGCAGCCATTCTGAAATTGATTTCTCATGACACATTGAACTTCATATTAGTTGTAAATTTGAGTCAATACGTTTTATCTTTATTTATAAAAAAAATCCCAAATGTACAGAAAATTTGGAAAGATTAGCAATTTGGGAAACTTACATTTCTCTGCCTTTAACACAGATAGCAACACCTCATAAAAGAGTTATTACTTAACATTCCCCATATGTATACCTTATGTTGGCATCATTTTGAAAATGTCACTTTATTTTTCTAAGACGTTAGAAAGTTTAGAATTTTAGAAACAATTTTTTACATTTTCAAGAAAATTTCCAAAACCCAGTTTTTAACCTCTTCAGGATACATGACATACCGGTACGTCATGTTGTCCTGGTACTTAAGGACACATGACGTACCAGTACGTCATGTATGGTTCCGATCACCGCCGCCCGGCGGGCGGTGATCGGAACCCGGTGCCTGCTCAAATCATTGAGCAGGCACCTAGGCTAAATGCGTCGGGGGGTCCTGTGACCCCCCCATGTCGGCGATCGCAGAAAACCTCAGGTTAATTCAGACCTGCGGTTTTCTGCGTTTCCGGGTTATTCGGGTCTCTGAGGACCCGATAACCCGGAACAGGATGGTGATCGGTGGTGTGATTTTACCCTACCAATCACCATCCTGCGATCCTGAGAGGTGATGGTGACATCACCTCTCAGGATCGCCTCTGATTGGCTGGTGGGCGGGCCGGCCGGCGGCAGATTCAAATGTTGCCAGCGCTCTTCTCCTCCTCCTTTTGTGTCCCGGAGCCGGAGGAGAGAGGAGCGCTGCCTGCACGTTGTGGATTTGTGCCAGCATCACCCCATCTGTGCCCACCAGGACCCGATCTGTGCCCCAGCACCCCCCATCTGTTTAGCAGGTACTTAGGGAAAGTATAGGAAAAGGTTGGGCTAGGCAGGGAAAATAAAGGGAAAGTTAGTTTGAAAAAGTTTGATTGCATCACCGCACAGCTGTGTGACCCTAGACCCGCCAGGGGTGCTGCCGCTTGTCCCCCCCCTGCCCCCCCAACTTTTTTGGGGTGCAGGATTTTTTTTTTTGTGTACGCTGACTGTGGCTGGCACTCTCAGCGTCCGGACGGTTGATCAGCGGTTTCGAATTTTTTTTTTAGAATTTTTTGCCCTTTTTTTTTTTTTCCTGTTATTTTTAGGGTGAGTTCGCGAACACCCGTGCCTCCACACATAAGCAGACCAAATAAAGATTTACACACACGCACATATACACGCAGACACACACTCCCCTATGGCCTGCCGGACGTTCTCGGCCGAGGAGGCATACACCCAGCTTGCCTCCGACTCCGAGAGTCCCAGTGAGGATGAGGATGACCCCACTTTACTGTTGTCATCCGCGTCCTCCTCATCATCTAGCAATGATGATGAGCCCCCAAGGCGATGGAGACGCCGCCAGGCGGAGCAAGGGGACCGCCATGTTAGGGACCCTGTGGCCCATCCTAGTACGAGCAGCTCTGGGGCTCATACTAGTTTTCCGGCCCACCAGTTAAATCCACCAGAGCACCCTGCCGGTGAACTTGTCTGGTGTACCCCAGAGCGATATGAGCCCGCGATTCCTGATTTTGTAGGCCAATCAGGAATCCAGATTTCCACAGTGGGCTACACTGAGTATGACTTTTTTTTGTAATTTTTTCAGTGATCCACTGGTAAATCTGATGGTGGAGCAGATGAACCTGTATGCCCAACAGTTCGTTGCTCAACACCCGGGCTCCTTTTTGGCTAGGCACGGTGGCTGGATGCCGGTCAGTGCAGCCGAGATGAGGACATTTTGGGGCCTCGTGCTGCATATGGGCCTGGTCAAGAAACCCAGTGTCAGGCTGTACTGGAGTGGGGACGTCCTCTACCAGACCACACTTTACAATACGACCATGACACGCTCCCGGTTTGAGACCATCCGGAAATGTCTGCATTATTCAGATAATGCAGCATCGATCACTTCGGGCCCAAATTTATGGAGGCCTATGTACCTGGAAGGGAGGTCGCGGTTGATGAGTCTCTCATTGCGTTCAAGGGGAGACTCATTTTCCGCCAGTATGTTCCCTCCAAGCGGGCGAGGTATACAAACTTTGTGAGAGTACCTCAGGGTACACTTACAAGTTTTGTGTATACGAGGGGCGAGATTCCCGTATTCAACCCCCAGAATGTCCCCCCACTCTGGGTGTTAACGTGAAACTTGTGTGGGACCTTATGCACCCACTGCTAGATAAGGGTTACCACCTTTACGTGGATAACTTTTATACTAGTATCCCCTTGTTCCAGTCCCTTGTCGCCAGATCCACGTCCGCTTGTGGGACTGTGCAGAAAAATCAACACGGCCTCCCTGCCCTCCCCCTTCAGGTACCTATCCCCAGGGGTGAGACCCGTGCCCTTACCACTGGAAACCTGTTGCCGGTCAGGTATAAGGACAAGAAGGATGTCCTTGTACTGTCCACAATTCATGGTAACGGCATCACCCCTGTCCCAGTGCGAGGTACCCCGGCAACGGTCCTCAAGCCCGATTGTATCGTTGACTACAATCGGTATATGGGAGGAGTTGATCTCTCTGATCAAGTCCTCAAGCCATATAATGCCATGCACAAAACCTGTGCATGGTACAAAAAAGTTGCGGTCTACTTGGTGCAGGTTGCCATGTACAACTCTTTTGTGCTGTCCCGGAGCGCTGGCAACACAGGGACATTCCTTCAGTTCTATGAGGCAAAATGTGAATTTCCGCTTTTTGAAACAGCTCTGACTTTCTGAGCACCTGTCACGATTCCTGAGGTTCTACAATGCCCAAACAGTAGAAAACCCCCACAAATGACCCCATTTCGGAAAGTAGACACCCTAAGGTATTCGCTGATGGGCATAGTGAGTTCATAGAACTTTTTATTTTTTGTCACAAGTTAGCGGAAAGTGATGATTTTTTTTTTCTTTTTTTTTTCTTACAAAGTCTCATATTCCACTAACTTGCGACAAAAAAATTCTAGGAACTCACCATGCCCCTCACGGAATACCTTGGGGTGTCTTCTTTCCAAAATGGGGTCACTTGTGGGGTAGTTATACTGCCCTGGCAATTTAGGGGCCCAAATGTGTGAGAAGTACCTTGCAATCGAAATCTGTAAAAAATGACCGGTGAAATCCGAAAGGTGCTCTTTGGAATATGTGCCCCTTTGCCCACCTTGGCTGCAAAAAAGTGTCACACATCTGGTATCGCCGTACTCAGGAGAAGTTGGGGAATGTGTTTTGGGGTGTCATTTTACATATAACCATACTGGGTGAGAGTAATATCTTGGCAAAAGACAACTTTTCCAATTTTTTTATACAAAGTTGGCATTTGACCAAGATATTTTTCTCACCCAGCATGGGTATATGTAAAATGACACCCCAAAACACATTCCCCAACTTCTCCTGAGTACGGCGATACCAGATGTGTCACACTCTTTTGCAGCCTAGATGCGCAAAGGTGCCCAAATTCCTTTTAGGAGGGCATTTTTAGACATTTGGATCCCAGACTTCTTCTCACACTTTCGGGCCCCTAAAAAGCCAGGGCAGTATAAATACCCCACATGTGACCCCACTTTGGAAAGAAGACACCCCAAGGTATTTAATGAGGGGCCTGGCGAGTTCATAGAATTTTTTTTTTTGCATAATTTAGCGGAAATTGATTTTTTTTAGTTTTTTTCTCACAAAGTCTCACTTTCCGCTAACTTAGGACAAACATTTCAATCTTTCATGGACTCAATATGCCCCTCACGGAATACCTTGGGGTGTCTTCTTTCTGAAATGGGGTCACATGTGGGGTATTTATACTGCCCTGGCTTTTTAGGGGCCCTAAAGCGTGAGAAGAAGTCTGGAATATAAATGTCTAAAAATGTTTACGCATTTGGATTCCGTGAGGGGTATGGTGAGTTCATGTGAGATTTTATTTTTTGACACAAGTTAGTGGAATATGAGACTTTGTAAGAAAAAACAAACAAAAAAAAATATATATATTTCCGCTAACTTGGGCCAAAAAAAATGTCTGAATGGAGCCTTACAGGGGGGGTGATCAATGACAGGGGGGTGATCAATGACAGGGGGGGTGATCACCCATATAGACTCCCTGATCACCCGCCTGTCATTGATCACCCCCCTGTAAGGCTCCATTCAGACGTCCGCATGTGTTTTGCGGATCCGATCCATGGATCCATGGATCTGTAAAAATCATTCGGACGTCTGAATGGAGCCTTACAGGGGGGTGATCAATGACAGGGGGTGATCAGGGAGTGTATATGGGTGATCACCCCCCTGTCATTGATCACCCCCCTGTAAGGCTCCATTCAGACGTCCGTATGATTTTTACGGATCCATGGATACATGGATCGGATCCACAAAACACATGCGGACGTCTGAATGGAGCCTTACAGGGGGGTGATCAATGACAGGGGGTGATCAGGGAGTGTATATGGGTGATCACACCCCTGTCATTGATCACCCCCCTGTAAGGCTCCATTCAGACGTCCGTATGATTTTTACGGATCCATGGATACATGGATCGGATCCACAAAACACATGCGGACGTCTGAATGGAGCCTTACAGGGGGGTGATCAATGACAGGGGGTGATCAGGGAGTGTATATGGGTGATCACCCCCCTGTCATTGATCACCCCCCCTGGTAAGGCTCCATTCAGACGTCCGCATGTGTTTTGCGGATCCATGGATACATGGATCAGATCCGCAAAACACATGCGGACGTCTGAATGGAGCCTTACAGGGGGGTGATCAATGACAGGGGGTGATCAGGGAGTGTATATGGGTGATCACCCCTCTGTCATTGATCACCCCCCTGTAAGGCTCCATTCAGACGTCCAAATGATTTTTACGGATCCATGGATACATGGATCGGATCCGCAAAACACATGCGGACATCTGATTGGAGCCTTACAGGGGGGTGATCAATGACAGGGGGGTGATCAATGACAGGGGGTGATCAGGGAATCTATATGGGTGATCACCTGCCTGTCATTGATCACCCCCCTGTAAGGCTCCATTCAGACGTCCGTATGTGTTTTGCGGATCCGATCCATGTATCCGTGCATCCGTAAAAATCATACGGACGTCTGAACGGAGCCTGACAGGGGTGTGATCAATGACAGGGGGGTGATCAATGATAGGGGGGTGATCAGGGAGTCTATATGGGGTGATCATGGGTTCATAAGGGGTTAATAAGTGACAGGGGGGGGTGTAGTGTAGTGTAGTGTTTGGTGCTACTTTACACATCTACCTGTGTCCTCTGGTGGTCGATCCAAACAAAAGCGACCACCAGAGGACCAGGTATCAGGTATATTAGACGCTGTTATCAAAACAGCGTCTAATATACCTTTTAGGGGTTAAAAAAATCATATCTCCAGCCTGCCAGCGAGCGATCGCCGCTGGCAGGCTGGAGATCCACTCGCTTACCTTCCGTTCCTGTGAGCGCGCGCGCCTGCGTGCGCGCGTTCACAGGAAATCCCGGGTATCGCGGGAGGACGCGTATATGCATCCACCCAGAAGAGCAGGGCCGCCGGCAGGACGCAATCCTGCGTACGGCGGTCCCGGAGTGGTTAAAGGGTGGGATGAGCATTTTGACCCCACAGGTGTTCTATAAAAAAATAATGAGCAGGGGACTGTGCAAAATTAAAATTGCTATTTTTTCAGAAATATGGCATTTCAGTGGCTAATATGTTGTGCCCAGCTTTTGCCATCTAAAACACACCACACCCTTTAAACTGTTAAGTGGTTTCTACTGGGTACTAAAATGTGCATAGAAACTACTATTGGGTATGCTGCAGTGTTCAGAACTCTTGCAGTTCAGATTTTGATGGATTAGTTTATGGGTGCCTTGTTGCTATTGAACAGCAATTTTTGGTGTGAGGGCTAATTTTTGTGAGGTGAGTAGCCATCATCATTGGTTCTAGTTTTCGGTACATACAACTTTTTTGTCATTTTTTTAACTACTTTCTGGGTTTACTTATTGTGACACACTCCTTGTGGAAAAAAATTATGTTATCTTTATTCTGCTGGTCTGTACGATTACAGAGATACCAATTTTATATCGTTTTTTTCAACGTTTTATCACTTTTACACAAAGCATTTGGGGGCTTGTTTTTTGGGGTACATAGTACTTTTTGATTGCTTGATATTATTCTTTTTGTGAGGCATGGCGACCAAACATACAGTAGCAGTTTTGGCACAGTTTTTATTTTTTACGATGTTTGCCTGATGGGGTAGAGCATGTGATATTTTTTAGAGCCGGTAATTATGGATGCGGGAAAAAACAAACAAATATGTATTCTTTTCTTTTTTACAATTTTAAATGAGTTGATTATGGGAAAGGGACACTTTTTTTACTTGAAACTTTTATTTTGTAAAACATTTTATTTCCCCAATTTTTACTGTAATAATTTTGGCCCACTATCAAATTATAATTTTAGGGGTCTGATCCCCTAAACAATGCATTACAATACATGATGTATTGTAATGCATTAAACTGTCAGTATTACACTGACAGCGTGCCTATGAGACCCAGCCCGGAGCTGGGCTTCCATTGCTGGCAGACCCAGAGGCCTGTGTAAGACATCGGGTTGCCTTAGCAGCCATCAGCCCCCTGTCATTTCAGCACAATGGGCCGATAGTGTGAGAGAGGGAGCAAACCCCATGGAATACAAGGGGCCAATACATAGCCATCTGTGATTTCCCAGTACTAGCAGTGAAACCATGGTAAGTAGAGGTAATCTGCATGCAATTACAGTGGCTTAGCTGCACTGTGTATGGGCACCCTAAAATGTTGCACCAGCTTTATTACTTCATGGGGAACAAAAATACTTACTAAGGCCTCTTTCACACGAGCAAATTTTCCACGCGGGAGCAATGCATGATGCGAACGCATAGCACCCGCAATGAATCTTGACTCATTCATTTCAATGGGTCTGTGTACATGAGCGTTGTTTTTCACAAATCACTTCTGCGTTGCGTGAAAATCGCTGCATGTTCTATATTCAGCGTTTTTCATGCAGCCCTGGGGCTGCGTGAAAAACGCATTGCATACGCAAGCAAGTGCAGGTGCGATGGGTTTTTCACTGATGGTTGCTAAGAGATGTTGTTTGTAAACCTTCAGTTTTTTATCACACGTGTGAAAAATGCATCAAAAGCTGAACACGAAAAAAACGTGAAAAAAACTGAACAACTCAACGCAATCGCAGACAAAACTCTATTGAACTTGTTTGCAAAATGGTGCGAGTTTCCCTGAACACGTCCGGACCTAATCCGTCACACTCGTGTGAAAGAAACCTAACAAATGTGTCACAAGGGCAGATTAAAATATTTTTTTAAGGATGAGCAGATTAAATAGACTTGTACTTTTTCATCAGTATGTTGCTACCAGATGCAATTGCTTACAGATTTAGCTCCTAAAGAATGTATGGTACCCCACTACTCACTCCGATTAAAAAAAAAGTACAGCAAATGCATTTTAACCCTTTCTATCCCAGAGGTTTTTTTGTTTTGGCGTTTTCATTTTGCGCTCCTGGCCTTCCCAGAGCCATAACTTTATTTGTCTAGCCATATGTGGGCTTGTTTTTTGCAAGACAAGTGGTACTTTCCAACACCACCATTTAATATTGCATATGATGTAGTGGGAAGCAGGAAAAGAATTCCAAATATGGTAAAATTGCAAAAATATATAAATTCCACCACAGTTTTACGGGTTTCTTATTTACGACGTTCAATGTGCAATAAAACTGACCAGTTAATTTTTTTTTAAAGGTCAGTACGAATCCGATGATACCTTATATGTATAGTTTTTCTTGCGTTTTGATAGTGATAAAATAATAAAAATGTGGGGGGAAAAATCAAGGCGATCTCTGTAAGACGGGAACCTAACACTAAGTTCAACCTGTTAAGTGCCATACAGCAACCATGAAGTTCAGGGGGTATAGGTTCCGCCTGCATGCTGGACTACAAGTACCAACATGCATGCTGAGCAAACTATGCTTTATACTCATGCTAATTAAAATCAGCCAATGAGGCAAACAGGCCGACCAGGAGTGCACGACCAAACAAGAGAGTCAGCCACGCCTCCAGCACAAACGCAAAGAAAAAAAGGGGGTCAGTCAGCACATCCCAGTGCGCAGGCGCATGTCGCCATAGCTGAAAACACAACATAGAACATAACATACTGTACAATGCAACATGGCACTTAACAGGTTGAACTTAGTGTTAGGTTCTCGTCTTACAGAGATCGCCTTGACGTGCGGCAGACGGGCTTAAATAATTTTGTACAAAATGATTTGCCAAGCATCTCTAATTTATAATCATAGCATAAGCAATATAATTCATTCTTGTACTTTATTTGGGTTGCAGAGTGCTGTTGCATTGTATGTTATGTTACATCTCCAGTATAACGTTAGCGAATCCTAAATATCAGGGACATTCAGTGTAATTTTTTTCGCCGCTGGTGATGGCTACATTACCTGCGCTACATCTCCAGTATAACGTTAGCGCATCCTAAATATCAGTGACATTAAGTGTAATTTTTTTCGCCGCTGGTGACATCGACATTACCTGCGCTACATCTCCTGTATAACGGTAGCGCAGTGACATTCAGTGTAATTTTGTCGCTGCTGGTGGCAGTGACATTATGTCATGGATGATGTTGCAGATAGCTGGAACTTATGAATAAACGCCCGACTGGCTTGATCCCAAACTAAGGAGCATATAGGTGAGCCCTATAAAACCCTAAGAGCTCTCCCTGACTGCTATGCCCATGCAATGGTCTCAATGGTAGACGATTGCATGCCCACGTACCTAAGACTGTGTGACACCTGAAAACCCTATAATAGTGAGGGGACACGACCACCGGCTCCCTGCACTTAATACGGACGAAGTCAGGGTCACCTAGAATCAAGCCAGCAAGGAAACACAATACATGAAAAGACTTATCTGAGTAAACAGCAGCAGCCTCCAGCAGTGAACACTTCATTCAGGAAGTAGTATAAACTGCAAAGTTAGGCAGTATGGGAGGGAATATAAAGGGAGACTAATAGTCTAAATAGGTGACCCCTGGGAGAAGGAAAGGAGATGACAAAGTGAAACCAAAACAAAGAACATCATGCAAGAGGTAGAGAAGAACGTCTGCCAGACCTTCTCACAGAACTGGCGGTGACACATTACCTGCGCTACAGCTCCAGTATAATGTTAGCGCATCCAAAATATCAGTGACATTCAGTCAAATTTTTTCGCTGCTGGTGGCAGCGACATTACCTGTGCTACATCTCCTGTATAACGTTTGCCCATCCTAAATATCAGTGACATTTGGTCTAATTTATTTGCGCATACACTTACAAAACCTGCGCTACTGTACGTGTGACATACTTGCAAGCATATATACCATTTAATATGCGGAAGGCAAGCAGTAACAGACGGGGAAGTGGCCGTGCTGCTGATGGTGCACACAGAGGCCGTGGCCCTGTGTGCGGTGAAACTGTGCCTGCTGCCAGAGCCCAAGAAACACACTCATCACGATACCTAGCTTCATGTCCCAGTTTGCAGGGCGGCGGAGGACACCACACTCGATGTCACACCAGTGTGACCAGGTGGTCGGTTGGATTGTAGCAGATAATGCTTCCAGTCGGTTAAGCGCCACCTTGTCTTCCACAAAGTCCAGGACTGGCAATTAGTGTCTCAAGAGGTTGATGATGAGGATGAGACACAGTTGTCAATAAATGAGGTTGCTGTTAGGTCAATAAGTCAGGGGGATGACCAGAATGAGGAAGTGGAAGAGGAGGTGGTGGACGATGAAATCACTGACCTAACCTGGGAAGGTGGCAAGCCAAGCGAGGACAGCAGTACAGAGGTGGAGGGATCCGCAGCACCGCAACAGGCTGGAAGAGGCAGTTTGGTGGCAAAAGGGAGAAGGCGGGCCACACCAAACAGGCCCGCAACTGTTCCCCGGAGCACCCCCTTGCGGAAATATACCTTGCCAAGGGTAAGTGTTCCACAGTCTGGCGCTTTTTTGATGAAAGTGCGGACGATAAAAGAATTGTCATTTGAAACCTGTGCCAAAATGAGCAGCAACTACCCACAACCACCAACATGATCCACCACGTGGCATCAAAGCACCCTAATAGGTGGGCTCAATGCCGGGGTCCACAATCAGTGTCTGCGGGCCACAACACTGCCTCCTCTTCCCCTGTTTTACATGCTGGCCAATCCCCTGTCCAAGACGCAGGCCAGAATGCCTCCCGCCCTACACCTGGACTTTCGCAAGCAGAATCAGCTAGCACATCCACTTCTGTGTACCAGTGCAGCGTACAGATGTCTATACCCCAGGCCTTTGAATGAAAGCGCAGATACCCAGCCACCCACCCAAAGGCCATAGCACTAAATGCGCACCTTTCCAAATTTCTGGCCCTGGAAATGCTGCCATTTAGAGTTGTGGACACTAAGGCTTTCCGCAGCCTGATGTCGGCGGCTGTCACTCGTTACTCAGTCCCCAGCCGCCACTATTTTGCCCGGTGTGCAGTCCTCGCCTTACACCAGCATGTGTCCCATAACATCACCCGTGCCCTGACCAATGCAGTTATTGGGAAGGTCCACTTAACGACTGTGTCACGAGGGTGTCAAGAGCCACGCCTGACTCCGTTGTACCCGGGGTCAGGAGGTCGCAGCGGTTGGCTGCACGCTCTATGTCAGATAGGGAAGTTTCCTTATTGTAGCTTTCTGGGTTTGCTTTACAAACCCTTTTGGCTCACTCAGGGATCCGTAGCTCCTTCTCTCAGCTGTTCCTTGTCCAGCACTCCCAATCCTCCTTATATTCCCCTCTCACACTTCTCTGGTTGCCAGATATAGAGCATCCTGCCTGGACATCTATTCTGACCCACTGGAGCTGTGTTGCTTCGTTCTCTGAGTGTTGCCTTAGAACGCTACCCTCCGGATCCCTGTTGGACCTTTGTGGACAATTGTTGCCGTCCACCTGGGTGTTTGTGTTTGTCTGTGTTTGTCTGTCCTCTCCCTGGTGTTTCCCTCTTAGTGCAGTGGTGAGGACTAGCGATCCCACCGGCCCGTTCATTATCTAGGGCTCATTTCAGGGAAAGCCAGGGTTTAGGCACGTGATCGCCGCACGGGTGAGGAACCCGTCTAGGGACGTCAGGGCAGGCAGGTGCCAGCTGCAAGGTGAGTTAGGGGTCACCACCTTTCCCTCTTCCTTGGGCAGGGCTTTCCCTGTTTTCCTCCCTGTGCGTGTTGCCGGTCATTACATTATATCTGGCCCTTATTTTTGTGTAGGTAAAAAAAAAAAAGCCCAGCGGTTGCTACTGGTAACCAGGTTGTTGCGGAACCCAAGGTCCCTCTCCCTGACAGATTTTCTGGGGGAAGGGACAAGTTTTTGACGTTCCGTGAGGCCTGTAAACTATACTTTAAACTGCGTCCTTACTCCTCTGGTAATGAAGAACAGCGGGTGGGTGTTGTTATTTCCCTGCTGCAGGGGGACCCGCAGTCCTGGGCGTTCTCTTTACCTACTGATTCCCAGGCTCTTCGGTCAGTGGATGAGTTTTTCGTGGCCTTGGGTCTCATATATGACGACCCTGACCGAGTCGCACTGGCTGAATCAAAATTACGGAGACTCCTACAAGGAGAGCGGCCGGTAGAGGAGTATTGCTCTGACTTCCGTAGGTGGGCTACGGATACCCAATGGAACGACCCGGCTCTCAGGAGTCAGTTCTGCTCTGGGTTATCCGAAAGGGTTAAGGATGCGCTTGCATTGTATGAGACCCCCTTTTCCCTTGATGCAGTTATGTCCCTTTCTATCCGTATAGATAGACGCCTTAGGGACAGGTTGAAAAAACCGGAGCCATTGGTAACCCCTCCCAAGCAGCAGTTAGTCTGTACGGACATAGACGAGCCTATGCAGCTAGGAGGAACTACTCGTCAGGTCCGTCCTCCTGAGGTTCGCCGTAGGCGTGGGGGTTGTTTTTTTTGTGGGGAGAGGGGTCATTTCATTAACGCCTGTCCTTCTTTCCTCAGAAACAAAAAAACCGTCGGAAAACTACTAACCCCAGGCTGTGTGGAGGATGTCAGCCGGGGGGTATACGTTTCCTCCATACGTACATCACAATTTGTGTTGCCAGCGGTTATTGTTTTTGGTGATAAGACAGAGACTGTTTCTTTCTTTCTAGACAGTGGAGCAGGGGTAAATTTGATAGATGCCCATTTTGCCCGCACTATGGGTTTGTCTCTCTGTACGTTACAGAGACCTATTCCCATATTTGCTATAGATTCTGCTCCTCTGTCTCAGAGAAACCTCACCCACATCGTTCATAATTTACACCTTCGGGTAGGGGACCACCATAACGAGATGCTCTCATGTTATGTTCTGGAGGGGCTTCCCACTCCGGTGGTGCTGGGCCTTCCCTGGTTGGTAGCGCACAATCCAGTGGTGGATTGGCAGGCCAGGGAGATATTGGAGTGGAGTGAGCCGTGCAGAGAAAATTGCTTAAATAGCAATTGCTTAGTCGCCTCCATAACTACCCTACCTACATTTGTTTCGGACTTTGAGGACGTTTTTTCTGAAAAGGGTTGTCAGAAGTTACCACCTCATCGTCCTTATGATTGCCCGGTTAACCTTATTCCCGGCGCAAAATTACCCAAGACCAGGTTATATAATCTTTCAGGTCCAGAGAGACAAGCCATGAAGGATTATATCTCCGAGAGTTTGGCTAAGGGACACATCAGACCCTCTTTTCACCCGTGGCTGCAGGGTTTTTCTTTGTTAAAAAGAAAGATGGGGGCCTGCGTCCTTGCCTAGATTTTCGTGAATTAAATCGGATAACCATCCGAGACCCATACCCTCTTCCTCTCATTCCTGACCTGTTTAACCAGATTGCGGGTGCTAGGTGGTTCTCCAAACTCGATCTTAGGGGGGCCTACAATCTGATTCGTATTAAAGAGGGGGATGAGTGGAAAACAGCTTTTAACACCCCTGAGGGGCATTATGAAAATCTAGTTATGCCTTTCGGCCTGACCAATGCTCCTGCCCTCTTTCAACATTTCGTTAATGACATTTTTAGTCATCTAATCGGCAGGTTTGTGGTAATATACCTAGATGATATCTTAATTTATTCGTCTGATCTGAAAACACATGAGGAGCATGTCAGACAAGTACTACAGGTCCTACGGACGAATGAATTATATGCTAAAATTGAAAAATGTGTTTTTGCCGTTCAGGAGATACAATTCCTAGGTTATTATTTATCTGCGTCAGGTTTCCGTATGGATCCTAGGAAGGTCCAGGCAATTTTGGATTGGGATCTTCCTGAGAACCTCAAAGCACTACAACGGTTCTTGGGCTTCGCGAATTTCTATAGGAAATTCATTAAAAATTATTCGGTGATCGTAAAACCCCTTACTGACATGACTAGGAAGGGGACTGATTTTTCTAAATGGTCTGACGCCGCTAAAGTTGCTTTTTCCTCTCTAAAAGAGAGGTTTACCTCAGCACCTGTACTAGTCCAACCTGATGTCTCTCAGCCTTTTATTGTTGAAGTCGATGCATCAGAGGTGGGAGTGGGGGCTGTGCTGTCTCAGGGTCCGTCTCCTGGCAAATGGCGTCCTTGTGCTTTCTTTTCTAAAAAACTATCTGCAGCAGAACAGAACTACGATATTGGCAATAGGGAACTGTTAGCTATTAAACTTGCGTTTGAGGAGTGGCGTCACTTTTTAGAGGGGGCAGTCCACCCCGTCACTGTGTTTACGGACCACAAAAATCTGCTGTACCTCGAATCAGCTAAGCGTCTCACCCCTAGACAGGCTAGGTGGTCGCTATTTTTTTACCAGGTTTAACTTTGTGATTACCTATCGTCCTGGGGTAAAGAATACCAAGGCTGATGCACTATCTCGTTGTTTCCCTGGAGGGGGTAATGTGAGTGATCCGGTACCCATTCTACAAAGAGGAGTAGTTGTCTCTGCGGTACACTCTGCTTTGGAGGGGAAGGTGTTAGAGGCCCAGGGGGACGCCCCGGTCTCTTGCCCCTCAGAGAAATTGTTTGTACCGTTGAACCTACGTCTCGAATTATTAAAGGAACATCATAATTCGGCACTTGCTGGGCACCCGGGTAGTAAAGCAACCTTAGAGCTATTGTCTCGTCGTTTTTGGTGGCCAAGGTTGCGTCAGGATGTATTGGATTTTGTGTCTTCTTGTTCTACCTGTGCGCGCGCAAAAGTTTCACATACACGTCCTGCAGGGTCTCTATTACCACTCGTCATTCCCAATAGACCATGGACACATCTGTCTATGGATTTTATCACTGACTTACCTTTGTCTGCGGGTAAAACAGTGATTTTGGTAGTAGTGGACAGGTTTAGCAAAATGGCACACTTTATTGCGTTACCCGCACTACCTAATGCTAAAACTCTTGCTCAGGTATTCGTCAGTGAGATCGTGAAGCTTCACGGGGTCCCCTCCGATGTTGTTTCGGATCGGGGAACCCAGTTTATTTCAAAATTTTGGAAAGCTTTTTGTTCCCGTTTGGGGGTTCACTTGTCCTTTTCCTCAGCTTTCCATCCTCAGTCGAATGGACAGACTGAGCGTACCAACCAAAACCTGGAGACATATCTAAGATGTTTTGTGTCTGAAAACCAAGAGTTGTGGTCGTCATATTTACTGTTAGCGGAGTTTGCCATAAATAATCGCCGTCAGGAATCCACTGGCAAGTCACCTTTTCTTGGTGCATATGGTTTTCATCCCCAATTCTGTACTTTCAAAGAGGGGGGGTCTTCTGGGGTTCCCGAAGAGGAACGGTTTTCGTCATCTCTTTCATCAGTATGGCAGAAGGTGCAAGCTAACTTGAAAAATATGGGAGGTAAATACAAATGCATGGCTGATAAGAGACGGTCGCCAGGTCCGGACCTAGGAGTGAATGACTATGTGTGGTTGTCTACTAGGAATATCAAGTTGAAGGTTCCCTCTTGGAAACTGGGTCCTAGGTTTATTGGCCCTTACAAGATTGTAGCCATCATCAACCCCGTGGCTTTTCGCCTGGAGTTACCTCAGACTTTTAAAATCCATAATGTCTTTCATAAGTCGTTACTCAAAAAATATGTTCCACCTCTAGAACCGTCACCGCTGCCACACCCTCCTGTTGTCGTGGATGGTAGTTTGGAATTTCAGATATCCAAAATTGTTAATTCTCGCCGGGTCCGCCGCTCTCTCCAATATCTGGTGCACTGGAGAGGTTACGGTCCCGAGGAAAGAATGTGGGTTCCTGCGTCTGAGGTAAACGCCGACAGGCTAGTCCGGATTTTTCATGCCTCTCATCCTGAGAGACCTGGTCCTGAGTGTCCGGAGGCCCCTCGTAGAGAGGGGGGTACTGTCACGAGGGTGTCAAGAGCCACGCCTGACTCCGTTGTACCCGGGGTCAGGAGGTCGCAGCGGTTGGCTGCACGCTCTATGTCAGATAGGGAAGTTTCCTTATTGTAGCTTTCTGGGTTTGCTTTACAAACCCTTTTGGCTCACTCAGGGATCCGTAGCTCCTTCTCTCAGCTGTTCCTTGTCCAGCACTCCCAATCCTCCTTATATTCCCCTCTCACACTTCTCTGGTTGCCAGATATAGAGCTTCCTGCCTGGACATCTATTCTGACCCACTGGAGCTGTGTTGCTGCGTTCTCTGAGTGTTGCCTTAGAACGCTACCCTCCGGATCCCTGTTGGACCTTTGTGGACAATTGTTGCCGTCCACCTGGGTGTTTGTGTTTGTCTGTGTTTGTCTGTCCTCTCCCTGGTGTTTCCCTCTTAGTGCAGTGGTGAGGACTAGCGATCCCACCGGCCCGTTCATTATCTAGGGCTCATTTCTGGGAAAGCCAGGGTTTAGGCACGTGATCGCCGCACGGGTGAGGAACCCGTCTAGGGACGTCAGGGCAGGCAGGTGCCAGCTGCAAGGTGAGTTAGGGTCACCACCTTTCCCTCTCCCTTGGGCAGGGCTTTCCCTGTTTTCCTCCCTGTGCGTGTTGCCGGTCATTACAGACTGACACATGGACAAGTGCTTGAGGCCAGGGACACTACATTTCCCTGACGGCACACTGGGTAAACGTTGTGAAGGCCGGGAGCGAGTCGTACCCTGGGATGGCACAGGTGCTACCGACACCAAGGATTGTGGGCCATACTTCCATCAGGATTTCCGTCACCACCTACATTAGTGGCTGCAACCCCCCACCCCCCTTCTCCTCCTCTACCTCCTCCTCCACTTCCACCTCTGAATTGTCATCTTTTAGCACCAGTCATCCATCAGTCAGTAGCTGGAAGCAGTGTAGCACTGCAGTGGGGAAGCAGCAACAGGCCGTGCTGAAACTTATTTGCTTAGATGACAAACAGCACACCGACGCAAAGCTGTGGCAGGGTATAAGGGACCAGAATGAACTGTGGCTCTCGCCACTCAACCTACAACCAGGCATGGTTAATGGCCGTAACTTGGTGGCGGCTTTGGTGCTCAGCAAGCTCACACATATACCATGCCTAGTCCACGTGTTAAACTTAGTGTTTCAGCGGTTTCTCAAAACTTACCACAATTTGCCTGAGCTATTGGTGAAGGCGTGTGTGCCCATTTCCGAAGGTCATCTACAGCTGCCACCAGTCTGGCAGTGCTGCAGCAGCACTTGCAATTGCCAGCTCAGCGACTGTTGTGCAACGTGAGAACTTGCTGGAACTCCACGTTCCACATGTTGGCCAGGCTTTGTGAGCAGCAGAAGGCAGTAGTGGAATACCAGCTGCAACATGGTCGTCGCCTTTCCAGTCAGCTGCCGCTCTTCATAAGAGACGAGTGGGTATGGATGTCTGACCTCTGTGAGGTTTTACGCAACTTTGAGGAATCAACACAGATAGTGAGCGGCGATGCCGCTATTATCAGTGTAACCATCCCACATTTGTGTCTACTGAAACGCTCGCTGCTCACAATGAAGACGGACACTTTGCATGTGGAAAAGGTGGAAATGGGGTAAGACAGTACACAGAGTGATAGCCAGACCACCCTCATTGAGGAGGATGAGGACCAGGAGACAGTTGCCTCCGCTACAGAGGGTAGTACCCATAGCAGGTTTATTCCATTGGTTCAGCGTGGATGGGCAGAAGAGGATGAGGAGATTGAGATTCATCCTCCTGATGAGGACAGCGAAATCTTGTCTGTTGGGACTCTGCCACACATGGCTGACTTTATGTTATGCTGGAGAAGTAGTAAGAGATGTCCAGCACCGAGATAAATAAAAATCTTCAGTCTTTATTTAATACATTTAAAAGAATACAGTTTCTTCACATAGATGATGGTAACGCTACCGACGCGATCTTTACAATCTTAATCATGGTATAGGGTAAATGCAAGTATGATGCTCCTACAGTATATACCTGGGAAGCAAAAAACTGCACCAACCAGTTTAGTATTTTCATTAACACACAGGTGATTATAATGTCAGTTACTCCTTGCATTTAACCCTTTACTGCTCACTTGAACTTGTTAGAACACAATAAAATACAATACATATAACTAAATAACGAAATTTCTAAAGAAATCCTCCAATACCCCAATCCCATATAATTCTTGTTGTAATAAAGTGAATGTACATATAACCTCAGTATGAGAGGGGAATAAATCCCCACATGGAGGGGTATCACATAAGCTAACGTAATTTTAAAAACTAGCACCGTTCCTATCAATACTGATTGAACATACTATCCTTGGATATTGTTCACACTAGCAATGGTGTTGGACATCTCGTACTACTTCTCTGGAATTGTACGGACTGGACTGGGTCCTTGCACGAGACATCATATGTGGAGGTGCTGGTTTACTTTTCTAATCGCTTTATGTTATGCTGCCTTTCCTGTGACCCTCGCATTGTACCCATTTTGGCCAACACCGATTACTGGTTGTTTACCCTTTTCGACCACTGCTACAAAGAGAATTTTTCATATCTCATTCCTGTGGTGGAGAGGAATAGCAAAATGGTGCAATACCAGAAGGTCCTTGTGGAAAAATTGCTCCAAAATTTCCAGCTGACAAGGCTGGCGGCAGAGTACGTAGTTCCTTGGGCAACTGAGGAGGGGAGAGGAGGGGAACACACAGCAGTTCCAACAGAGGCAGGGCAACACTCTCCAAGGCCTGGGACAGTTTCATGACACCCAGCCAGCACCCTCACCCTGATGCTCGGCCTACTGTCACAAGGAGGGAAAAATCTTGGAAGATGGTGAAGGAGTACGTAGCAGACCGTGTCTGCTTCCTCAATGATCCCTCTGTGCCTTACAACTATTGGGTGTCCAAGATGGACACGTGGCACGAACTGGTCCTCTACGCCTTGGAGGTGCTGGCCTGCCCTGCCGCCAGCGTTTTGTCAGAGCGGGTATTTAATGCTGCTGGGGGCATAATAACTGAAAAGTGCATCCGCCTGTCAACTGAAAATGCTGACTGGTTGACTCTTATAAAAATGAACAAGGCCTGGATTGCCCTTGACTTCTCTACTCCACCAAAGGAAAGCAGATGAACTTAAAGGCACGTTAAATGTGGCTTCTATGGTGTATTGAATACACTGTATTTCCATGCACCCCTTCCACCACAAAAAAGGGTATATGGTTCAATCTTCCTTTTCTCGTCCTCCTCCATCATATCAACATGCTTATTAGGCTGCCCTCGTTCATAATGTTTTAGAGGGTCAGCCCAGCAGCAGGCCCTCAACCATAATTTTTTAGATGGTCAGCTCAGCAGCAGGCCCTCGCCCATAATTTTTCCCATGGTCAGATGAGTACCAGGTACTCACCCCTAATGTTTTAGAGAGTCAGCTCGGCAGCAGACCCTCACCCCTAATGTTTTAGATGGTCAGCTCAGCAGCAGGGCCTTGCCCATAATTATTTCCATAGTCAGATCAGCAGCAGGCCCCCACCCCTAATGTTTTACAAGGTCATATCAGCAGCAGACCCTCACCCCTAATTTTTTAGATGGTCAGATTAGCAGCAGACCCTCACCCCTAATGTTTTAGAAGGTCAGATCAGCAGCAGACCCTCACCCCTAATTTTTTAGACGGTCAGATCAGTAGAAGGCCCTCGCCCCTAATGTTTTAGAGGGTCACCAGCGCAATCCCTTGATCCTAATGTTTTTGAGGGTCACCATCAGGCCATCAATCATAATTTTTCTATTTTGTGTATGACGCCCTCCTTTATGTGTACTAAAGGGTGTATTGGAGTGTCGGTTCCTTGTAATCTTTGGCAGCCCTTTCACTTAGTGCATAGGCTTTATGAGTGTAGGAGTCCCACTACCTGAACAATTGTACCACAATGTGAATGAGGCCCTCCTTTACGTGATATACCGGTTGTATTGGAGTGCCTCTTTGTAATTTTTGGCAGCACTTGCACTTTTTTTACAAGTAAATATATAGGAAAGAATGTTTCCTAACAATTTTTCCTCTAAAATCTATTTTATCTTCGGTTTTGTGCGTATTATTGTCAGTCTGTAAAAGTAGGGTACTACTTGGACAACATCGTTCCCAGCAGCGACCTGGGAGTCCAAGATGCATCCAGACATCCTCCCCATGCTGTTCCTGAACCATTTCAGTGGTGTTTCCATCAATTTCTGACCTTTTCATGTGAACCAGACACCCTCCCCTCTTCAGAGCAAGGGGGTGCCTGGTTTAATGCTCGGGTTTTCCCATTGACTTCCATTGTGCTCGGGTGCTCAGTAGAGCACCCGAGTATCCCGAGGTGTTCTACTGGAGCACCCGAGCACTTCAGTGCTCGATCAACACTATTCAGTAACTTAATTAAAGTCCCTCTTTAAAGAGGACCTGTCACCACTCCTGACATGCCTGCTTTGATAGCTACATGCATCTCTCATGTAATAACAATTCTGGCGCATCTATTCTTGTGGCTCTATGGTATGCCATTCTTTTATTATTTCTACTAGAAGTTATGAATAAATTGCTAGCAGTCTGCTGGAAGGGTACAGGGGGTGGTAACCAGCTGGGGGAGGGGGGGGGGCCCGGCACAATCTAACAATGGCAGCACTAATTGGATACAGTCAGACTGTGCAGTGACACCCCCCCAACTGGTTAACACCCCTCTGTACCCTTACTGCAAGCAAATCATTCATAACTTCTAGTAGAAATAATAAAGGAATGGCACAACATAGGGCCATAAGAATAGATTCTCCAGAATTATTATTACATAGAGAATGCATGAAGCTATTAAAACAGGCATGTTAGGAGTGGTGAAAGGTCCTCTTTAAAAGCATTATAACCCTGGGGTTACAACACCACATGTGGTCAGAACACTACCTATCTTTGTTTGTTTTTTATATTTTTTTTTGTTGAGTTTTATACATATACAGTACATAACATGTTGGACTAGCTTCTCTTTTAGGAAAGTTGCAATGATAAAGACTATACCAATCAAGAAAAAGCCGCCCCCCCTCCCTCTATAGGCCCATATCCCATCCCATATCCCATTGGTCCAAACATTATCCTTCATGTTATCTCTCCCACTACTACCCTTCAAGGGTAATGATACGTTACAGCTAACACTGCCTATCTGTGGCACTCAATGGTCGCATATTTAGTGGATAGGAGTTACTGGCTGCCATGAGTGGGCAGGGTTTTGTTTGCATGTGGCAGCCCCCGGATGTAAACACAGCCTAAACATTTGAAATATACAGTACCTCATTCTTTCTTACGTCCCAACTTTGTCCAGAAATGGATGAGCAAAATGATTTTCACAGTCACAAGTTAATTTACCCATAATTTTCCACACAAACGGTGGTTATAAACACACATTCCACAATCATTTTCTCCGAACAATACAAACAGAACAACTATTGCTGTCCTGAGAAGACTAACTTTCTTTGTGATGGAAAGCAGAAGAAATGATAAAATTACCAATAGTTATTGTGACAATGAGCAGTGATCTGCTAGCAAGACATCTTTACAATCCCCCCCCCCCCCCCACGCTGAATGAATAGAATTGCATAATACATGAATAGCCAGTTTATGGAATATAAGTATTCCCACACTGATTATAGTCCATTAAGTATACAATGTAGTCACTTATCTCAAAGTACTGTAGTCACAGCTATACAACTTTTCCCAAATGTATTCACAAATAATGTCACTGGAATCTTTGCCATATGAAACTTGCAAGTTATTTGTTTCATTCTGGTTACTGCAGGTACTTGAAGACATGGGTGTAGGAACCCCCAAAAATCTGGGGGGGGGGGGGGGGGCAGCATTTTTGCTCGCCGGGTATATTCTTATTCAGTAAACTGCGAGTTGTTTATATCGTTAAATTTTAAGTGTGTGTGTGTGAAAAATATCACAACAAAAAAATATGCAAAAGGAACAGTTCTTTGTTTATCAGGTCACAGAAATTAACCAAACGTTTGGCATATATTTCAGTTATTCCGGGTACTTTCTGTGGCGCTCCCCCCCCGCCGAAACAATAATCTCCCCTTATATACAGGGAGTGCAGAATTATTAGGCAAGTTGTATTTTTGAGGATTAATTTTATTATTGAACAACAACCATGTTCTCAATGAACCCAAAAAACTCATTAATATCAAAGCTGAATATTTTTGGAAGTAGTTTTTAGTTTGTTTTTAGTTTTAGCTATTTTAGGGGGATATCTGTGTGTGCAGGTGACTATTACTGTACATAATTATTAGGCAACTTAACAAAAAACAAATATATACCCATTTCAATTATTTATTTTTACCAGTGAAACCAATATAACATCTCAACATTCACAAATATACATTTCTGACATTCAAAAACAAAACAAAAACAAATCAGTGACCAATATAGCCACCTTTCTTTGCAAGGACACTCAAAAGCCTGCCATCCATGGATTCTGTCAGTGTTTTGATCTGTTCACCATCAACATTGCGTGCAGCAGCAACCACAGCCTCCCAGACACTGTTCAGAGAGGTGTACTGTTTTCCCTCCTTGTAAATCTCACATTCGATGATGGACCACAGGTTCTCAATGGGGTTCAGATCAGGTGAACAAGGAGGCCATGTCATTAGATTTTCTTCTTTTATACCCTTTCTTGCCAGCCACGTTGTGGAGTACTTGGACGCGTGTGATGGAGCATTGTCCTGCATGAAAATCATGTTTTTCTTACCTTGCAGACTTCTTCCTGTACCACTGCTTGAAGAAGGTGTCTTCCAGAAACTGGCAGTAGGACTGGGAGTTGAGCTCGACTCCATCCTCAACCCAAAAAGGCCCCACAAGCTCATCTTTGATGATACCAGCCCAAACCAGTACTCCGCCTCCACCTTGCTGGCGTCTGAGTCGGACTGGAGCTCTCTGCCCTTTACCAATCCAGCCATCTGGCCCATCAAGACTCACTCTCATTTCATCAGTCCATAAAACCTTAGAAAAATCAGTCTTGAGATATTTCTTGGCCCAGTATTGACTTTTTAGCTTGTGTGTCTTGTTCAGTGGTGGTCGTCTTTCAGCCTTTCTTACCTTGGCCATGTCTCTGAGTATTGCACACCTTGTGCTTTTGGGCACTCCAGTGATGTTGCAGCTCTGAAATATGGCCAAACTGGTGGCAAGTGGCATCTTGGCAGCTGCACGCTTGACTTTTCTCAGTTCATGGGCAGTTATTTTGCGCCTTGGTTTTTCCACACTCTTCTTGCGACCCTGTTGACTATTTTGAATGAAACGCTTGATTGTTCGATGATCACGCTTCAGAAGCTTTGCAATTTTAAGAGTGCTGCATCCCTCTGCAAGATATCTCACTATTTTTGACTTTTCTGAGCCTGTCAAGTCCTTCTTTTGACCCATTTTGCCAAAGGAAAGGAAGTTGCCTAATAATTATGCACACCTGATATAGGGTGTTGATGTCATTAGACCACACCCCTTCTCATTACAGAGATGCACATCACCTAATATGCTTAATTGGTAGTAGGCTTTCGAGCCTATACAGCTTGGAGTAAGACAACATGCATAAAGAGGATGATGTGGTCAAAATACTCATTTGCCTAATAATTCTGCACGTAGTGTATAATTTACTTACAGTTCTGAAGACACAGGGGTGCTGGCTGGCTGGCTTGGCCTCAGGGGTGCTGGCTGGGAGACTGTGAGGCCTTTTTCTCCAAGCTGAACCGGATCAGTGCTCTGGGCAGCTGGGCTCCGGGCTGGAAGTGGGCACAATAAGAAAAAAATATTTTTCATTACACCTCAGGTCAGACCATCAATCAGACCCCCAATGTTAATCAGACCTCAGCTAACAGCCCCAATAAGATCCCCAATGTTAATAAGACCTCATATCACACCTCAGCTTAGACCCCAATATGAATGACCCCCAATCAGACCTCAGATAAGAGCCCCATGTCTCATAGCAGCCCCCAGTGCCTCTCATCAGCCAGTAATACCAGACCCCCCCCAATCATGTGCCAGTAATACCAGACCCCCCTCCAATCATGTGCCAGTAATACCAGACCCCCCTCCAATCATGTGCCAGTACTACCAGACCCCCCTCCAATCATGTGCCAGTAATACCAGACCCCCCTCCAATCATGTGCCAGTAATACCAGACCCCCCTCCAATCATGTGCCAGTAATACCAGACCCCCTCCAATCATGTGGCAGTAATACCATACCCCCCTCCAATCATGTGCCAGTAATACCAGACCCCCTCCAATCATGTGCCAGTAATACCAGACCCCCCTCCAAACATGTGCCAGTAATACCAGACCCCCCAATCATGTGCCAGTAATACCAGACCCCCCCAATCTTGTGCCAGTAGTAATACCAGACCCCCCCATCATGTGCCAGTAGTAATACCAGACCCCCCCATCATGTGCCAGTAGTAATACCAGACCCCCCCAATCATGTACCAGTAATTCCAGGGCCCCCCCAAATTCCCCAATCATGTGCCAGTATAATACCAGGGCCCCCCCATTATGTGCCAGACTGGCAGTAAAAAAATAAATAAAAATTAACACTTATACTTACCTCTTTGGAGTGATGCGATGCAGGTCTCTTCCGGCCTGTGTCCCGACTCCAGCGCTGTACGGCTGAGGCGGCATGATGACGTAATTGCGCCGCCTACGCCAGCCTCTGATAGGCTGCCAGCCTAGTAGTGTCGGCAGCCTATCAGAGGAACAGGAAAGGGACACACCTCCCTGCCCTGCTCCTCCGCAGCCTTCTGTTTGTATCGCTGTCCTGAGGACGGCGATACAAACAGATCACTATGGAGATGAGCGCTTCGCTTCCACAATGGAAGCGCTCATCTCAGTGCCTGCCCCGCCGCCGCACAGTGCCTGCCCCGCCGCCACACACACTGCTGCTGGCCTGGGGGGGATTTGATCAATCCGTCCCCCCCGCTTATCTACGCCCATGCTTGAAGGGGTGTATTTAATGGCTCATGCACATGAATGTAATTTTTTTTTTTTCGTGTCCATTCAGGTTTTTTTTTGCGGCACATTTGCCGAACCATAGCTACTAAAGAGGGCACAATGTGGGCATAACACCTGTGAGCAGGCATGATGTGAGCATAACTACTGTGAGGGAGCACTATGTGGGCATAACTACTATGAGGGGGCACAATGTGAACATAACTAGTGAGAAGGGGGCACAATGTTGGCTACTACTGTGAAGGGAAACAATGTGGATATAACTAGTGTAAAGGGGAACAATATGGGCATAACTACTGTGACAGGGGGCACAATGAGGGCATAACTACTATGAAGGGGTACAATGCGGATGTAACTATTGTGAACGGGCACAATGTGGCATAACTACTGTAGAGAACAAAACTATTATAGACAGCCAATTGAATTAGGTATACAGACACCTTCTTATACCAGCGTCTGGTCCTGCGGGAAAGTAAATAAGGAGCCAACATCTGGTCATTGAAGTCCACCCCTCCCATGAGCAAATTATAGTTGTGGACACAGAGGGGCTTTTCAATGACACTGGTTGCTCGTTCAATTTGTATTGTCGTGTCTGCGTGAATGGAGGAGACCATGTAAATGTCACGCTTGTCTCTCCATTTCACCGCGAGCAGTTCTTCGTTACACAAGGCAGCCCTCTCCCCCCCTTGCAAGACGGGTGGTAACGAGCCGTTGGGGGAAGCCTCAGTGACTAGGTCGCGCGGTGCCACAGCAGCCAATCTGTTCTAGAAACAAATGCCTGAAGGGGGGCACACTTGTGTAGAAATTGTCCACATAAAGATGGTACCCCTTGCCAAATAAGGGTGACACCAAGTCCCAGACTGTCTTCCCACTGCTCCCCAGGTAGTCAGGGCAACCAACCGGCTCCAGGGTCTGATCTTTACCCTCATAGACACGAAATTTGTGCGTATACGTATAGCCTGTGGCCTTTTCACAGAGCTTATACAATTTGACCCCATACCGGGCGCGCTTGCTTGGGATGTATTGTTTGAAGCCAAGGCGCCCAGTAAAATGTATCAGGGACTCGTCTATGCAGATGCTTTGCTCAGGGGTATACAAATCGGAAAATTTGGTGTTAAAGTGGTCTATGAGGGGCCGAATTTTGTGGAGCCGGTCAAAAGCTGGGTGGCCTCTGGGACGAGAGGTGCTATTGTCACTAAAGTGCAGGAAACGCAGGATGGTCTCAAATCATGTCCGGACATGGCAGCAGAGAACATGGGCATGTGATGAATTGGGTTCGTGGACCAATATGACTGCAATTCATGCTTTTTTGTCAGGCCCATGTTGAGGAGAAGGCCCAGAAACGTTTTAAATTCGGAAACTTGGACGGGTTTCCACCGGAAAGACTGGGCATAAAAGCTTCCCGGGTTGGCGGCTATAAATTGAGTGGCATACCGGTTTGTTTCTGCCACGTCTAAGTCCAAGAGCTCCGCAGTCAAGAACAGCTCAAGAAACCCCAGTGCCGATCCGATCTGAGCTGTCTGAACCCGAACTCCAGACTGGGCGGTGAAAGGGGGAACTACTGGTGCGGCTGAAGTTGGGGGCTGCCAATCAGGGTTTGCCAGCACCTCAGGGACTCTACGGGCCTGTCTGTGCGGTGGCTGCGACGGGGGAACTACTGCACGTGCCACCGTACCAGCTTCAACTGCCCTTCTGGTGCTCGCCACTTCACCATGTTCTACGGAAGTGCTGGTACTAGGTCCAGGATGGGCTGCGCTGCTGGTGTATGCCTCACCACGTAATCCGACAGCGCCAGCCCCACTCTGCTGCCCTTGAAGCGGATCCTGCGCAACCTGTGGTCTAGCAACACAGGGCCGAGTACGCCTGGTGGTATCAGGGACCTCAACCTCATCATCCGAACTTTGGGTCAGACTGCCACTGCTTTCTGCAGGTTCGTATTCTGACCCGCTGAATTCTTCAGATGAGGGTACCCATTCCTCATCCGACTGGGTCAGAAGCCTGTAGGCCTCTTCAGAAGAATACCCCTTACTTGCCATTTGGTCAACTAAATTTAGGGGGTATTCCCTGAGACTACCTAAGAAAAAAAGCAAGCCTGTCTTACAAATGGGAGGCTAGCGAAGTACCGGAGACCGCTGCGATTGATAAAAAATATGAAAACAGATTTTTTTATCGCCGCAGCACTTGTGAAGTGATTGTGCAGTGATAAAAAAAATAAAAAAATGTTGTCACTGCGGCGGGGCGGGCGTGGGTGAACGCACGTGTGGGCGACCGATCAGGCCTGATCGGGCAAACACTGCGTTTTGGGTGGAGGGCGAGCTAAGGTGACACTAATACTATTATAGATCTGACTGTGATCAGTTCTGATCACTTACGCTGGGTTCACACCTGAGCGTTCTGAAAGGAGCGCTCTGTATGCGCGATTGTACCGGCGTTTACAATCGCGCATACAGAGACAAGCGAACCCCCATTGTTGCGCGTTCCCGAAAATCTATGTACGGGAACGCGCGACAAAACGCCCCAAAGAAGCTCAAGAACTTTTTTGAGTGTAGGGCGCTTTTCAGCGCGTTCAAACGCGCTGTAAAACGCTGAAGTGTGAACCAGGGCCATAGGGAAGCATGGTTTTCATGTGTTGAGCGTTTTGAACGCGCTGTAAAATGCTCAGGTGTGAACCTAGCGTTACAGATACTATAAAAGTACCAATGCTGATTAGCGATACGCTAATCAGCGAATCAGTGACTGCGGTGCAGTGGGCTGGGCGCTAACAGACGCTAACTACCTACCAAAGGGGCCTAAACTATCCTAAACCTAACAGTCAATACTGGTGAAAAAAAAAAGTGACAGTTTACACTGATCACTTTTTTCCCTTTCACTAGTGATTGACAGGGGTAATCAAAGGGTTAATTGGGGTGATGGGGGGTGTCTTGAGGCTAAATGTGTACTGTTTACTCACAGTGATGTGTGCTCTCTGCTGGAACCAACCGACGAAAAGGAACCAGCAGAGAGCACAGAAGCCATTTAACACATTATATTTATAAATATAATGTGTTAAATGGCTTCTGATTCGATTTTTTAAAAGTCACCAACCTGCCAGCGATGATCATTGGCTGGCAGGCTGGTGACGAACTTCTCCTGCACCTTTTCCCGGCCCGCACTGCGCATGTGCGGGCCGGCTATGCTTGAAATCTCGCGTCTCGCGAGAGGACGCATCGGCGTGTCCAGGGGGAATAACCCGGCCGCCTGCAGGATGCAATCCTGCGTTAGGCGGTCATGCAGAAAGGGAGACAGCATGGAATATCAAATCTGAATCCATGAACATAGTCCAGGATGGTGAGCTCATATGATCCTATCAGAATCTTTCTGTATACATCAGTACTGTTGACATGTATGGCAAGTTACTATAGGGGTATATTTATCAATACTGTTGTAAAAGAAAACTGGCTTAGTTGCATATAGCAACCAATCATTTTCCACCTTTCATTTTCCAATAGAGCTCCAACAAATGAAAGGTGGAATCTGATTGGTTGCTACGGACAACTAAGCCGGTTTTCCTTTACACCAGTTTTGATAAATCTCCCCCTTTGTACCTACAGTATGTAGTGTTTCTTTACTGAGCAGTGATACTACAGGTGCATCTCAATAAATTAAAATACCATTGAAAAGTTAATTTATTTCAGTATTCAAAAAGGGAAACTCATATATTGTCAGGAATCATCCTGTTATGTCTGTTTAGTTCAGACTGTCTTGCCCTTAAGTTTCCCTCAGTTAAGATGGCGGATTGTGTCTCATCTGGGTGTCATCTTACTCCCTGTTTCATATATAAACCTCACAAGCCTTTGCTTGAGTATTGTGTTTTAGCTCCTGCTTGTGCAGTCCTCTCGCCTGGAACTTGCTCTCCGGTTTGTTCCTTCTCCTTGCGGTTTACCCTGCTACTCCTGGACACCTGCCACTCGCTCGCTGGGTTTTCCCCTGCCTTCATCTGCATTCCTGCTACCTCCTGTTCAAGACTCAGGTGCCTCCTGTATTTAGGCCTTCTCCCTGCCATTGGATTCCAGCGTTATTCCACTAGTATCATCACATATATGCTATAGATTCATTACACACAGAGTGATCTATTTGAAGCATTTATTTATTTTAATGTTAAATGGGTTGTCCCACAAATATTCTACAGTTGCATGTAATTAAACATTTTGTATAGCCAGTTATTCAATAAAATGTAACAGCAAATGCTCTTTGTTCTTTTTCTTACATATCTTTGTCCAGCTCACGGCGAGGCAGTGCGCAGGTGTGGGATCTTGGCCGGACTGAAGGATGAAGCAAGGGAATAGGAGTGCGGGCATAGGCAGAGGGTGAGGCGGGGAAACAATGAAAAAAGGCAGAGCAGCCTGAGCTCCAACACAGTGAACGCCGCCCCTGGGCACTTGCGAGTACTAGTTTGCATATGAATTAAACTTAGTTTTTCCACCTTCTGCAAGTGTAAAGAAAATGAAAAAGGTACTATTACATTAATATATAAGTGTGCTATAGGACAATGTAAGCACTGTATTTGGCCATATGGAGGTAACAGACTCCCTTTAATCATGGGATAACCCTTTTAATGATTATATCTTACAGCTAATAAAACCCCCAAAAATAGCATCTCAGAAAAATAGAATATTACTGTATATAAGACCAATTAAAATATTGGCAAACTGAAAAGTATGTACAATATATGCGCTCAGTACTTGGTCAGTGCTCCTTTTGCACGAATTACTGCATCAATGCAGCGTGGAATGGAGGTGATCAACCTATGGCACTGCTGAGGTGTTATGGAAGAGATACTGAATTGTTATGGGCAGGTGCCAAATCCTGCTGGAAAAAAAATCTGCATCTCCATAAAGCTTGTTAGCAGAGGGAAGCATGAACTGCTAAACATTTACTGGCTGAGCTGACTTTGGACTTGATATAACACAGTGGACCAACACTAGCATATGACATAGCCCCCTAAACCATCACTGACTGGAAATTTCACACCAGACCTCATGCAACTTGAATTGTCTGCCACTCCACTCTTCCTCCAGACTCTGGGCCTTGGTTCCCAAATCAAATGCAAAATGTACTTTCATCTGAAAGCAAGACTTTGGACCACTAAGCAACAGTGCACTCTCTTTAGCCCAGGTAAGACGCTTTTGAGGTTTTCTCGATCATGAGTGGCTTGACACAAGGAATGAGACAGTTGTAGCCCATGTCCTGGATATGTCTGTGTGTAGTAGCTCTTAAAGTACTGTCCACCGCAGTCCACTCCTTTTGACTCTCCCCCAAATTCTTGAATGGCCTTTTCTTGACAATCCATTCAAGGCTGCGGTTATCCCTGTTGCTTGTGCACCTTTTTCTAGCACACTTTTTCCTTCCACTGAACTATCCATTAATATGTTTGGTTGGATACAGCACTCTGTGAACAGCCTGCTTCTTTAGCAATAACCTTCTGCACAACCGTCAAGTCAGCAGTCTTTCCCATGATTGTGTAGGCTACTAAACCAGACTGAGGAACCATTTAATAGCTTAGAAAACCTTTGCAGATGTTTTGTGTTGATTAGCTGAATATAGAATGTGATACCATGAGTCTACAATATTGAACCTGTTCACAATATTCTAATTTTCTGAGGTACTGGGGTTTCATTAGCTGTAAGCTAATAAATGCTTGAAATATATCACTCTGTATGTAATGAATCTATATAATTATATGAGTTCCACTTTTTGAATTGAAATACTGAAATAAATTAATTTTTTATAATATTCTAATTTATTGAGATGCACCATGACTAAAAACAATGCTGCACAATCTGTCCAGAGAAAGCAAGAAGAGGAGATGCCTCTCAATCTGCAATCTGGTCTAAAACACTGGTCTTAATAAATGTGCCCCTATATTCATATTTTATGGACTGCAAATTTTGTCATACGCCATATTTGCAGCAAAATCTGCTATTTTTCCTGTTCACAAAAAAAAAGAAAAAAAAGTGGCCCCATGTGGTAGACAAGTCCAAATTAACAGAAGACAGGGCTAATAAGAGTAGGCAGGGCCAGCAATACCATATTGTGGCACAAAATACTGTCTCGGCAGAGCTAAATACCTCAGTGCAACACAATAACCTGCCCCAGCAGCATATAAAACCACAGTGCAGCACAAAATAATGCCCCAGCAGCACAAAATACCTCCTCAGAACCTGCACCTCTGTGGTGGCCAGCTCCAGCTGCCACATTCTGTCCATCCATTTGCTTCAGGATGGCGATACAGTTCAATTTAGGAATCAGAAGGTCACCTGTGATCACCAGCCAGGTACTGTACATAACTACTTGACACCCCCAGCGTTCACTATGCGAGTTATTACTGGGAGAGCATTGCTTACCTGGCTAGCGGCCTTATTACTGCTTGGGAGAGGCTGGAAAGAAGCAACGGTAGTCATTATTATGTATCCAGCAGCAACATCCCATTTGTTGTATATGGTTCCCTTTAATAAAATCTCTACTGAGATTAAAACACAATCTCACGTTTCTGTCTAGAATTCCAACACTGAATATGAAGTCAACCAAATTCTCTACTGCAAGAAGGTTCATAGAAGGCTATTCTACATAATAGACTGGAATGTAATGATACTGAAGAGAGAAGTTAGGTCCCTAAAAAGGAAATTACCTATTGACAACTTTCATATTACATAAGCATAATGGTTTTTCAGTGAGTGAAGAGATTCAGAACTGTTACAGATACTCTAATAGATAAGTTTTTTTAAATAAACATCACATTCCTGTTTGCTTTAAACCCAGCAACACACTGAGGCAACAACTGGTTCATCCCAAAGACCCAACACCTAAACACAAGATGGACAACATTGTGTATGCAGTCCAGTGCAATGAGGAATGCTCAGAACTGTATATTGGCGAAACAAAACAACAACTACATCAGCGTATGACTCAGCATAGAAGAGTCAAAACCTCTGGTCAAGATTCAGCCGTGTACTTACATCTAAAAGAAACAGGTCACACCTTTGAAGACAGTCAAGCACGTGTTTTGGATAAGGAGGCCGATTGGTACAAACGAGGTGTGAAGGAGGCCATCTACGTAAAAATGGAGAAGCTTGAATAGAGGCGGGGGGGTTAGACATCTATTGTCTGTCACATACAATGCGGTCTTGACACCATTTTCTGGGAAGTCTTTATCACCTCTACTGACTCCAATTAGGATAATGGAATCAACACCTTTGACCCAATGCTGGGTATAATTACCAGATGTGGATTCAGTTACATATTTATTCCCAGAATTCTTGTACGGTCACTCAGAATTGAGAAAGCTCGTTGGAAGAACGAGTGAAACGTTTTCAAGAAATCTACAGTAAGTCCAGTTGCCTTGATTTATTCTTTACAGATAGATAAGTTTATAGTTTGCACCAAGAAAGAAAACTCATGGAATTATGGCAATCTCAGGATTAATGAGACGAACTAGGCCAGTTCCGGCCACGGTTCCAGTCTGCCTGCACAGAAGTCTAAGGGGTAAAGGAACATGCAATGGAAAAAGGACGTAGTCCGGTTGGATTTGTTCATTTGCATTGGTCTGGTGTGGTACATAAAAAAACTGCTCTATCATGTTCATGCAGAAAGTTGCTGGAAGTTGCATACCCAGTATATCCTGTTAATAAAGCAATTTGGCCTCTCTTTCGGCAACAGGAATGCATTTTCCCATTCTGCTTTGATTGCAAAGATCTTAAAGCATGGCTATCCAGTAATCATTAGATAGCTGAATGCTTTAACATCATCAGTATGTAAGCAAGCAAGCATACAGCTTGCCATCATGCCTGAAGACTTAGTTCTTTACGGCTTAGTCCCCATTGAGATGATTGGTCATTGTGGTCAGCGTCATCATCTTCAACATTAGCTTCTTCTTCTTGCATAAGCAACTCCTTCTCCTCCATTGGTAGCTCCTTATCCTCCTACTCCACTTCCTCTTTCATGGTACTTTGTCCGTGTGGGTCACCAACAGATACAGGGCAGCTAGCAAGTTGTGGAAAGCTGTTTTTCTTCCATCATTCCTTGTTGCAACAGCGTGAGCATCTTCTCTAAGATAAATATTAGGGAGTTGACCTCATTGATGCTGCAGTTGTCCCTAATGACAAATCTGGTGTTCTCTTTGAATAACTTGAGTATGCGACAAATGTCTCTGATAAACTGCGACTGCCTGGCCTCACATACTCCTTGCTGAAGTCAAGTGTTCTAGTGCAAGACAAATTCATGTACCTCTTTAAGCAGCTTGTACAGACCCACCAGCATATGCAAGGTGGAATTCTAGCGATTGGAACTTTGCGGATGAAGCTTTACAATGGCAGAACGTTCTGTTGATGCAAGTCCAGAAGGGAGTTCCTTGCCATTTAAGAATGGCTGAGTCTGCCAAACATGGCCAGCACCCTCTGCAAGTCACAATAATTTTTTAAAAAGTACCGGTAAAGTTATCACGTGTATCATGCAGGGAGCATGAATCCCCCCCCCCCAAATGCAGTGTAGTCACAATATTCCTGCCATTGTCGCTGACCGCCTTACCCAGTTGGAATTCATGGGGAGACAGCCAGCGGGATGTTTGCTGTATGATGCACTTTAGCTACTGATTGTTTGTATGGATACTTTCACCCAGGCTTATCAGCCTGAACACAGCATGGCAATGCTTTGCTTCGTATATACAGTATATATGGCCCTGCTTCTGTGGGGGATGTCCATGGAGGAGGAAGTGTCAATAGGACCTGCCCTATCGCTGCAGTGCTATGTTGCAGCTGCCGCGAAAAAACATTGGCCTAGTGGGCCATGAAAGCTATGCATGGTCCCTGCCCTTAACAGCTTCTTCATGTGTCCACTAGAGATGAGCGAAGTATTGGAAAATTCGATTCAGCTGCTTCGCCAAAATTTACAAAATTTGTGTAAGTGAATGCACGGCTCCCTGTCATACCCCTCAGATGCCGTG
This sequence comes from Bufo gargarizans, assembly GCF_014858855.1. Taxonomy (NCBI): domain Eukaryota; kingdom Metazoa; phylum Chordata; class Amphibia; order Anura; family Bufonidae; genus Bufo; species Bufo gargarizans. The sequence goes on along the minus strand of NC_058080.1, from coordinate 358,689,727 downwards.
TTTCATCAGTGATTGCGGCATCTGACATTAAAAAGGACCTTTCATAGGTCCAGACATTATGACATAACTACCAGGATATGTAGGGCATAGGGCACTGATGTAATATCGCTTACTATTTTTTCTTGGTGCCGCTCTGTTCGCCCGCTGTGCCCCCCTGCAGTTTTACAGCCTGGTATGCTAATGAATAGCATCGGTACAGGGAGAAAAAAAAAACTCACCTTCTCCCTGACACATCACAGGATTGCTGGTCATGTACAGTTCTTTCCTGGCCACATATTCCTTTAACCCCTTAAGGACACATGACGTATCGGTACGGCATGTTTCCCGAGTCCTTAAGGACACATGACGTACCGGTACGTCATGTGTTGTTCCGATCACTGCCGTGCGGCCGGCTGTGATCGGAACAAGGTGCCTGCTCAAATCATTGAGCAGGCACCTCGGCTAAATGCGCGGGGGGGTCCCGTGACCCCCCCATGTCCGCGATCGCAACAAACCGCAGGTCAATTCAGACCTGCGGTTTGTTGCGCTTTCTGCAGTTTCTGATCGCTGCGGTCCCTGACCGCGGCGATCAGAAACTTTAGTGTGGCGAAAATATATATTTATCACCCCCCCCTGCACCTCTGAATGATTTTAGCCCGGTGGGAGGTGCAGGGGGGGTGTTGCGGGCGGTGGGGGCGGTGCGGGAGGCGGGCGGTGCGGCAGGCGGGATCGCGATCCCCCGCCCGCCTCCTATTGCGTAATCGTTGGTGTACAGTGGGTATACCAGGGTGCCAGCACATTGCTGGCACCCTGGTATAAACGGCTGACATCGGTGATGCGATGTCAGCCGTTTAACCCTTTCCATACAGCGGTCCGTACGGACCGCTGTATGGAAAAAGTTAACAGTAAGAGGGAGCTCCCTCCCTCTCCGATCGGGGGGCTGCAGTGCCTTTGCAGCCCCCCGATGGAGAGGGAGAGAGCCCCCAGACAGCCCCCCCCAGAGCCCCGTCCTTACCCTTCCCCGTCTGCGCAGTTCTGACCATAACTGAGCAGACGGGGAAGGTTCCCATGGCAACAGGACGCCTCTCAGGCGTCCTGCTGTCCATGGTGCTGAACAGATCTGTGCTGAAAGCATAGATCTGTTCAGTGTAAGTAAAATATAGTACAGTGCAATATATATTGTACTGTACTGTATTATACAGACATCAGACCCACTGGATCTTCAAGAACCAAGTGGGTCTGGGTCAAAAAAAAAGTGAAAAAAAGGTAAAAATCAAAAAACACATTTATCACTGATTAAAAATTAAAAAAATAAAATTCCCTACACATGTTTGGTATCGCCGCGTCCGTAACGACCTGATCTATAAAACGGTCATGTTACTTTACCCGAACGGTGAACGCCATAAAAATAAAAAATAAAAAACTATGATGAAATTGAAATTTTGTCCACCTTACTTCCCAAAAAAAGGTAATAAAAGTGATCAAAAAAGTCGCATGTACGCCAAAATTGTAACAATCAAACCGTCATCTCATCCCGCAAAAAATGAGACCCTACTTAAGATAATCGCCCAAAAACTGAAAAAACTATGGCTCTTAGACTATGGAAACACTAAAACATCATTTTTTTTGTTTCAAAAATGAAATCATTGTGTAAAACTTACATAAATAAAAAAAAAGTATACATATTAGGTATCGCCGCGTCCGTATCGACCGGCTCTATAAAAATATCACATGACCTAACCCCTCAGGTGACCACCGTAAAAAAATAAAAATAAAAACGGTGTAAAAAAAGCAATTTTTTGTCATCTTACGTCACAAAAAGTGTAATAGCAAGCGATCAAAAAGTCATATGCACACCAAAATAGTGCCAATCAAACCGTCATCTCATCCCGCAAAAAATGAGACCCTACTTAAGATAATCACCCAAAAACTGAAAAAACAATGGCTCTTAGACTATGGAGACACTAAAACATTTTTTTTGTTTTAAAAATGAAATCATTGTGTAAAACGTACATAAATAAAAAAAATTGTATACATATTAGGTATCGCCGCGTCCGTGACAACCTGCTCTATAAAATTACCACATGATCTAACCTGTCAGATGAATGTTGTAAATAAAAAAATAAAAAACGCTGCCAAAAAAGCTATTTCTTGTTACCTTGCCGCACAAAAAGTGTAATATAGAGCAACCAAAAATCATATGTACCCTAAACTAGTACCAACAAAACTGCCACCCTATCCCGTAGTTTCTAAAATGGGGTCACTTTTTTGGAGTTTCTACTCTAGGGGTGCATCAGGGGGGCTTCAAATGGGACATGGTGTAAAAAAAAACAGTCCAGCAAAACCTGCCTTCCAAAAACCGTATGGCATTCCTTTCCTTCTGCGCCCTGCCGTGTGCCCGTACAGCGGTTTACGACCACATATGGGGTGTTTCTGTAAACTACAGAATCAGGGCCATAAATAATGAGTTTTGTTTGGCTGTTAACCCTTGCTTTGTAACTGGAAAAAAAAAATTTAAATGGAAAATCTGCCAAAAAAGTGAAATTTTGAAATTGTATCTCTATTTTCCATTAAATCTTGTGCAACACCTAAAGGGTTAACAAAGTTTGTAAAATCCGTTTTGAATACCTTGAGGGGTGTAGTTTCTTAGATGGGGTCACTTTTATGGAGTTTATAATCTGGGGGTGCATCAGGGGGGCTTCAAATGGGACTTGGTGTCAAAAAACCGGTCCATAAAAATCAGCCCTCCAAAAACCAAACGGCGCACCTTTCCCTCTACGCCCCGCTGTGTGGCCGTACAGTAGTTTACGGCCACATATGGGGTGTTTCTGTAAACAGCAGAGTCAGGGCAATAAAGATACAGTCTTGTTTGACTGTTAACCCTTGCTTTGTTAGTGGAAAAAATGGGTTAAAATGGAAAATTAGGCAAAAAAATGAAATTCTCAAATTTCATCGCCATTTGCCAATAACTCTTGTGCAACACCTAAAGGGTTAACGACGTATGTAAAATCAGTTTTGAATACCTTGAGGGGTGTAGTTTCTTAGATGGGGTCACTTTTAGGGAGTTTCTCCTCTAGGGGTGCATCAGGGGGCTTCAAATGGGACATGGTGTAAATAAACCAGTCCATAAAAATCAGCCTTCCAAAAACCAAACGGCGCACCTTTCACTCTACGGCCCGCTGTGTGGCCGTACAGTAGTTTACGGCCACATATTGGGTGTTTCTGTAAACGGCAGAGTCAGGGCAATAAAGATACCGTCTTGTTTGGCTGTTAACCCTTGCTTTGTTAGTGGAAAAAATGGGTTAAAATGAAAAATTAGACAAAAAAATTAAATTCTCAAATTTCCTCCCCATTTGCCAATAACTCTTGTGCAACACCTAAAGGGTTAACAACGTATTCAAAATCAGTTTTGAATACCTTGAGGGGTGTAGTTTCTTAGATGGGGTCATTTTTGGGTGGTTTCTATTATGTAAGCCTCGCAAAGTGACTTGAGACCTGAACTGGTCCCTAAAAATTGAGTTTTTGTAAATTTCTGAAAAATTTCAAGATTTGCTTCTAAACTTCTAAGCCTTATAACATCCCCAAAAAATAAAATATCATTCCCAAAATAATTCAAACATGAAGTAGACATATGGGGAATGTAAAGTCATCCAAATTTTTGGGGGTATTACTATGTATTACAGAAGTAGAGAAACTGGAACTTTGAAATTTGCAAATTTTTCCAAATTTTTGTTAAATTTGGTATTTTTTGGTGCAAAAAAAATAATTTTTTTGACTTCATTTTACCAGTGTCATGAAGTACAATATGTGACGAAAAAACAATCTCAGAATGGCCTGGATAAGTCAAAGCGTTTTAAAGTTATCAGCACTTAAAGTGACTCTGGTCAGATTTGCAAAAAATGGCCTGGTCCTTAAGGTGAAATAGGGCTGTGTCCTTAAGGGGTTAACGATGACTGATTACAGAGCAGATTAGAAGGCGGAGTAGTAATCTAAGCGGGAGAAGCTGTAACTGATGATGACGATGACAAGGACACCGTACTGCATATGGATGTGGTCTAGGTGCCACAAAGGAGATTGGGAAAAGGAGAAAACTCTTGTTACCCTAGCTGGCTGCCACTTTTATTTTTCGCAAGGAGGAGAATAAGACATGGTATAAGACTGAGATGTGACCTCAATATCATCCTGCTGTGACTGACATGCAGTCCACAATCTTATCTTCTTTGTCCTCAATAATTATATGGCGTCTATTGGAAGCCAGGAGAATTGTGGCCTACTGCTGCTACTACTACTGGCCAGATAGCTGGTGCAGTTACTGCTGTTTGCACTACTACCCACATTCTGACTCTGACTTTTGTTTTCCACTCTTCCATTTACCAGACATTTTATTATGAGGCCTATAAATAAAAAGTCACAGATTTGGTACACAAACTATTAGACGTTAATAGCAAAATTAAAAGTGTTTTTTTTTTTCTATTATTTAAAGACAATTAACTTAATGATTTTTAAAAATTTCTGCATTTTTTTTTACTCTCTGCCTTTCTGGGCCCATAATTTTAGTTTTTCCCATTCACATAAGGGCTTATAAAGGCTTGTTTTTTGCAGGACAAGCTGTACTTCCTAATGGCACCATCTGATATTACATACGATATAGTGGTAAGCTAGAAAAAATTCCAAACGGGGTGGAGTATAGTAATGCAGTTTTTTAAGTAAAATGATTTTGCTGTAACTGAACGGTATCTTGAAGTTATAAAACACGTTGACTAACACCGATATAGTGATGCACTTCAGTGCACTGAAAATATCATATTGTAAATTATAAATTGAGGCTTTTAGGAGGGCAATTCCTCAGTGTTTGAAGCAGAATGTTTGCTAATTGTGTGTTGGCAATAAGCCTATGAACTGCAGAAACTTAAGGTCTTTAGCTTTATAGAAAATAAACTGCCTGTCCATATACAGAAAATTCTTTATTTGTTGAAGGATAGAACTTGCCAGTAAACTGCATGAACTATGAAACAAAACACAACTCACTCGATGCTAGGCGTTCCCTGATAAAACCCTAACATCCAGGGCCGGCTCCAGGATCATGTGGGCCCTTGGGCGATAAAGTCTCAGTGGGCCCCCTTACACAGTGATAACTCTCTGAGTACAGATAATACAGTAGATATCACCTGCAGTCCTATGTAACAGCATAGATAACACAGTCATGGATATCTGAGTACAGAAAATCTAGTAGTGTTACCTGCAGTCCTATGTAAAACCACAGATAACACTAGTGTAGATCATGTAGTAGTGTTACCTGCATCCTTAGTGTACCTCCCTGTGCCTCTACCACGGACTCCATGCTGGCGGTGCTGCCTCCTCTTCCATCTTCATCTTGCCCCACACAGAATGTCCTGATGCAGCTGCGTCAAGACAAAGGGAACACTCTGGGCATGGTGACACACACACACACGGGGACAGACACACACACACACAGGGACAGACACACACACACGGGGACAGACACACACGGACAGACACACACGGGGACAGAGACACACACACACACACAGACACACACACGGGGACAGACACACACACACACACGGGGACAGACACACACACACGGGGACAGACAGACACACACACTTGGGGACAGACAGACACACACACACGGGGACAGACAGACACGGGGACAGACAGACACACACACGGGGACAGACACCTGTGCGATCATCAACCAACTTCTATCTAATGTGTGGCCACCTTTAGTTATGCTCCAACCTTTTGTTACCTTCTAATATGACTCCCACTGATACCCAGTACTGAGGAGACATGGACTGGGGTTTAAAAGGGAATTATCAACATGTACCAGAAGGTGGTCTAAACCATAACCCATTAGGCACTGGCTAGACTGTGGGATGGAGTCTAAGCAATGCCTCAGGCCTTATGCACACTGCCGTTATGCGTCCGTTTCCGTGCATTCGGGACCACAATTTGTGGTCCCCAATGCACTGGCAACGTCCGTGCGGCGGCCGGGACAGATTGAGACCCATTCAACCTGAATGGGTTCATGATCCGTCCACACAAAAAAATAGAACATATTCTATTTTTTTGCAGTGCGGAGGCATGGACGGAAACACCATGGAATTACTACAGAGTGCTTCCCATTGAGCGATTGCGGACCCATTCAAGTGAATAGGTCCGCATCCGTGATGCACACGGCCGGTGTGCATGAGGCCATAGACACAGAAAGGGGCACACACACAGGGACAGACAGACTGACACACACACACAGGGACAGACAGACTGGCACACACACACAGGGACAGACAGACTGGCACACACACACAGGGACAGACAGACTGGCACACACACGCAGGGACAGACAGACTGACACACACACACACACACACACAGAGACAGACAGACTGACACACACAGGGACAGACAGACACACATCATGGCCCTCAAAATACACCTGGATCTGTATGATAACCCCCCTTAATTGCACCAGATTCCACTCCACTTGAAACCCACTGCCCCCGAGTGCTCCATCTGCCCCCTCATATATGAGCTCCATATGCTTCCCCTCACAAGTTCTATGTTCTCCAGCAGCACATCCTACCTCACTCTACAGCATCTTGCAGGCACACAGCCCCTCCTCCTTCCACAAGCTGCTGCTGCTGTCAGGGTCTGTCATGTGACCATGAAGGAGCATGTGACCAGTGATGTCACAGACCTCCTTCTAACAACTACATTCTAGCATAGGATCGATCATCTACCGAAACAACTCAATCTACCCTGTTCTGAGTTCTGGGGCCGCTTACCCCAGCAGTGCACATGGTGAAAATTGTCTGCATTGCTGGGGTAAGCTGCCCTAGAATTCAAAACAGGCAGGACACAGCTGCAGGAGTGAGCGGGCACAGTGGGCCCCCCCAGGAGCAGGGGGCCCCGGCACTTGCCCGGGTTTGCCGGGTGGTGGCGCCGGCCCTGCTAACATCTATCCAATTTTATCTCCCTGTTCTCTCCCTATAGTGTGTCCCTAATACATCTAGATTAGTGCCTTCTGTCTGTAATAGTTTTATGGCAGACACAGCCACAGCACATGCTATCAGAACATTATCAGGAAATAATGTGTAATGCAGAACAGTTGCTCAGTGGTTAGCACTTGTTCCTTGCAGAGCTGGGTTCCTATGTTCGAATCTGACCAAGGACAACATCTGCATAGAGTTTGTATGTTCTTCCTTTGGTTTCTTCCAGGCACTACAGTTTCCTCTCACATTCCAAAAATAAGCAAATTGGCTCCCAACAAAATTTACACTAGTGTGCGTAGTGGTTGAGTGCATATATGGCCACTGACTTTCCAGGGAGTCGACCCAGCCACACAACTATCCCTGCGCTTTGAGTCCTGTGGGGAATGCACATTAGTGTTGATGACGAATATTCGAATTTAGAATTTTTATTGCGAATATAAGTACTTAGAAAATTTGAGAATATTTCGAATATAGTGATATATATTCGTAATTTCGAATATTCTATATTTTTTTTAATCAGTACACATGATCCCTCCCTGCTTCTAGCTTGTGGGCCAATGAGAAGGCTGCAGTATATTTGACTTTAGGAGTAGTGTTGTTTGCGAATTTTCATAATGCGAATTTTCGAACTATTAGACAAAGAACATTATAGCACTATATTAGCTAAATTGCTCTATATTCGTTTTTTTCCGAATATTCGCTATATTGCTATTACTTCATTTTTTCTAATATTCGTAATATTCTAAAACAAGAATATATAGCAATATAGCGAATATTCGAAAAAAAAAACTAATATAGAGCTATAATCTTCTTTGTCATCTGAAGCTCAGATTGGAAAAAAATTACAACTATAAAAAAAAATTATGGCACTATATTAGCTAAATTGCTCTATATTAGTTTTTTTTTCGAATATTCGCTATATTGCTATATATTCTTGTTCTAGAATATTACGAATATTTGAAAAAACAAAGTTATAGCAATATAGCGAATATTCGGAAAAAAACGAATATAGAGCAATTTAGCTAATATAGTGCTATAATCTATTTTTTTATAGTTGTAATTTTTTTCCAATCTGAACTTCAGATGAGAAAAAAATTACAACTATAAGAGAAAGAAGATTATAGCACTATATTAGCTAAATTGCTCTATATTCTTTTTTTTTCGAACATTCGCTATATTGCTATATATTCTTGTTTTAGAATATTACAAATATTCGAAAAAACAAAGTTATAGCAATATAGCGAATATTCAGAAAAAAAAAACTGAATATAGAGCAATTTAGTTAATATAGTGCTATAATCTTCTTTGTCTAATAGTTGTAAGTTGAAAAATTTGCTATAAAAATTTGCATTACGTAAATCCGCATTACGAAAATTTGCATATTACGCGATCATTACCTTGCCAATTTTTCAAGTAAAAAAATCATAGAATATAACGAATATTCGAATTTGCGAATATTCGACGAATATTCTACAAAATATTTGCAAAATGTTGCGAATTCGAATATGACCCCTGCCGCTCATCACTAAAGCACATTACAAATGTTTGTCATTGCGATAATGGCATTCTCAGAAGAGGGACCTGCCAGAATTCTGCTGCTGATCAGGCTATCTGTCAGTCTGTGATCTTCTTCCTTCCTGTATCTTTCCCTGGGCAGGGTTTTTGCACAATTCATTTATGTAAAATCCGTAACAAATCTAATTACTTTAGAATTATTGCTTCTGGGACACTTTGGAAAAATGGCCATACCACTAAATCAATTACCAAATCAATGTAACGCTGAGCTGTTATTGTAACAGTAATGAAGACTAGAGGGGTCCGGCTACAGTAAATTATATCACCCCACACTATAATATTGCGAGTAGGACCAGCGTGATGTTCCCTTTGAAGGACTCGTCATGGCATTGCCCACGTAGTCCAGACCAATCTCTGGCTATCATTGCATCTAAGACAAAACAGGGCTCATTGGTGAATGGTGAACATTGGTAGCTTGCTGTGCTCCATAATAGCCTTTGAGAGTTGTGGTGTGAAATCAATGGAACACCTGTAGCTAGACTTCTGGCTCGTAGCCCATCGGTGTGCATGGTGTTGCCCACCAAGTCCCCAGACTAATCTTCGACTATAATTGCGTCTAAGACAAAACAGGACTCATTGGTGAATAGTGAACATCGGTATGTTGTTGTGCTACATGATAGCCTTTGAGAGTGGTGGTGTGAAATCAATGTAACACCTGTAGCTGGACATATGGCTTATAACCCATTGTCGTGCAACCACCTTCTAATGCTTTGTGTAGACACTATTTATTGCCCTAGGCTTGAGGGATGTGGTGCCGAATTTCACTTACTGTACAGAATGGATCACTATGCACCATTCTTCTAATCAGATGATCAGTTGGTGCAGAGATTTGTCTCGGTGCAACTATTGCTATCATTCCAGTTCATCATTGTTCTCCCAACCACCTGGACATGCAACGTTGAAGAGTGCTGACATCTTGGAATAGTTGGATAGCAAACTGCTGGAGTGATATAACAAGGTCTCTACGTTGAAGGAATCTGTAAAACACCAAAAGCAAATATCATAAATATCTCACGTGGAGTTATTCGTATAGCACCTATAAAGCTCAAAAAGCTACCACACAAGTAATTATAATCAATAAGTTCTTTATTAAACATCCATTTACAAAACATTAGTAAAAGGTTACAAAAAAGCAGCGGTCATGGGAACACAGCAGTGTTACAGAAAGTTTAAAAAAAGAGTAGGCTCCAGGCCATAAGGGACTAGTATCCCAACAATTAAAGCAGTATCAAATGAGTGGGGCTCATATAGCAAAGTGCACACCGGATGTAAATAACAATGCACCGTAAGCATAATCCATGCCTGACGGTGTAAACCTGCGTGCACCCCTACAAAAGATTGAACTGACTGTCCCCAAAAGGAAGCGTGAAGCGAAACGTTGTCGGGCGGCTGCTCCAGACCAGGGTCAGTACGACATGTGATTTCTTGTATTTCTTTTCCCTCGGCAGTTCAATCTTTTGTATGGGTGCACGCAGGTTTACACCGTCAGGCATGGATTATGCTTACGGTGCATGGTTATTTACATCCGGTGTGCACTTTGCTATATGAGCCCCACTCATCTGATACTGCTTTAATTGTTGGGATACTAGTCCCTTATGGCCTGGAGCCTACTCTGTTTTTAAACTTTCTGTAACACGGCTGTGTTCCCATGACCGCTGCTTTTTTGTAACTTTTTACTAATGTTTTGTAAATGGATGTTTAATAAAGAACTTATTGATTATAATTACTTGTGTGGTAGCTTTTTGAGCTTTATAGGTGCTATGTTCAAGGAATCTGTCCCTCTAACTTTGCAACACTTAGCTTTTAGGCCCCTCCCACATGCCACAGATTGGAGCTAGGTGCTTGAAAATGTAATCATTTCCAGATCTTAGCGATACCTGCTACTTCCTTGATTTGCATAACCTTACGACTTGTCCATTTCAAAGTTGAACAGTGTATAGTTCAAGTTAGGTTTATTATTTTGCATACACGATTACTGAGTTATGAGAAAATAAATAAATGCAGGTACACTATTAATTCATTTGCCATTCTAAAGTAATTATGTGCTTTTACTGCTAATAGCTGCAGTATGTGGAAGAGGATGATAGTAAATTGCAGTGTACAATAAAATTAACTAACCACATAATGTGCTCAATTTGTGGAAATACTGTGATAAAGGGACTGCTACTGAAACCAAGGATAATAACTCTAGGAAGTAATAAATGTTACTTACAAACAAGATGCTACCAAAAGCCAACCTGTACCACTTATCTTTTTATTTTTTTTAAACTTGTATAACTTTGAATTTTTTTATGTAAAAGTAAAGAAAAGACACACAATATAAAGTAAAAAAATATATAACCAATAAATAAAACAAAATTAAAATAAAAAATATAGAAAAAGTCACCACTGTGTATATTGGTCTTTGGCTTCGCTGACCAACCGTGCGAAGTGGGTTAATTTCATAAAGATTCACATTTAACCCCTTAGGGACCCATAACGTACCGGTACGGCATGGATCCCGAATCCTTAAGGACCCATGACGTACCGGTACGTCATAGCTTTAATTCGCGATTCCGGCACCGCGAGGGTTAATCGGAACCCTTGTTTTACTCCTGGAAAAAATTGATTATATTGGAAAATTTTCAAAAAAATAGAAATTTTGAAATTGTTTCTCCATCTGCCATTAACTCTTGTGGAACACCTAAAGGGTTAAAAAAGTTTGTAAACCCAGTTTTGAATACCTTGAGGGGTGTACTTTCTTAGATGGAGTCACTTTTTTGAAATTTCTATTCTAGGGGTGCAACGGGGGGCTTCAAATGGGACATGGTATAAACAAAACCAGTCCTGCAAAATCTGCCTTCCAAAACCCATATGGTGTTCCCCTCCTTCTATGTGCTCCCGTTTGGCCAAACAGTAGTTTACGACCACATATTGGGTGTTTTTGCAAACTACAGAATCAGGGCAACCTATATTGAGTTTTGTTTGGCAGTTAACCCTTGTTTTACTCCTGGAAAAAATTGATTATATTGGAAAATTTTCCAAAAAATAGAAATTTCCTCAATCTGCCATTAACTCTTGTGGAAGACCTAAAGGGTTAATAAAGTTTGAAAAAACTGTTTTGAATTCCTTGAGGGGTGTAGTTTCTAGAATGGGGTCATTTTTGGGAAATTTCTATTATCTAAGCCTCACAATATGACTTCAAACCTGAACTGGTCCATAAAAAGTGGGATTTTGAAGATTTCTGAAAAATTTCAAAATTTGCTTCTAAACTTCTAAGCCTTGTAACATCCCCAAAAAATAAAATATCATTCCCAAAATGCTACAAACATGAAGTAGACATATGGGGAATGTAAAGTCATCACAATTTTTTGGGGTATTACTATGTATTACAGAAGTAGAGAAACTGAAACTTTGAAATTTGCTAATTTTTCAAAATTTTTGGTAAATATGGTATTTTTTTATGCAAAAAAATTTACTTTTTTGACCCAATTTTAGCAGTGTCATGAAGTACAATATGTGACGAAAAACAATCTCAGAACGGCCTGGGGAAGTCAAAGCGTTTTAAAGTTATGAGCACTTAAAGTGACACTGGTCAGATTTGCAAAAAATGGCCTTAAGGTGAAATAGGGCTGAGTCCTTAAGGGGTTAATTCAAAAGTCCACAGACTCCAGCCGCTAAGTGTAGAAAGGAATAATAACAGCTCATTTCGTGCAGCCCCAACACAGAGTTCCAGCAAAAGAAGATCTCCACCATGGATATTCCTTCTGCGGATTAAAAGGTTTCGGGGCACATAGTAACGAAGCTCTTTTGACGAAACCCGGGTCGGGCGGCGTTGCAGACATTTATATTCGATGCCTGTTATTTTATTCCCCTTGTGAGTATAATAAAATATTTAAAATCACAAAAGCTGGTGGAACTTCACTATGTGCCCCGAAACCTTTTAATCCGCAGAAGGAATATCCGTGGTGGAGATCTTCTTTTGCTGGAACTCTGTGTTGGGGCTGCATGAAAAGAGCTGTTAGTATCCCTTTCTACACTTAGCGGTTGGAGTCCGTGGGAGGTTGCGCGATCACCTTTTTGAATGAAATAAAAAATATATATATTTTTAAGGTATGTGGATATATCAATATTTGATAATCATAAACATTCACAGTTATGTCATTTCCTTAACATTTAGGGTATGGTCACATATAGTGGTGACTGCAAAGCAGCCAAAACCCTCATTAACATTAACAATCAATATCAATAGCCATGCAGTTATGCATTATGCAGCAGCCACTACATGTGGCCATTCTGTTATCACTATCTTAATGTGGAAGGTAAGTATAAAAACCAAAGTTAACCTAGAGCTTTCTCATAAATGGTTAAAATTCTTGAATTCCATTCTATCAATAGATCAAGGAAACCAGGCAACAAGTTGACTCACTAGGAAAAGTTGGTTTTTACATCATTATCATCCAATACAAATATTGTCATTAGGAATGCCAAAAGGGGTGGGGGTGGGGGGGGGGGTAATAATATCTGGCATCAGCTCACAAACCTGCAACCTTTCAGATATATACAAATATGCAGCTGCAAAAACATGTTACCAGCTTATCATCATATATTAAAGACGTTGCTAGCCTCATCACTCTGCAACAAACTGTTACATGGGCCCCCAATTACAATTCCACAACATTGTATCAGAGTGCCTTGTATTTGAACATCCTACACAAAAGAGGCATTGCCTCCATCTATAAATATTTGTCATCTGACCCTGCCATTCTTCTCCACAGACAGGGGCGTAGCTAGAAGTGACTGGACCCCATAGCAAAATATATATATATATATAATTTATGGGCCCCCCCCCCGGATCTCCCACCCCCACATACCTCTTGGACCTTGCCGCTACATCCACAGCTCCTCATGCCCTTGCGATGGTTACGCGTAGGACTGGGCACAGACAGTTGGTCACTGGCAACGCATTTGTGCCAGTGTAGGAAATGTATGAATCTAAATGTCTGTGTATTAAAGTAGGACTAATGAGAACTGCTGCCCAGACTGCAGGACCACTCCAGGGGTCAAGTCCTGGGAAAAAAAGTGTGGGAACTCACCCAAGATCCACTGCCACCCGACCCCCCCCCCCCCCAAAAAAAAAGAAAAAATAATTATATATATATATGTATTTCGCAGAAAATTCAGTGCAACATAAAACATAAACAAAAACTGGAATTTGCGCTATATGTCTGTTCAGACAATTTGTCTGTTTCTCTTTCATATTATGAGCTCCCCTTATATATAATTTACCTACAGTTCTGAAGACTCAGGAGTGCTGGCTGGCTTGGCCTCAGGGGCGATGGCAGGCTTAGCCTCAGGGGTACTGGCTGGCTTGTCCTCAGGGGTGCTGGGTGGCTTAGCCTCAGGGGTGCTGGCAGGCTTGGCCTCAGGGGTGCTGGCTGGCTTGGCCTCAGGAGTGCTGGCAGGCTTGGCCTCAGGGGTGCTGGCAGGCTTGGCTGGGCAGAAGGAGTGTGGGAGACTGTGAGGACTTTTTTCTCTAAGCTGCTCCGGAACAAAAATTTTTTTTTATTATACCTCAGGTCAGACCACCAATCAGACCCCCAATGTTAATCAGACCTCAGCTTACAGCCCCAATAAGATCCGCACTGTTAATAAGACCTCAGATAACACCTCAGCTCAGACCCCAATATGAATGACCCCCAATCAGACCTCAGATAAGAGCCCCATGCCTTATAGCCACCCCAGTAGCCTTATAGCAGCCCCCAGTAGCCTCATAGCAGCCCCCAGTAGCCTCTCCACCAGCCCCCAGTGCCTCTCAATCAGCTCCCAGTGCCTCTCACCAGCGACCCCCCAGTGCCTTTCCATCAGCCCCCAGTCAGTGCATCTCCATCAGCCCCCAGTCAGTGCATCTCCATCAGCCCCCAGTCAGTGCCTCTCACCAGCCCCCAGTACCCTCTCCATTAGCCCCCAGTGTCTCTCCATCAGACCTCAGTGCGCCCTCCCCGGTATTAAAATCATCGGTGGGCAGTGTGCCCTCCCCCTCTCCCCTGTATTAAAATCATTGGTTGGCAGTGCGCTCCCCCTCCCCAGTATTAAAATCATTGGTGGGCAGTGCGCCCCCCCCCCCTCCCCAGTATTAAAATAATTGGAGGGCAGTGCGCCCTCCCCCAACCCCCTTAACATTGGCAGCAGCATTTCCAATCGGAGCCCCAGGAGTGTAATGCTGGTGCTCCGATCAGTTACCATGGCAGCCAGGACGCTACTGAAGTCCTATCTGCCATGGTCAGTTAGTCAGCAGCATACTTACATGCGCTGTGGCTTCCCGCCGCTCCTTCTTCTTGTAACTCGTCACAGGTCTGCTTATAGCATATAGCGCATGTAAGTATGCTGCTGACTAACTGACCATGGCAGCCAGGACTTCAATAGCGTCCTGGCTGCCATGGTAACCAATAGGAGCCCCAGCATTACACTGCTGGGACTCCGATCAGAACTGCCGCTGCCACCACTGATGGGGGCTGATGGGTGGGGATGGGGGTTGGGAGGCTGCTACCCACTCGCCACATGAATTTTTTATTTTTTTTATCATCAGCCAGCGGCCCGGGCCCCCAGTGGCGTAGGGCCCCATAGCCATTGCTATGGCTGCTATAGCGATCCCTATGCCACTGTCCACAGAAGTCTTTCATATCTAAAGGCTTGCGCTACATCCTTCAGCATAAATTACCTGTTCCAGTCCCAAATATACCTCCAGACACTTGGAACAGTGATGAGCATGCATGTCACACACAGTTTACTGAATCTGAATATGGGGAACTTTAAACCAAACTACATTTATTCTCATCACAATTGGTCCCACCACATAATATTAGAGGTAAATTGATGTCCTGATTTTCATTTGGGGTGAGCCGACTGACATCTTCCATGAGTTCACCAACTATTTAAACTGAAACTATTGGGGATTAATGTTCTCTGGACCATTTCCAGTGATCACATTGAATACCTAGATCTGTACCCCCCATTAAATTCTGATCAGATCATTAGTAAAACTTTTTTTTTCCAAAAGATTGGCTGTAACTGCCTTCTGGACTGCCATAGTTCCCATAATAAAAACTGGAAGAATAGTGTTCCCTTTAGGTAGTTCAAGAGATTTCGCCATAACTGCAGCAATGGCAGTGATTTTAAGGCCCACCGTAATGTCTAAAGAAATGTTTCAAAGAAAAAAGTTTGCCATCTACAGTCATCAATGGGGCATTTCAAAACGCACTTGGCCTATTCCATGATAAGTGCCTTCTACCTAAAACAAAAACACTGGATGTTGACAACTACAGTTAGAATTTTATTACAACTTGTCGGGTGGTAATAATTCAAGTAAGAATTATTAATTATGGTCATAAAAAATAATTAACCATAAAAAATGTTTTTATAAAATTTGTCATAAATTCTTAAAATCATGACCTTGTATTGTAGACAAACTAATCGATATAATTCACATCTGACTCCGACTATTTCCTCAGATAAATAAGTTCTTTTGACGTGAGATGATGTTAATGATAAAAATGTAGTCCTACATTATACAATAATACACAGGTATTATACAAATATGCAGATTTATTGGTTACAAGATTATAAACATACATAAATAAACACCATGATACATGCAAATTAATATATATAGCATTAATATAAAGCATTACAAGCTTAACAATACATGTGAGTGGAAATAACTTGTCACATTATAACCAAGCTTTTATTAGGTTAGGATATCAAAATAGGAACATAAGTTATATACATTACTACTGTTCAGAGAAAACCTCATGATATCAAGATGGGCATGTCTAATCCTAGACATCAATATGGAATGCTAAATACATTCTGGTCCCCTCTAACCAATTACACATCACATGACTTCCAGAATGGGCAAATCCATTCAAGGATATAACTTAGAAGAGATAACTGTATCCTTCTGCCCTATCCTGGACTATTTTCACATATGTGACTTTGGTAAGACTATTAAGACAAATAACAGGGATCTAGGATCATTGCTAGACCATATCTTAAATGGGAAGAACTTGAAACAAGTCTTTCCTGTGTGAATCCATCACTTAGCTTGGCGAAGAATGTTCTATCAATATATATATATATATATATATATATATATTAAAGCAACCATTTAATGCTTTGCTAAATTATGAATCTTGATTCTTCTGCAGGTAGAATGAAGTCTCACAATATCCTAAGACTACATCTCAATATGGAGATGATCAGTTAATTAATTAATTTATTTATTTGCCAATCTAGATGGTATAATTTCACCCATACTATCTAATTAGTCTTAATAAAATGAAATATAAATCTCTGTGTCTCTTACCAAGTCCTAGTAGGAATCTTACTTCTGCTCCCAGGAAAGCTGGGTGGTCCATCATAGTGCATCTCACCATACCTTTCAACTTGATAGACCGCTCTAGAGAGCTCTACTTGTCTTTCCTTTTTTCTTCTACAGGATACATTCTAAATGACACATACATGGTATAATATATATATATATATATATATATCAATACATTGTTACACATAAACACATTTTATGAATTATTGGTTAAAATATGTTGTAAAACTAAATATACCATACAGAAATATATATATTTTTATTATGAATATATGAATTGGGCTTCACACAGCAGGTGTGCCTTAGAGTATAACTGTAATATTTTTTGGGGGGGGGAGTATTGGATTGTGGTGATTAATATCACATTGGTGGCCCTATTTAAACTTTTCACTGTGTATTCAATTACACCTTAATTCCACATTTTTGTTCCCTGTACTGCCTACTTTTACCTGTGCTTAAAATAGGGTTGCTAGGCATGGTCCGTCTATCTGTTGAAGGATGGAGCACGCAGCGTGCAAGGTCACATTACTGAAAGCCAGGGACTGTAAGTAAATGATTAAAGCCAGGTCCTTCCCAGCAGCTGATAACAGTGCCTGGGCTGTGTGCACTTCTCCCTGTCCCTGCGCTTGGCAGCAGAGCTGGAGGATGCAGAGTCGAAGCAGCGCACAACAGGGAAGGGAGATCTGCCACCTGCTCAGTGTATAAATGAAAGCAACATGTGGTAAGAGGACCCCTTTGTGCCGCAGGAGATTAACCCTTTAGGGGGGAGGGGTCTGGTTACTGACACCTTTGGGGGGCTATTGTTACTGGCTAGTGAGGGCAGGCGGGATTAGCCTCAGGGTGAGGGCAGTGGTGGCCATCTTAACTGAATAGTGAAATTGCAGTTTTATGCTAATTGGTTGCTAAGGGCTTAATCTAATTAAATATGGGGTAAGTCAGTCTAATAGTAACAGATTCTGGAATATCATGTTATTAGTAACTACATATATGAAAATTGAAATTAGGGTCTAAATGTGACAGTTATCCTTTAAGGATATAAATTCTTATTTTGTCATGGCTTATCCATGAAACAACATTGTTCCCTTCAGACAAACATGTCTGAAGAAGCCAGTATACTCCTCATAGATAAACCCATATCATTAGCAATAATTTTTTTAATACAATGTCTATTCATATTCATGATTATTCTTATATAAACTGAACTTGCCATGAACTCATCTTGGCTTCTTCAGCCACATA
Organism: Bufo gargarizans; assembly: GCF_014858855.1. Classification (NCBI taxonomy): domain Eukaryota; kingdom Metazoa; phylum Chordata; class Amphibia; order Anura; family Bufonidae; genus Bufo; species Bufo gargarizans. The sequence goes on along the minus strand of NC_058080.1, from coordinate 358,671,556 downwards.
ATGGAACTTTGGTTCAATCTGATTTCCTCTTAAAGGCAATTAGCATTAATTTTGGCTATAATATCATTAGATAATATTGTATACTTATGAAAATGCACAACAAACCAACAGGAATTCCCAAACATCTCTAGTAGTAGTCTGGCATATATTGTTAAATGACCAGATTTTAGGCAAAATCCTCCCAGGGAAACAAAAGATTATGTTCAGAAGGGCACAGACTAGAGATGACTGAATTTCTCAAAAATTCTATTCAGTTGGTTCGCCGAATATTTTGAAAAGATTCGATTTGATCCAAATGGATTTGTGGCGAATCACGTTAAAAACAGCTATTTTCTGGCTGCAGATAGCCTGTATAGTGGTGTTGAACACTGTGCGTTGCAGTAACACGCATAGGGAGTGAAAAAATACTGTGAGTCAGCATGAAACGCATATGACAGGCGTCACTCTTAGAATCACTGCACATTTCACTTATTTGGGCAGTTACGGGGCCAAAACTGACCAACTAACTCAAGTGAGAACTCAGCCTTACAGGTCGATATTAACATCAAGATGAAAGGCACCGTCCTCAGCTGATTCCACATAGATGTCTACAGAACCTGTTCTATTAAAAGCTTATACAAGTAGAGCGCCCCCAGAGTGGAGAGGGTGTGGGAACAGAATGTGAAGTCAACAGAGTGGCCCAATGACATAGTGGTGAGGTGGCATCAGCAGGAGGAGACCACAGAGTGGCCCAGTGACATAGTGGTGAGATGGCAGCAGCATGAAGAGACCACAGATTTGCCTAGTGACATAATTGTGAGGTGGCAGCAGCATGAGGAGACAACAGAGTGGCCCAGTGAAATAGTGTTGAGGTAACAGCAGCATGAGGAGACCACAGAGTGGCCCAGTGACACAGTGTTGAGGTAGCAGCAGCATGATGAGACCACAAAGTAGTGAGGTGTCAGCAGCATGAGGATACCACAGAGCAGTGAAGTGGCAACAGCATGAGGAGACCACAGAGTGGTCTAGTGACATAGTGTTGAGGTGGCAGCTGCATGAGGAGACCACAGAGTAGTGATGTGGCAGCAGCATGAGGACACCACAGAGTGGTGAAGTGGCAACAGCATGAGGAGACCAAAGAGCAGCCCAGTGACATAGTGTTTAGGTGGCAGCAGCATGAGGAGACTACATAGTAGTGATGTAGCAGCAGCATGAAGAGACCATAGAGTGAGAGTGGTGAAGTGGCAGCAGCAGGAGGAGACCACAGAGTGGCCCAGTAACATAGTGTTGACGTGGCAGCGGCATTAGGAGACCATAGAGTAGTGATGTGGCAGCAGCATGAGGAGACCACAGAGTGTCCCAGTGACATAATGTTGAGGTGGTGGCAGCATGAGGAGACCACAGAGTGGTGAGGTGTCAGCAGCATGAGGAGACCACAGAGTGGCCCAGAGACATAGTGTTGATGTAGCAGCAGAATGACGAGACCACAGAGTGGCCCAGTGACACAGTGTTGAGGTAGCAGCAGCATGAGGAGACGACAGAGTAGTGAGGTGGCAGCAGCATGAGGAGACCACAGAGCAGTGAAGTGGCAACAGCATGAGGAGACCACAGAGTGGTCCAGTGACATAGTGTTGAGGTGGCAGCAGCATGAGGAGACCACAGAATAGTGATGTGGCAGCAGCATGAGGAGACCACAGAGTGGTGAATTGGTGGCAGCATGAGGATACCACTGAGTCGTGAATTTGCAGCAGTATGAGGAGACCACAGAGTGGTGAATTGGCAGCAGCATGAGGAGACCACAGAGCAGCCCAGTGACATAGTGCTGAGGTGGCAGCAGCATGAGGAGACTACATAGTAGTGATCTGGCAGCAGCATGAGCCCATAGAGTGAGAGTGGTGAAGTGGTAGCAGCATGAAACCACAGAGTGGCCCAGTGACATAGTGTTGACGTGGAAGCAGCTTTAGGACACCACAGAGTAGTGATGTGGCAACAGCATGAGGAGACCCCAGAGTGGCCCAGAGTGAGGAGGTGGCATAAGCATGAGGAGACCACAGAGTAGTGATGGGGCAGCAGAATTAGGAAACTACAGAGTGGCCCAATGACATAGTGTTGAGGTAGTAGCAGCAGCATGATGAGACCACAGAGTGGTGAGGTGGCAGCAGCATGAGGAGACCACAGAGTTGCCCAGTGACATAGTGGTGAGGTGGAAGCAGCACGAGGAGACCACAGAGTGGCCCAGTGACATAGTGTTGAGGTAGCAGCAGCATGAGGAGACCACAGAGTGGCCCAGTGACATAGTGTTGAGGCAGCAGAAGCATGAGGAGACCACAAGACCACAGAGTAGTGATGTAGCAGCAGCATGAGGAGACCACAGAGTTGTGGAGTGGCAGCAGCATAAGGAGACCACAGAGTGGCCCAGTGACATAGTGTTGAGGCAGCAGAAGCATGAGGAGACCACAAGACCACAGAGTAGTGATGTAGCAGCAGCATGAGGAGACCACAGAGTTGTGAAGTGGCAGCAGCATAAGGAGACCACAGAGTGGCCCAGTGACATAGTGTTGACGTGGCAGCAGCTTTAGGAGACCACAGAGTAGTGATGTGGCAGCAGCATGAGAAGACCCCAGAGTGGCCCAGTGACAGAGTGAGGAGGTGGCAGAAGCATGAGGAGACCACAGAGTAGTGATGGGGCAGCAGAATTAGGAAACCACAGAGTGGCCCATTGGCATAGTGTTGAGGTAGTAGCAGCAGAATGACGAGACCACAGAGTGATGAAGTGGCAGCAGCATGAGGAGACCAAAGAGTTGCCCAGTGACATAGTGGAGAGGTGGCAGCAATATGAGGAGATTACAGAGTGGCCCAGTGACATAGTGTTGAGGTAGCAGCAGCATGAGGAGACCACAGAGTGGCCCACTGACAAAGTTTTGAGGTAGCAGCAGCATGAGGAGACCACAGAGTTGCCCAGTGACATAGTGGCGAGGTGGCAGCAGCATGAGGAGAATACAGAGTGGCCCAGTGACATAGTTTTGAGGCAGCAGAAGCATGAGGAGACCACAGAGTAGTGATGTAGCAGCAGCATGAGGAGACAACAGAGTAGTGAAGTGGCAGCAGCATAAGGAGACCACAGAGTGGTCAAGTGGCAGCAGGATGAGAAGACCACAAAGTGTCCCAGTGACATAGTGTTGAGGTGGCAGCAGCATAAAGGAGACCTTAGAGAGGCCCAGTGACATATTGTTAATGTAGCAGCAGCTTGAGAAAACCACAGAGTAGTGAGATGGCAGCAGCATGAGGAGACCACAGAGTAGTGAAGTGGCAGCAGCATGAGAAGACCACAGAGTGGCCCAGTGACATAGTGTTGAGTTGGCAGCATGAGGAGACCACAGAGTAGTGATGTGGCAGCAGCATGAGGAGACCATAGAGTGGTGAATTGGCAGCAGCATGAGGAGACCACAGAGTGGCCCAGTGACATAGTGTTGAGGTGACAGCAGCATGAGGAAACCAAAGAGTAGTGATGTGGCAGCAGCATGAGGAGACCACAGAGTGGTCAAGTGGCAGCAGGATGAGAAGATGACAGAATGTCCCAGTGACATAGTGTTGAGGTGGCAGCAGCATAAAGGAGACCATAGAGTGGCCCAGTGACATATTGTTAAGGTAGCAGCAGCTTGAGAAAACCATAGAGTAGTGAGGTGGCAGCAGCATGAGGAGACCACAGAGTAGTGAAGTGGCAGCAGCATGAGGAGACCACAGAGTGGCCCAGTGACATAGTGTTGAGGTGGCATCAGCATGAGGAGACCACAGAGTAGTGATGTGGCAGCTGCATGAGGAGACCACAGAGTGGTGAATTGGCAGCAGCATGAGGAGACCACAGAGTGGCCCAGTGACACAGTGTTGAGGTGGCAGCAGCATGAGGAAACCACAGAGTAGTAATGTGGCAGCAGCATGAGGAGACCATAGAGTGAGTGTGGTGAAATAGCAGCAGCATGAGGAGACCACAGAGTGGCCCGGTGACATAGTGTTGAGGTGGGATCAGCATGAGGAGACCAAAGAGTAGTGATGTGGCAGCAGCATGAGGAGACCACAGAGTGGTCATGTGGCAGCAGGACAAAAAGACCACAAAGTGGGGAGGTGGTGGTAGCATGAGGAGACCACAGAGTGGTGAGGTGTCAGCAGCATAAGGAGACCACAGAGTGGCACAGAGACATATTGTTGATGTAGCAGCAGCATGAGGAGACCACAAAGTAGCCCAGTGACATAGTTTTGAGGTAGCAGCAGCATGAGGAGACCACAGCGTGTCCCAGTGACATAGTGTTGAGGTGGTAGCAGCATGAGGAGACCACAAAGTGGGGAGGTGGCGTAGCATGAGGAGACCACAGAGTGGTGAGGTGTCAGCAGCATGAGGAGACCACAGAGTGGCCCAGAGACATATTGTTGATGTAGCAGCAGCATGAGGAGACCACAGAGTGGCCCAGTGACATAGTTTTGAGGTAGCAGCAGCATGAGGAGACCACAGAGTGGCCCAGTGACAAAGTTTTGAGGTATCAGCAGCATGAGGAGACCACAAAGTGACCCAGTCACATAGTGTTGAGGCAGCAGAAGCATGAGGAGACCACAAGACCACAGAGTAGTGATGTAGCAGCAGCATGAGGAGACCACAGAGTAGTGAAGTGGCTTACCTGTACCAAAACATTTCACTGACCTGAATCATGCAGAAAAAGATTTCAAGTGTTGGATTCTTGACCATGTTACTATACCTAGGAGGGGTGGTAATAGAACAACACTTAAAAAAAAAAAAAGGGAGATGCACTGGATTTATACACTCGTATAATCCAGGAGTGCTTGTATGAGGGACGGTTTGCAGTCTTTGCTCCATTTTTATTTCGCCCCATTACCTTATGGATGTATGGTGATATGCAGAATAACACAATTAATATTGTTTTATTGAATGATTTGAATATATATTTTTTTCTCTTTTTTTGTGTTTATAGATGCTGTGATGGACCGGTGTGGGAGTGTGGTGACTTTTAGGCATGGATCCATTGGAGTTGGAGTGCGACCTTTATGTATATTTGTTAGTACAATATTTGTTTTACTGTTCTGCGGGTGTTCCAACAGTATATTAATAGATGGAGCTAGGGGTCCATAATAGTTTGAGGAGTACCCTCAATGATTTGTTGTTGGAGCTAGGTGAGGGATCTAACAGTATGTGCGCCTGATACTAAAGTGTTGTGCGCCCCTACAGAGATGTTTCAATATGGGTGAGGGTTGACGTCTTTGACAAGAAGTCACCTCCCCCTTTCTCGTTTCTACACCATAATATGTATTTACGTCTTTGTTATAAAAGGACTTTAGGGATATGCACCTTTACTAAGATTGCACGGTGTGGAACAGCACTCATATACGCATGCGCCAGCTTTCAGTCATTTGGATACCATTACCAATATGGCCACTGTCGACTCATGGGTGGAGTGCGCAGGCTCCGTGATGAGTCTGTGTGATTGCTTCCTGTTTGAAGACTTACGATGATATATGATTTTATTTAATGATTTGTAATCATCATCACTTATGCATTTGTCATATTCACTGATTGGTTGGACTATATATAGGTCACTAGATACATGTGTTATTTGCTTGAGAAAGGCTCTATGGATGAGCTGAAATGTCGCTGTGCTATTTTGTCCCACATGGGTGAATACATTTTTGATTATTTATAGCTTTGGAGCGCTGTCCATTTTCCTATTTATATTTTGGGCTATTAGCCTATGCCCCAGGGCATAGCACCCATACATTTTGTTTTGCCTTCTGTGTGAATAAACACTGAACTGCTTAAGTTGAAGACTTTGTGGTTGTCTCTTTACTGCGTCCTCTAACCTGCCTACTAGAGCGAATCCCCACAACCCCAAAAAAGGCTGTAGTACAATGTAACTGCACTGCAGAACGGCAAATAAGATGTACTTTTTTTACACTTATACACCCCAAAAAAGGCTGTAGTACAAAGTAACTGCACCGCAAAACGGCAAATAAGATGTACTTATTTTACACTTATACACCCCAGAAAAGGCTGTAGTACAAAGTTACTGCACTGCAGAACGGCAAATAAGACGTACAGTTTTTTACACTGATACACCCCCAAAAAAGCTGTAGAACAATGTAACTGCACTACAGAATGGCAAATAAGATTTCCTTTTTTTTACACTTATACTCCCCAAATAAGGCTGTAGTACAAAGTAACTGCACCGCAGAACAGCAAATAAGATTTATTTTTTTATACTTATACACACCCAAAAAATCTGTAGAACAATGTAACTGCACTGCAGAACGGCAAAAAAGACATACTTTTTTTTAAAACTTATACAGGTGAAACTCAAAAAATTAGAATATCGTGCAAAGTTCATTTATTTCAGTAACGCAACTTAAAAGGTGAAACTAACATAAGAGATAGACTCATTACATGCAAAGTGAGATATTTCAAGTCTGTATTTGTTATAATTTGGATGATTATGGCTTAAAGCTTATGAAACACCAAAGTCTCAATTTTGAGGTACCCTTTGCTTAGGGGATATGGATTAATTAGCTGACTAGAGTGTGACACTTTGAGCCTAGAATATTGAACCTTTTCACAAAATTATAATTTTAAAGGATAACTGTCGTATTTTATTTTTTATTTTTTGGACTATTGGATTGTGGTGATTAATATCACCTTCGTGCCCCTATTTCAACTTTTCACTGTGTATTCAATTACCCCTTAATTCCACAGTTTTGTTCCCTGTACTGCCTTTTACCTGTGCTTAAAATAGGGTTGCTAGGCATGGTCCGTCTATCTGTTGATAGACGGACAGCTGCGTGCAGGTTCACATTAATGACAGCCAGGGACTGTAAGTAAATGATTAAAGCCAGGTCCTCCCCAGCAGCTGATAACAGTGCCTGGGCTGTGTGCACTTATCCCTGTCCCTGCGCTTGGCAGATGCTCCCTCACTTAGCAGACTTGGAGAATGCAGAGTTGAAGAAGCGCAGACCAGGGAAGGGAGATCTGCCGTCTGCTCAGTGTATAAATGAAAGCAACATGTGGTAAGAGGACCCCTTTGTGCTGCAGGAGATTAACCCTTTAGGGGGGAAGGCTCTGGTTACTGACACTTTTGGGGGGGCTATTGTTACTGGCTAGTGCATGTGAGGAGCTCAATGCATTGTGGGTAATGAGGGCAGGCGGGATTAGCCTCAGGGTGAGGGCAGTGGCGGCCATCTTAACTGAATAGTGAAATTGCAGTTTTATGCAGAATGGTTGCTATGGGCTGAATCTTATTAAATATGGGGTAAGTCAGTCTTAGGGTCCATTCACACGTCCGCAAAATGGATCCGCATCCATTCCGCAATTTTGCGGAACGGGTGCAGACCCATTCATTTTCAATGGGGCCGGAATGTGCTGTCCGCATCCACATTTGCGGATCCGCAGTTCCGCATCCGTGCTTCCGTTTCCGCAAAAAAATAGAACATGTCCTATTCTTGCCCGCAATTGCGGACAAGAACAGGCATATTCTATTAGTGCCGGCAATGTGCGGTCCGCAAAATGCGGAACGCACATTGCCACTTTCCGTGTTTTGCGGATCCGTGGCTCCGTGTATCCGCAAAACACATTGCGGACGTGTGAATGGAGCCTAATAGTAACTGATTCTGGAATATCATGTTATTAGTAACTACATATATGAAAATTGAAATTAGGGTCTAAATGTGACAGTTATCCTTTAAGCTGCATTACTGCAATTCCTTTTAATTTGCATTACTGAAATAAATGGACTTTTGCATGATGTTCTACTTTTTCGAGTTTCACCTGTACACCCCAAAAAAAAGCTGCAGTACAATCTAACTGCACCACAGAACGGCAAATAATACGTACTTTTTAGAGTATTAAAACACCCTAAAAAAAGTGTGTAGTACAATGTAACTGTACCGCAGAACGGCAAATAAGAGGTCCTTTTTTTTTTTTTTTACACTAATACACCCCAAAAGAAATTGTAGAACAATTTAAATGCACCACAGAACGGTTAATATGACTTATGTATATTTCCTATAAATACATCCTGCAACACAGGACTCACACCCCAATAACAAACAAGGTTTGCTGGAATTACAGAGGTATCATCTAGTGCAAACCTAAAATCAGCAGTATAATAGTAATTTGGATCCCCAATGAGTGCAGCACGGTGTAATAGAATCGCTCCTATTAACCAGTCTGTAGACTCTCTTTTTGCACCATGTTCTCCTTTTATAGCTTGGATGATGCCTCCCTATGCTTTCCCTACACCTTGAATAAGCTCTTCTTGAACTTGTTTTTTAGCATAATGAAGTCTTTCCTAGCACTGTCCCTAACGCCTGCTGACGTCTCTCCCTGCACTAAGCACACCGGAAACTGGCAAAATCCAAAATGGATGAGGATATTTATAGGGCTGTGACATCACAGGGGCTGGCTGGCTGGTGATTGGCTGCATGCATGGCATTGTGGGTAATACCTTGTTCCCAGACTTCTTTGCTCCATGTCCTAACATGTTCAGCAACCATTTTAGGAAAAAATGTGATTCGTTACCATGAAGCGTGAGAAAATTCAGATTAGAATTTATCCTGAAATTCGAATCGAATTGCACTTCGTCAACTTCGATTCGCTCATCTCTAGCACAGACTCCAAGCAAGTTACAATGGTTGCAATGTAAGGGGATCAGGCAGATCCACATCAACAGTGGATCTAGATGCCAGGTGAACCACTGCAGATGCTGTATAACTCCAATAAGATGAGATCCTTTTAAACTCGATCCACCTCATTGGAATTCATGGTAACCTCTTTTTCGAATTGCTCTGCTACGTTTGTGATCTATCTGTTAGAATGCCCTGTGCCCAGCCACACACAGATCAAACTTCACAGATGGGTATCTAAAACATACATGTACGGCAGGCTGATCGGCAGGTGCAGAAGCTGCGCCCGCCTGATCAGCGGCAGGGGTCCGGAAGTCACTGATAGCTGCACTCCTGCTGTATGCGGCAGCATCGGTGAAAAAAACGATGCCGGCACATTACCCTCCACACCGCCGTGGTCAGTGCTGACCGTGGCACGTGTGGGATCCTGCCGGGTCCAGGGTGGCTACCGGGTCCCCACGCTGCTGTGACGGGGACCCGATTGCAGGGAAGGCAGCCCAATGCCTTTCTTAGGCATCATGGCTGCCTTCCGTGACAGCCTGTGAGATCCAGCCCCCTGGATCTCACAGGCAGAAAGCTGTATATGTATTACAGTGAGTAATACACTTACAGCCAATGCATTACAATACAGAAGTATTGTAATGCATTGTAAAGGGGATCAGACCCCCAAAAGTTGAAGTCCCAGAGTGGGACAAAATTTTTTAAAAAAGAAGTGAAAAAAATAAAAAGTTTCAAATTAAAAAAAAATCGTTTCTACTCTAGTGAAATCTGCCTTCTAAAAACCATATGGCATTCCTTTCCTTCTGCACTCCGCGGTGTGCCCGTACAGCAGTCTACAACCACATATGTTTTTTTTCTGTAAACTACAGAATCAGGGCAAAAAATAGTTTTGTTTGGCTGTTAATCCTTGCTTTGTTACTGGAAAAAATGGAAAATCTGCCCCAAAAGTGAAATACTGAAATTCCATCTACATTTTCCTTTAATTCTTGTGGAATACCTAAAGGGTTAACAATGTTTGTAAAATCAGTTTTTAATATCTTGAGGGGCGTAGTTTCTAAAATGGGGTCATTTTTGGGTGGTTTCTATTATGTAAGCCTCACAAAGCCTCACAAAGACCTGAACTGGTCCTTAAAAAAAATTGAAAATTTACTTCTAAACTTCTAAGCCTTCTAACATACCCAAAAAATAAAATGGCATTCACAAAATGATCCAACCATAAAGTAGACATATGGTAAATGTAAAGTAATTACTATTATATGCGGTATCAATATCTGTTTTAAAAGCTGAGAAATAGAAATTTGGAAATTTTCTAATTTTTCAAAATTTTTCAAAATTTTGTATTTTTTATAAATAAAAATGAAATATTTTGACTCAATTTTACCACTGTCATGAAGTACAATATGTGATGAGAAAACAATCTCAGAATGGCTTAGAATGGCAAATTTTTTGTAAATGTTGCATTTTTTAAATAAATAAAAATGAAATATTTTGACTCAATTTTACCACTGTCATGAAGTACAATATGTAACGAGAAAGCAATCTCAGAATGGCCTGGATAAGTAAAAACGTTCCAAAGTTATTACCACATAAAGTGACACATGTCAGATTTGCTGCATCCAGCGCCCAGGAATACCTCTACCCAGTACACAGATAACATGACCACTGATGAAGGTCCACCGTGACCGAAACGTCTGGTCAGAAATAGTCTGTCATGTCGTAATATACCACGGGCAAATGGATGATGCAGAAAAATGAAATAATAAATAAAAAATATATTTGAATTGCAAAACTTTCAAACTGAGTGCCTCAATATTTTATTACTTGGATACGGCCTAACAAGCCCTTGATCGGCACTGGTGATACTCCTTGAACAGAGTGTGGTTCCTCAAAAATCGGCCTGGGATTTAAAGTGAAAAGTAGCTAGGTAATGAAGGGGTTAATTATGTATACATTTATGTATCTATTCTTTTATCAATGACAACAATTATTTGTTGTCTGTCTTTTCTCTGTCATTAAATCTATTTATCTATCCATTTATTTTGAACTGTATATACATATCTATCTCTACCCAATTAACCAGGCATTTCTGAGAGAACTCCTATATTAATAGAGAAAAGGTAGTCAGCTCTAAGCCTCTGACATCTGTGCACGGAGCCTGGCGGACGCAGTGTGCTAAATCCAAAGAAGACAAATTCAGGCATTTGAAATCCCCTAAAAAGGTCGCGAATAAAGGATTTTTATCCAAAACACATTGACCGCTGTGTGATGTATGAACACATCATTTTTAATGCACTTTCAATAAATACTGGATTTTATGGGAGATTTCAAGTGCTGGAATTATTTTTTTCTTTGAACTCCTAATTTAGTCCACTGCTGGCTTATGACCAATCCATAGTCAGATCCCTTGAAATCCACATCGGGAATCTATCCTACATTGTCCCCATACAATCCAATGTCTGTCCACACAATACATTTTTTGTAATACTTCTGATTCAGCCCACTCTTGTCTAAACCCCAGTAACATAGTAACATAGTATATAAGGCTGAAAAAAGACATCCATCCATCCAGTTCAGCCGATTAACCTGCAAGTTGATCCAGAGAAAGCAAACAACCCAATGAGGTAGAAGCCAATTTTCCTCACTATAGGGGGAAAAATTCCCTCCCGACTCCAATCAGGCAATCAGAATAACTCCCTGGATCAACGACATCTCCAGAAATCTTATTATAAATTGATTCTTATTGAATTCTTTCAATCATTGTGTATCATGCCAGCCTGCAACACATATCATTCACTGTCTGTTAAGACAGCATTTAGTATCAGTTTATCATATCAGTATCCAGTACACATCAATCATACATCCCTTTTTATTTAGCTTTAATATAACTGTATTCAGCAGGCACCGAACACATATCCATTTTCATTTATTCCTATTCATTCATAGCTGTTGTTCATCTTGACAACACACTCCAACCACTTACTACAAGAACATCATATCTATTCTACTTTCATCTACATAACTATGGAAAAGTGATAATATAGTCAGGGGAGTAGCTAAAGGCTTATGGGCCCTGGTGCAAGAGTTCAGCTTGGGCCACCCTTCCCTCAGTGCTTTGTGGCCAGGGGAAGGGAAGCACATAGCCTTTGTGCTGCCTGAGGAAAGAATTGAAACGGCACCACCCCATGCCAAATTCTTGACCTAACCAGCCAGAGGTGTAACTTGACCTGCATGCACTTTCTATAATACCAGTGTCTTCCTATGTGGCCCAAGGATCTTTGGGCCCCCTCAGGCTACTGGGCCTGGTAGCAACTGCTACCTCTGCACCACCTATAGTTACGCCCCTGAATATAGGTCATTCAGTCACTCCACCACTTTTTCCCTCTGCAAGTGCTACATGTCTATAGTGCGATCAGCTCAGACACACCAGCACAGAAAAAATATCCTACACTGATAAGGAAGCGTAGCAATTCCAGCTTTTTTAGGAGAACTATTGAGGAGCGCAGCAGCTCTAAACCCAATGTCCTGCATCTCCTAGGTAAAATCTCACCTGTCTCATTCCGCCGAGAGCGCAAGCGTAAACAGACAGTACAGCGTCCTGTACCTCCTAGGTTACCTGCCCTCTAATTCCCCAGCTTACAGTGCTCTTATACTACATCTTATTCAGGTATATTTGTCCACATAAAGCAATTTATCAGCATTGACGTTCCAGAACAGATTACAGTATGTATCATGATCTGCCACTAAAGTGTCCCATTACAATTTATGTTTACTTTGTAACAACTGACCCTTCTGCTCCACCGCCATATGGGTGCTCTTGGTGCAACTTTTTATTATCTTGTGTATACCAGGTGTAAGGGATTGCTGTACTTGGGGGGTCATTCTCACAAGAATTGTCGCCCACCGCAGCTTTCGAGGCCAAACATTGCATTTATTGGGACATTTTTCATACACGGAACAATCTAGTTAATAATCACTGGGGTGGTGTGGTTCCTACATACATCAAAACAAAACAAATACCTGCCCGGCTGGGCACCTGGTTTTAGCCTATAGAGATGCAAACATGCACAGCTAGATAACCGCTAGCATGTCCGCAATATACCTGTCCCATAGCTCTGTGTGCCTTTATTGTGTTTAAAAAATGATTTTATAGATTTGTAAATGAGCCTGGTAAGGAGCCCGAGGGGCTGTACTAACCTTCTTGGAGCCCAGCCACACCCCCTGTGAAGGAGCCTAGCCCCGCCTCCGTCCTCCGAATCTCCTCCTTTCTTCACAGTTAGATTGCCGTAATCTCGCGATGCGCAAGAGGGGCCATGATATATTATACAGGGGGCCATTATAAATGATAGTTATACAGTGGGGCCATAATATATAATAATTATACAAGGGGGCTATTATATATTATAATTATACAGAGAGTCTATTAATAATGGGCCCTCTGTCTCTGTATAATTCTAATATATAATGCCCCCCCCCTGTATAATTATAATATATTATGGCCCCACTGTATAACTATAATTTATAGTTATATAGTGGGGCCATAATATATAATAATTATACAGGGGGGCCATAATATATAATAATTATACAGGAGGGCCATTATATATTAGAATTATACAGAGGGCCCATTATTAATAGCCTCTCTGTATAATTATAATATATAATGACCCCCTCTGTATATAAACCGGATTCCAAAAAAGTTGGGACACTAAACAAATTGTGAATAAAAACTGAATGCAATGATGTGGAGATGGCAAATGTCAATATTTTATTTGTAATAGAACGTAGATGACAGATCAAACATTTAATCCGAGCAAATGTATCATTTTAAAGGAAAAATAAGTTGATTCAAATTTTCACGGTGTCAACAAATCCCCAAAAAGTTGGGACAAGTAGCAATAAGAGGCTGGAAAAAGTAAATTTTCGCATAACGAAGAGCTGGAAGACCAATTAACACTAATTAGGTCAATTGGCATGATTGGGTATAAAAAGAGCTTCTCGGAGTGGCAGTGTCTCTCAGAAGCCAAGATGGGTAGAGGATCACCAATTCCCACAATGTTGCGCAGAAAGATAGTAGAACAATATCAGAAAGGTGTTACCCAGCGAAAAATTGCAAAGACTTTGCATCTATCATCATTAACTGTGCATTACATCATCCGAAGATTCAGAGAATCTGGAACAATCTCTGTGCGTAAGGGTCAAGGCCGTAAAACCATACTGGATGCCCGTGATCTCCGGGCTCTTAAACGACACCACAAACAGGAATGCTACTGTAAAGGAAATCACAGAATGGGCTCAGGAATACTTCCAGAAACCATTGTCAGTGAACACAATCCACCGTGCCATCCGCCGTTGCCAGCTGAAACTCTACAGTGCAAAGAAGAAGCCATTTCTAAGCAAGATCCACAAGCTCAGGCGTTTTCACTGGGCCAGGGACCATTTAAAATGGAGTGTGGCAAAATGGAAGACTGTTCTGTGGTCAGACGAGTCACGATTCAAAGGTCTTTTTGGAAATCTGGGAGGCCATGTCATCCGGACCAAAGAGGACAAGGACAACCCAAGTTGTTATCACTGCTCAGTTCAGAAGCCTGCATCTCTGATGGTATGGGGTTGCATGAGTGCGTGTGGCATAGGCAGCTTGCATGTCTGGAAAGGCACCATCAATGCAGAAAAATATATTCAGGTTCTAGAACAACATATGCTCCCATCCAGACGTCATCTCTTTCAGGGAAGACCCTGCATTTTTCAACAAGATAATGCCAGACCACATTCTACATCAATCACAACATCATGGCTGCGTAGGAGAAGGATCCGGGTACTGAAATGGCCAGTCTGCAGTCCAGATCTTTCACCTATAGAGAACATTTGGCGCATCATAAAGAGGAAGGTGCAACAAAGAAGGCCCAAGACGATTGAACAGTTAGAGGCCTGATTCAACATATTTTTCCCTTAAAATGGTACATTTTCTCAGTTTAAACTTTTGTTCTGTGATGTATGTTCTATTCTGAATAAAATATTAGAAGTTGGCACCTCCACATCATTGCATTCAGTTTTTATTCACGATTTGTATAGTGTCCCAACTTTTTGGGAATCCGGTTTGTAATATATAATGGCCACTCTGTAATATTAGGATATATAATGGACCCTCTGTATAATTACTTTATATAATGACCCCCCTGTATTACTATAATATATAATGGCCCCCTCTGTATTATTAGGATATATAATGGCCCATTATATATCCTAATATTACAGAGGGGCCATTATATATTATACAGAGGGGTCATTATATATAATAATAACTAATAATAATAAAACTCTGCATAGATGAGACGCGGCTGAAAGAAGGTGTCATGGTTGTCTTATCTCCGAATGAAGACGCTGAGGAAAGTCTACATCACAGGAGATGTCACTGGATGGATGAGGTATGTGGTGCTGTATTATACTGTATATTTTGTGGTGATGTATGTAATGTCCAAACACATATTTGTTTCACAGTAGGGTTGGGGGGTGGATTGAGAATTTGCCCCACCCTGCCGCATCCTGGCACCAGACTTCAAGTCACACTGTGCATGTTCTGAATTCTGGGGCCTTATACCCATCTACTACATCATCTGTACTTAGAGAGTTACCACCATGTTATCTGTGGTGTTATATAAGACTGCTACATTATCTGTAAAAGGGGCGTGTCCACAGGTTGGGAGGGGGGGTGCAATACATGGCTCACCACGGGTGCTGGCAACCCACGCTACGCCACTGCTGTAATACGACATTTGAAGCCCATGTCCAAGATCCGTCTGTGTGTGGTGGCTCTTGATGCACTAACTCCAGCCTCAATCCACTCCTTGTGAAATTCCCCAACACTTTTGAATCGCCTTTTCCTGACAATCCTCTCCAAGCTGCGGTCATCCCTGCTGCTTGTGCACCTTTTTCTTCCAAACTTGTCCCTTCCACATAACTTTCTATTAATGTGCTTTGATACAGCACTTTGAGAACATCCAACTTCTTTTGCAATTACCTTTTGAGGCTTTCCCTCCTTATGAAGGGTGTCAATGATGGTTATCTGCACAACTGTCAGGTCAGCAGTCTTGCCCATGATTGTGATTCCTACTGAACCAGACTGAGAGACAATTGAAAGGCTCAGGAACCCTTTGCAGGTGTTATGAATTAATTAGCTGACTAGAGTGTGACACTTTGAGCCTAGAATATTCAACCTTTTCACAATATTCAAATTTTATGAGATTGTGAATTTGGGGTTTTCATAAGCTGTAAGCCATAATCATCCAAATGATAACAAATAAAGGCTTGAAATTTCTCGCTTTGTATGTAATGAGTCTATCTCATATATTAGTTTCACCTTTTAAGTTGCATGACTGAAATAAATGAACTTTTGCACAATATTCTAATTTTTCGAGTTTCACCTGTATATACTTTGAATGCTCTTGCTGCACACTCATTCTACTTTACTCAGTCAGCTGCTCGTTCAGTAAGGGAAAACACTGCATGTACATGCAGTGATCTCCTTCACTGTATGCTGACAAGGGATCGCTATTGTGATCCCTCATCCTCATACAGATTCATGGTTTCTGAGCAGCAGATCGTTGTTTAGACCACACGGTCTGCTGCCCAGAAACTATGATCGGTGGCGCTGGCATGAATAAGAGGATCACCCGTTGATCGGCGCACATTTACATGGGCAGATTGTCAGGGACGATTCCTGATAAATTGGACGATTATTGGCTTGTGTAAATGCAGCTTAACTGATCAAATTAAATAATGAGTCAAAACACCATTCTTATGGTTATAAATAGAGAGGTCCACAACATTATTATATACAAAACGTCGTCTCTGGAGATCACCTCGTATGCCACGCCACCGCAGCCTCGGTGGGCATGTCTTACATGTTCCGACAGATGACCTACATTTCCTGTGTGATCATCATGTCAAGGTCTACCACTCCGCCAATGGAGCCGTGTGTAAGCCTATACCTCGCTCTGCCCCCCCCAACAAAATGAACAAGACCTTCTCTATAGCATCTTGTAATCAAGACAAAAATATGTCCAGACCTATGTCGTTAAGGTGAAGCATCAAACGCCTATCACCTTCAAGTCACCTTCAAGTTGCCAGGAGACGGCACGCACCCTCTATGGCTTCATAATTGCAGGCACCGCTCCAAAGGACCTGAGGTATGATCTTGGACCACACCACCACCAATTCTGGTAAAAAGGCAGCAAAATAGTGCACATCAGAACGAATAATGGACAACAATTCCAAACCTGCACTGAACACAGATTGTTGCCACGACATGTAGAACCAACATCGTTTGGAGCCTCTGATAACTTGCTAATGGTCCCCCTTATCCGGAAGGACCTGCAACCATTTTAAACCCCGTATCCATCTTCAAGATACATCCACATGAGAAAAACCAAGGTCCAGTCCACCTCTCTGAGGCTCCCAATAAACGTAAGAGCAACCCAAAAGACATACAGCCGACCTTCTATGACCTGTAAACAAAGCAAACAATTAACAGGTAAGTAAATTAGGACAAATATATCGACAGTAACAATCAGACTTTCATTGACCGATTCGTCCAAAGGACCAGCCGCGTCCATGACTGTTACCTCCCCAATCTGGAAAGGATGTGTTCTGATTTCAGAGGGGTTAATCGATACAAACAGGAATTTCATCGCAACAAAAAACAAGGGCCTAAGGAACGCACCGACATATATTTACATATTGAGGACCGTCCACTTTTACAATTGATAACCATTAGCTGTTACCGTAAACATCAGTTTTCGACCTATGTATAAGGATTTTAACTAATTCTCCCACAACACAAACATTGTCCAGGAAAAGGCTGGACAGCTTAGAACAAGTTTGGAAAACTATGCGTAAGGCACAGAAGTAGTTAAACATAAACACACTTATATTGGGCGTTTTTCTGGTGCAGATTGTAGCGCAAAGGACCTTCTGTGTCTTTTCCCCGCTCACGCCAGGTCTAAAAAGGTGGGCATGGCGTGCGCAGGGAATGGAACAGGCTGGCAGGCCTGTCTCATTTACCATTTTCTTCACCTGTTTTAGGCGAAGAAAATGGTCTAAATATAAGATGGCTATGAAGCTGTCTTATGTTTAGAAGCGGCCATGGATCAGCCACCGAGGTTATTTAGAGGTTCGGCAGATCCACTGCCAGCACACGACCTTAAGGTCTAAAACACCAGCCCTGTGAACCTGCTGCGTCTATAAATACTTGGAGATCCTCCTTAGTCACCTCACTTTCTGGGAAATAGGATAGGCCATAATATTCTAACAGGAAGCAATGGCACATCTGTAAATTATCTTTCAGAACCTTCATTAATCTAATGAAATGATGTGGCTGCTTTACCTCAGCCATCGTCAGCAACAAACGGCAAGAAAAAACTTAGCCCTTTGGAAAAACTCTGCATGCAAACGACTGGAGTTCATGGAACGTGATCTTGCAAGAATGCAAACAATTGACAATATCCACCCACAATCGCCTGAGTTTACCCACGGGGAGTCTGAGAATGACAATGACCTAGGGGGCCCTTCCATTTTCTTCTTAAGCTATTGGAACCCCAACAGAGCCATAAAATTAAAAATTGCAGTGAGCGAGTGCAAACATTCAAACCGTCTGGACCCATAAACAAGAAATCATCTAAAAATTATCTAAAAATGTGCAATCAAAAAATTCACAGTATCCCTTTTAACAACCCATACCAAGAACAAGCTAAAAGGTTCAAAATAACAGCAAGAAATTGAACAACCTATTGGACGGCACATATCAACATAATAGAAACTATTGAGGTAGCAGCCTAAAAAATGAAAACAATACAGCCAGACCGGAAGAAGTCTAAATGCAGATTCAATGTCTGATTTTGCAAGCAATGCACAAGGGCCGCCCTTTAACTATCAACTGAACAGCCCTGTCAAAGTATATGTAAGGCACCTCAGACTCATCCGGAGCTTTTCTGTCATTGATCGAATCACCTGCTGGGAATGACAAGTAATGAATCATGCAGAATTTATCACTTTCTTTCTTAGGCACTAAGCCCAGAGGTAAAACCCAAAGGTTTTCCACCATTTTTTCTTGCTTCACCTCCGGATGTTCAAGAACCAATTTGAAGTTGGTTGAAAAAACAACCGCATGGCTTTGAATGTGTGGTATGGGAAAACCAGCCATGAGACCCTCAAGGATCATGGTGACTTCCTGTTTATGGGGGTAGTGGTCAAGCCACAATCGCATCTCTAGGATGTTTAGCGAAAGCGTAGAGCCAGATGGTCTGGAGGAAAATTTTCCGTTTTTAAAACATCGTATGGCTGAGTGGGAGCCTCCACATAAAGATCACTCATGTCAGAATTTACATGATGCAAAGAAATGACAGTGGTCTTCATTAGCTGGGTAGCTGCCGCAGCAGAATAGGGCAGAAAGGGAAAGGGTTGTTTTTGCAACAGCATAAATTCTATCCACACGTCCATGGCTATAGCAGCCCAACCGACATCTGGCAAGGCCAGCCGCCGCCTGAACTCCTCATCATACCTCCACACCATGCAACTTATAGGCCAAATACATTGTATCTAAATACTGTATGTGAATAGTTTAAAAATTTTTCCTGGGTGGTGCTGGCTGATGATATTAGCCATAACCATAAAAGCTTAAATCCAATTTCCAAATGTTTTAGTATCTCTGTTTTTTTTATTATCTGACCTATCCAAACGTCTCTCCTTATCAACTGGCAGCTGGTCACTGGATACCAACAACCATATATCCACAAATTCGTCCTTAATATTTTTTTCCCACACATCTTGAGATACGTGTATCTCTGAACATTATACCAGAAGGTTCCGGAAAGTCTACTGATTGTTGAGTAACCGTACCCGAACCACGTTGGTGTGTTCCAACCTGTTCAACATAGAATTCAATACAACTAACATGTCACCGCTATTACCGCCAGAAACATCTGACCATACTTGCTTGGAAGCCAACTCACCCGTCAGAGTCACCAATGGAACACCAGGGGTTGGAGTGGGAGGCTGTACTTGAGAGCTGGAAGCCACGACTGCTGGCGCTGTCACATCGGTACGGTCCACCTGGCCGTCAGACATGCTCCTTCTTTCCTGTTTCCGTCTTAGCTGCGTGTGCCTAGAATGCAAATCTCCACTGTCCATGCTGGAGGATTATGGGAACTGTGGTACCACCTGTTACTGTGGCTTCTATGCGAGTGCCATCTGTATAGGTCACATGGTCCTGCTGTGACTATGTGATCTGTACAATTGGCTGCGTTAAAACTGGGAGTGGCCGCCCGAACTGAAGGATGACTGTGTGCAATGGCGGCAGCGACGGTAATAGTTTGCGATAAAGCCCCTTCCGCTCATTAAACACCTACCATCAATGGGAATATCAACATGAGCCCACTGAGAAGTGCCTGGAATAATATCAGCCTCAAACAAATCCACAGCACTGTCAATGTTCGGAGAGGGCTGCTGGACACTGATTGTAACTGCAGCCCCAGCAGCAGCCGAGAACAGAATAGCAAGGGAACCCACATGAGGAGCTGGAGGAGGAGGCACAGAGGCTGAAACAGCAGGAACTGCAGCCTGCTTTCTCCCAAACCGCCATGCTAGCCTCCCAGGTGGTTTTAGGACTGCTGGAGGGACATTGGGCACTACATTTCCAGTCTCAGGAGCCACAGCTAGGGAAGCTCCTTCAGCCTGCACCATGTGGTAGGGGGTGGAAACCTGCGCCATAACAGAGCCACACCTTATGCCTATCCCATGCATGCTTAAATTCCTTCACTGTATTTGCAGCTACCACTTCTGCAGGAAGGCTATTCCATGCATCCACTACTCTCTCAGTAAAGTAATACTTCCTGATATTACTGTTAACCCCTTCAGGACCTTGGACGAGTATACTCGTCCTGGAGCAAGGGTACTTAGCGCTCCAGGACGAGTATACTCGTCCTGGCATTAAACTGTCACCATGTCTGCAGACATGGTGACAGCGCTGAGTGCCGGCTGTTACACACAGCCAGGCACCCATGGTCAATGCCGAGGGGGGTCCTGTGACCCCCCAATATCGGCGATCGCTGCAAACCGCAGGTCAATTCAGACCTGCGGTTTGCAGCGCTTTATGTAGTTTCTGATCCCTGCGGTCTCTGACTGCAGGGATCAGAAACTTAAAAATGGCCAAAATCAAATTTTTTAACCCCCCTGCACCCCTGAATTCATTTATGTGGCGGGGTGCAGGGGGGCATTTTGTGGGCTGTGCGTGCGGCAGGCGGGATCGCGATCCCCCGCCCGCCTCCCACTAAATTTTCATTGGTGGTCAGTGGTACCAGAGTGTCAGCACATTGCTGACACTCTGGTATAAACGGCTGACATCGCTGCGATGTCAGCCGTTTAGCCGTTTCACCCTTTCCATATGGTATGGAAAGGGTTAAGTCAGGGAGCTCCCCCCCTCTGCCATCGGGGGGCTGCTGTGCCTTTGCAGCCCCCAGATGGATGGGGGGACAGAGGGAGGGAGCTTCTCAGGCGTCCTGCTGTCCATGATGCTGAACAGATCTATGCTAAAAGCATAGATCTGTTCAGTGTAAGTAAAATACAGTACAGTACAATATATATTGTACTGTGCTGTATTATACAGACATCAGACCCACTGGATCTTCAAGAACCAAGTGGGTCTGGGTCCAAAAAATGTAAAAAAAAAAGTGAAAAAAAGTAAAGATAATAAAAACACATTTATCACTGAATAAAAATTAAAAAAATAAAATACACTACACATATTAGGCATGGCCGCGTCCGTAACAACCTGATCTATAAAACGGTCATGTTACTTTCCCCGCACGGTGAACGCTATAAAAATAAAAAAGTAAAAACTATCAGGAAATTGAAATTTTGCCCACCTTACTTCCCCAAAAAGGTAATAAAAGTGATCAAAAGAGTTGCATGTACACCGAAATAGTACCAATCAAACCGTCACCTCATCCCGCTAAAAATGAGCCCCTACATGAGACAATGGCCCAAAAAATAAAAAAACTATGGGGACACTATAACATGATTTTTTTTGTTTCAAAAATGATATTATTGTGTAAAACTTACATAAATAAAAAAAAGTATACATATTAGGTATCGCCGCGTCCGTATCGACCAGTTCTATAATAATATCACATGAGCTAACCCCTCAGATGAACACCGTAAAAAATAAAAACTGTGCTAAATAAACAATTTTTTTACACCTTACATCACAAAAAGTGTAATAGCAAGCGATCAAAAAATCATATGCACCCCAAAATAGCGCCAATCAAACCGTCATCTCATTCCGCAAAAATCATAGCCTACCCAAGATAATGGCCCAAAAACTGAAAAAACTATGGTTCTTAGACTATGGAAACACTAAAACATGATTTTTTTTGTTTCAAAAATGAAATCATTGTGTAAAACTTACATAAATAAAAAAAAGTATACATATTAGGTATCGGCGTGTCCGTATCGACCGGCTCTATAAAAATATCACATGACCTAACCCCTCAGGTGAACACAGTGAAAAATAAAAATAAAAACGGTGTAAAAAAAGCAATTTTTTGTCATCTTATGTCACAAAAAGTGTAATAGCAAGCGATCAAAAAGTCATATGCACCCCAAAATAGTGCCAATAAAACCGTCATCTCATCCCACAAAAAATGAGACCCTACTTTAGATATTCGCCCAAAAACTGAAAAAACTATGTCTCTCAGACTATGGAGA